>NW_020273107.1:1397939-1997939 GCF_003268045.1 Sipha flava
CGGCGACAACGACAACGGGTGGCCGGACGGAGGCGGTGGTGGCGGCGGTGGCGGCGGTGGTTCGCGCGTCCGTTGCCGTCCGGCTGCGCGTGTACTGCGTCGTGCCGCGGCGGCGGTTGTTGCGTGCGCGTCGGGGTGCTGCGCAGTTGCCGGCGCCCCCCTACTTCACTGCCGCGTGCCGCGGACCGTATGTGCGTGCGGTGCTGCTGCAGCCGTTACGACGACGGACTCGACCGCGGCGGCGGCCGTTACACGCAGCTAACCGTGCAACGACCGCGCGCCGCCGACAAAATCGATTGCAGCGGCGGCGGTAACGGAGGCGGCGGTGACGGTGGCGGCCGGCGACAACGTACAGTTGATGGCGGCCGTCGATTCAACGCACAACGTGCACGATTTTCGGTTTCCCCTCTCCGCGCCGCCTTAACCTTCCGCGGCCACACCGGTGATGACGATGGTACTAATAACGTTGGTTTTATACGACACGCGCGACTGACGGCCACCACCGCCGCCATCCACGCCGATGATCCCGCGTCGCGTCTCCGTCCGTTTGTACTTTATCGATCGCTGCGTTTTTTCTGTTTTCCCGTGCGGCCGGCGAAAAATTACTCTCAACTAACCCACCCCATGCCAGTCTTTCACTCTTTTCCTCGCTCACTCTCTCTCCCGTTCGTTTTCTCGTAGTCTCGCTTTCTGGTCAATGATCGCGCTACTGATCTCTTAAGAATTTTATACATCTTATGTACCTTGTGATCCCTCCCCGCATCCGTTGATTGTTTTTTTTTTCCAATAGAAAATAACGCTGATTTTTTTAGTCGTGTGTTTTCCCGAAAAGACGACAATTTCGCGATCAAAACTAGGAAGGTTAGGGTTGACGTAATTTAAATATATTTTTAATTTAATGTTATTAAATTGTGAATAAAGAGCAACATTATTAAAAATATATTTTTTGTATACAACTACTAAAACCTTCCGTGAATAAATCCTAGTTAAGCCATTGTTCGTGTACCCCACCGCTTCTGTGATTATCGCGCCCACGAATCTTGCCACCAGGTCCGACGCGAAATAACACGATCATCTGATTTCCGAAACTTTTCCCACGTGGCGTAGGTTATGCACGAAGGAAAATACGATAAAACGTCTGTCGATCGAGCACATGCAATTTCTTACGATGATTCCGCAGTGTATATGCTGCAACAGTGATCATCGTCATCCACGACGAACGATATCCTCCGGCGATCGGAGCAATAGAATTTTGCAACTTAAATGCTCGTCTTTGATTTATTTTTTCGATTCCGTACTGGTCGCGTTATATTATGTTTTATTGTCGCGAGTCCTTGAAGATGATTAATCAAATAAATTCACCTATTGTTCATCCGTATCGCAACGGTTGACACAACAACGGCGCATCACTCATTATTAATACTCTTTTCCGTCTTCTCTATCCGCGTGCACCTTAAGTTTAATTGATGAATACATAATTTTCAACATGTATTTTACGGAAACAATAAATAACAACCCATCAATGACGTACTCGTATAACTATTAAATGTTTACGAATAATTTGAAGTAGAGTAATGATTCGGTGAATTCACTTTAGATTTTATTATCATTTTCATATTATTTTTGCCTGCTAAAGTCTCTATTCTATAATTATAAACATAATTATTGACATTAAAGTTTTTAAAAAATAAATTGATATAAGTAAGATAATTTATTTTTATATCTTTGTGTCAATTTAAAATGAAATCTCTACATCATTATTAAAAATTACACATATTCATGTAATATACCTCAAAACAATGCATTTAAAAAACTTTTAATTATTATAAATTTACGCCTACCTGTACAGATATAGGTAGATTATTGATATTTACTCGGAGGCTTGTTATAAATTATTTTTTAGTATTCTTTTTTCAAAGATTTTTTTTTTAATCTAAATAGAACAAGATATTGGTTTACGTATTATTACTTGTTATTACTTGGGTGTTTGAAAATTATTCACAATAATGCTATAGGTTATATGAAATTAAAAACCAGTATATAATTATTGATCTATTCGTGTTTTTCTAAGATTATATAAACTAATCGTTTCGCACATTACCAAGACGTTGAACTCTATTGTATTAATATTTAGTTTTACTTGATATTTTAGTATTTTATGTTATATATAGAACAATGGTACCTAGCATATTTGTTGAGTTGTAAAATAAACAAATTAAAAAAATAATATTGGTGTATTTATGGCTGTGTCAATACGAGACGTGCATATGTTTATTAGAATTTATTGACATTATATAGGATTCAATAGCCTTGAATTATAGAGAAATTATGTTTAGTTGACAGCCAATTTAACTAAATTTTTTCAATATCCTGACACACAATGTTCAGATTTTCTTTTACCTCATTTGAGCTGCTATAAATTCGCTTATGTAAAGGGCATGTAAACATAAATGTTGTCTTTTATGTAGGAGGTGATTTTAGGTAAAGATATTTTGTCATTGAAAATTTATCGTAGTTAATTTACCTAAAATGAAATATCGTTGGTTATGTATTTGTTTTTATTCCTCTGCAAAGGGTTGAAAAAAAATGTCTCTATCATATATTTTTAAGCATTTTTATTATGCTCTATGTGTTACATCCATATTTTAATTACTACATGTATTGTATGTCTATAGATGTTACTCAATACTCATACATAATTTGTACACAACAATATCATAATAACTTACATTTTAAAAGTTCTATATTATAATATAGAATATATTTAATAACTAAATATAGTTTAAACCTTATAAGCTATCACAAAAATTGCACATATTTGAAATTCAAAAATGTTCAACAACAAAAATTTAAATAAACTTTACATATTTCAATTAAAATTAATATTTCTTATCGCAATAATTTAATACTTATGGTTAACCAACGGAAGTGTTTTTAATAAGACTCAATTAAAATATCTTGGGTTTAAATAGTGCTAAAACAAAAACTTGATCATGATTTTTATCTTCCGTGAAAACATTACTCACCCATCGCCACTGAAGGTTTAAAATCATAGTTTTACTGTATTGAGTATAAAATAAAGGACGGCCAATCCCTGAGGCTGGTATTATATTCCATGAGCGCATTGTTTTCGTTCTTATTATTTCTTTTCCGGAGACACACTGATGCTTTTAATCATACGGTAAAAAACACACTGCGCATATGAGGAATATTGTTCATCATCGTTACGTCCAATCAAGTCGCCTACGCTTCTACGCAATATGCTCGCAAATACATGTCTCAGACACAATATCAAAGTAGTGAAACTAAACCATGGAGCCCATCAGGTTCAAAAGGGAAGGTAAGATTAACATTTTTTTAGCGTCTTTTTAGTATATTCATATCCTTTAAGACTATAAACTTTTTTAATGTCTGACGTATTTATTTATAAGAAAAAAAAATAATAAATTGTATTTGAATAAAGAACGAAATAATTTTAAAACATACTATAACGCTATTGAAAATAAATGGAACAATTAAATGTAATAATATAGTCGATGGATAAAATAATAGGTAGGTACATCGTATACTTGGTTTTTCATTTGTATAGTATGATGTTTGAGAATATATGTAATACATCAATACATACACAAGCTGTGCAT
This sequence comes from Sipha flava, assembly GCF_003268045.1. NCBI lineage: Eukaryota > Metazoa > Arthropoda > Insecta > Hemiptera > Aphididae > Sipha > Sipha flava. Next base: position 1,401,581 of record NW_020273107.1, read on the forward strand.
ATCTAATTAGCTTAAACAATCAAAATAAGACAAGACACCCATCGGTGGCATTTCAAAAATCTTTCAATTATAACTTAAACATATGTATTTTATAGGTTTAATAATCATCATACATCTAGCTTAATTTTATGCAGTTTTCAATCATATTAACATAATGAAATTAAAATATTTAATTTGGAATTGGTTAAAATAGTGGCTTTATTAACCATAAATTTAATAATTATAGATCGAGTGAGATCGAGCAATTCCATTTTTTTTAGATAATTTTATAGATATACGTATTATATAACACTTTTATTAAATCCATGGGTTTTGATTATACTTAGGATGAACGATCATAATAAATAATAAAAATAGTTATATATTTTGCATTTAACATTTAGTTTTACGGTGTTCGAGATGAACAATAGAAACATATACTCTTAAATCAGTGATAAAAATCGTTTTATATATATACTATATTTTATACTTAAGTCTAAAACAATAATACATTGTACAACATATTACAATAAAGCGTAAACAACATTATACTAATTATTTTTATTCAAGTCATAAAGTAAAAAGTTAAACCAATGAAATAATAAAACTTATTTATAATATTAAGAACATTTTTTCCATAATTTGTAACAAAATAAAAACCTAGTTTTCTTTACCTTAATTAATGATTAACTTTAGATATGATGAAATAACTATCCACGAATCAACTAATATATACTTATATTTTTTCTTTATTTTGCTTTTGTTTATATTTACTTTAACTGTAATTATTTTTTAAAAAGATTAAAAATAATCTCTTACTTATTTCCCCTAATAAATTCTTCTCTATATAGAACACAATTATTATATAAAAATTATTATCGTTATATAATTGTTTCTTTATCATAATGGGTATTTACATTTAAACTTGGAGATTTGAATTATTTTATATTTTTAAATAATTATTTTGATAAATATCTTAAACTTCCAATGAATTCTAATTAATATTCTTTAAATACAATCCTCATTATCCGATTCATGTGATATACTCGTAGGTATGTATAACGCATATACTCGTATTATACGTTGTAGATTTTCCTTAGTGAGATACTAGTTATAAACTCGTTTGTATGACGGTCAGTCGTTCAAGACAAAAAATTAATATCAATTTTATGTTTGAATATATATAATGTGTATAATAAAAATATATATGATTTTTAGGTGCATGAACCTATTAAGCTATAAAACGTGTTGGTTTTTTTTTTACTAGTAATTAATTCAAGTAATTTATTAAATTACTTTTAATAATTTATTTCACTCTTTCGTAAACAGTTTGTCAATTTTTTTTATTTTTTTTATTTACATGATTTATTTTAAAATGAATATTTAAAAAATTTACACAATTAAAAGTTAAATATACTTAGTATGTTACAATATAATAATTTAGACGTGCGAATGTATCCTGAGACAAATAAAACAAACGCACAAGGTACATATCAATCTGTAAAATAAACCGCTCAAGTGAAAATCATGCTTAAATTGTACACATATGTATAAATGACATTGAATGAAATTCGTCTGGAATAATTTCAGCATAATATCTTCGAACACAATGTGTGACGTGTGCTGTTACTATGTGTCTCTGAAACACGTCAATTACCATCAGCGTCTGATTCAGGGTTGTTACATTTCGTGTGTTGTAATGTTTAAAACATTTTGTTTTATGACAATACATATACAAATTTATTGCTTCCGTTTTGATGCCAAATTTTAACTTTCATTAAAATAATCAAGCAATAACTAATGAATTAATACTATATTCAAGTTCAATATTAAAGTTTTTTTTTTTAACAACATTTTATATTAACCTTAAGCCAGTGATTTTCAACGTGTGCGTTGCTTTCCCTTGAGACCATTTTTAATTTTAAAGAGGATGTTTTATTTGAAGGAGTGCTAAGGATGTGATTCTTCTATCACTTATATTTTTATTGTGTAAGTTGTTTTGATTGAAATTAAAACCCATGTATCCTCCACTTTGGAAAGAAAGATAGTTACTAGTTATGATTTTTCCATCGATTAATTTAACCGAAAAAGGCTTCAGTACGGTACTACAACTCATAAAATCAAGAACGTGTTAAGAAATATATGAAAAGGAAGATTTAACACTGATGTTGACATCCACTGAGTCGTATATCATTAGTAGCATTTCATTAGTAGTAAATCACCAACCTTTTTTTGTTTTACTTTTATTTTAAATTGTATTTTTTTAAAAATAATATAGGGTGAGAGATTGTTGAAAATCTGAAGGTTGAACGAAATCTAACGTTGAACAAAAAAAAAAGGTTGGATAACACTGTCTAAAACAAAATAGGTTTGAACAAATATATATATATATATATATACTTCCTCCTCCTCCCCATTAAATGGTGTAAGATACAACGACCCTGGTCCGGAATTTTCACCACTGTCAAAAATCGACGACGACGTATTACGATCCCGCGCGCGTACGTACACGTGCGGCGGCTACAATACACGTATAATATTATGTATAAGTACACCGCTGACGACGTATTGTTTAATAGACTCCTCCGTCCTTTCGTGGAATGTGTGCGGATCGTCGTCGATCGTTGATCTTAACAACAATGTATTATCATCATTATAATAGAGAGTAGTGCGTGTATACATACATATATATGTATCATTCCGATAAAACGTACACACACGCACTAAGGGAATAATGAATAAGGAAAAAAAACCTAATATAATAATCATTAAGTGCATAGTAATAATAACAGTAATAAAAGCAAAGAAAATCGTTTATCGCGCGGTTTTTACACCGGGGCCAGTGTACATATCGCAAAGCTCACTCGGTCTCTTTGTAATGAATTACATACATGTATGATGCAACGCGTGCGACACATATTGTTCGTCCTGCGGTTCGTCTCCTTCTGCCGCGTGTCTCCATTATCGTCGTGTTGTTACAATATCGTATGTTGCGATGTGGCATTATGTGCACGGGTTCTTTACGACGATGGCATCACGCCGACCTTGACGACGACGACGCACCTTGCGATCGCTGTACAGATATACATCATACGCGGGAAAAACGCATCGACAGGAGCTTTTTGGCGTAGCGAATTGTTCGGCGAACAAACTTATGGTCGTGTACGAATGGTTTAGTTCGGTGATGATCAGAAACACGTCTGCTGTACATCGCGAAAAAACATAATGCGGGCATCATAAGCATGATTACCAAAGCGAACCTGTGATTTTTGTAGTCAAAAGGGGTAAATCGGCAACTGTAAGCGTAATGTAATTTTTTTTTTTTTTATCAGATTTCAAATGTTACAACCGCTTTGCGGTATACTATGTCGTACCTAGTCTCGGTTAACGGTTAGTGGTATCGCTAATGGGTGTTGAGGAATCATTCGGCCGGTTGTTCTGCGAACGTATTCGCGATACGGTATCAGTTAATAGGTTATCCATCAATAGGGTACTTCGCTAAAACGAGTATCAATGTTATTCCTATTCTTATCGGTATGGAAAAGGGCATTTTAAATTTTAATGTTTGCCCTATAGGCGTCGTGGTGGAAATTCGACACGATTTATTTTACACGTATATTTAAACGCGTTTTGTTAATGTTAATTGTTTTAAAATGTACCCATGTACATTATGCGCTTATAATCTCGAAATTCAAAAATATCCATTTATATAAGCACAAAACCATATAACATTTCACAAAGGCTGATGTGTTATCTTTACAAAAGACATGGGGTGAGTGGTTCTAAATTATATTATGCTGTGCATATTGTTCACAAATGATAATCATCAGTTATGTTTTGAACAGTCGTCCGACGATTCCAAAGCACAACTGTGTATTAAAGTTAGGAAGGCAAAACCAAGGTTTGTATAACACCGGATCGGCGAAATGTTTCGAGAACGCTGTCTCGCGCAACATTTCAATGTCTAAAAAATATACGTGCATTTATATACCATTTTTATACAAAGTAAATGTATTTTATTCTTTTTTTTGTCTACATCACACAACGGTATGGATAAATACGAAATGCTTGGATTAGGGCGGCCTACCCTTGTCAGAATTCGTAAGAAGCGGAAAAAAAATTTACTTGTCAATTGATTTATTCGTTTCTTTTCCCCAGTCGATTGAAAACGAATTGGTATAGTGGCAAGACCTGTGCGAATGTTGCCTCCAAAATATGAAAAACTACTATACGTACTTTAAACCATCCCACCCCTTACCTGATGGGGTTCCTTACATTTTACGCTACCGTCCTTTAGCGTAATAATAATATGTACGCGCATGGTTGCGAGGAGCCGTGTAACGTAATTGAAAAATATAATAAAATAAAATTACATAACTTCCAACATACGGTCACCGATGTTGACTGGCGACAATAAAATAATAATTATTGTAGGTATAATATCTACTCGTAATAATGCAGTAGTAGTAATCAGTCAGGCCGTGACGTAGTGTAATTAATAACTGTGCGTCGCATTATCTGACAGCGAACTTGATGGATTTACCACTGCGTCGAGTTAACGTATATTGTGCACTATTTTTTTGTTCGGTAAAACAAAGATTTTATAATATTTACTTTTTTTATCGTCATCATTTCTTTCCCCTGTCCGAAATCATTTGTTTTGATAAGTGCATAATTATTATATTGTATTTGTTTAATATAATATGCATAATATTCATTGGATATGTAAATGCATTTTTACATTTTAACACGGAAAATTATTTAAGGCTTAATATTCATAGATAAATTGATGAACAAAACGAACATAGCTAATGTTTAACATATCCATTATTACGTACACAAATTAATTTAACTTAAACAGTTTTAATCCTATTTGATCAATACATACTTGAATTAAGTTCACGTTTACTTGATGATAATTGTATTTGTTTATCCAGTCGTAAAGATATTATAGTGTTTGATTATATGAGTTTATAAGTGCTACACTAAAATCTTTCTGAAACTAATAAGTAGCTGAAAAAATGTACAACTTCAAAAATAATACTAAATTAATATTCAATAAATAGATTTATGTTTTACCAACACTTATAATTAATATGTATTATGATCATATGAATGTTATATTTATTATATTTTTAATTTCCATTCAATTAGTGTTTAAGTTAATAATTTTATGACTTTAACTAGTTTACTTTTTTCACAAGGTTTAAGTTTAAATAATTTTGTAAAATGTATTATTAAATTTTAAACCTACGTTAGTTAGCGTTCTTGAAAGTTTTTACTTTTCACGTCATTTTTGTTTTCATCAATATTCTTGTGGGTGCCGAAAACTTGTATGCTTAAATATGTCATATTGATTACATGCATATTATTTATATTAAATTAAATCTCTGATAATCAATCTAATCGATGTTTCAGGGACAATTATTCCTTTAGGATAGTTTAAATATCGTTCTTAGATCACGGTACAAGATTTCATTTTGATGTTCAGTCCTTGACCATAAAACCCAACTCCAAACCACTAACCCACTTACCTGATTATTTATTGTTGTTATTTAATTTAAAACATATGGATTTTGTTATAGCAATTGATAAAAAATAAAGCAAATAAATTAATTAAATTTAACCTCACATGTCCGCCTGAATTTTTATCCGATATTATCGAGCTTATTGATAGTATTATATTTGTAAAAAACTGGTATTGGAAACGCTTCAGAAATACTTATGACATTATCTCAAGGAAAATTACTATTTATTATATGTTTCCTATACTTTATATGCAACCAATGAAACATAACAATATACAAAAATAATAGTTTTGTGACTTTTTGAAAATTATAATTTTACAATTCAACTACTGTTACACTTTTGTATAATTTTCTCAAAAATTGATGGAAAATTCAAAAATTTGTTTATAATACTACTCCAAATAATATCTCCTAAATAAAGCACACATAATAATTAAAATGAATTTCTCCTCTCATAATCTGATAGTTTGACGATATTTATTTTAACTTTGTAAAGTTTATTCAAATAACATTGATTATGATCTGTGTGTTATAAAAATAGCATTGCATTGTATTAATTAGGGTTGGTTTGCGAAACCCTGATACGTCATTAAAATATAGTTTAACTATTACAAGGACAGCGTGTGTTTTATTTAACAATTAATCAAATTGAAATTAATTAAACAATTCTCCAATTCTCGACTCTTCCTTAATGTTTGAATAACCGTTGTAATAATTTCCTTCGTGGAATCCAAATAGATCTATTTTGAATACCTTCCATACTTATTTAAAAGTCAAAAAAATAACAATTGATACATACTAAATAATTTTAATTCAAAATACTAATTATTCGAGAAGAAATGGGATATTCACCTTGTTTTAATCTAACAGAAACATCTTCTGTATTTAAATTTATATTGTCCCTACAGAATTAGTATCCACTCGAAGTTCAAAAATCAAGCTTATTAATAAAGAATGTCCTACTATAAAGATTCGATAGCCTTACCTCCTGCTAAGGTTTAATATTATTTGCATGACGGTAGACATGGTTTTGAATTTCAATGTAATAACTAATACTAATAAGTAAAAAATATAAATTAATCTTTATAATAAACAATTGCTAAAAAAATTTTCAATTTCAATCGATAATAACAAAATAACAAAATAATACATTATATAGTATATTATATTATAAGTGTATTACTAATATTGTATGTACTAAATTAAATGTTCACATTTCCTTTGAAATACCCAACTCAAAACATATAACAAACGCACTTTGAATTTCTGAGTACTTAAAAAAATGTTTTTTTCTATTTATTCAAATATTAACATTTTAAATTACCCCACATTTTACATTATTTTCAATGACAAACAATTTTGTTTTTTTCTCATTATAAGAGTTCTAAGAAACAAAGCTCATCAAAACAGTTTTTAGAAGTTTAACTAATCAGCGAAGTAGGAATTTTTAAGTTTTAAGTTGTAAACAACTCTTTAATGCATACTTATACAATATACATTGAGTAACTTAATATTTTCAACATAATATAAAATATAAAAAAAACGTTTTAAATTATTTTTCCTTAACATCAAAATGAATAGCTGATACTTTAATTATGTATTCAGATAAAAAGTCTACATTTATGAAAATTCAATTTGCTATATCTGATTAGATAGGTGATTCATGTATGATTAATCTGATTAGGATCTTTAATACTGCGGAAAATAATTTATACATTTGTAAAAAACATAATCTTAATCACAAAAGTTGACATTTGCCGGAAATATAAGACGCTGTTATAATATTTTTAACTATATTATATAACTATTTAAAACTCTAGTTTCTCAATAACATTAAGAGTAATTAAACCACGTGAATTATAGGTATGTCTTTTATATTGCATGTCCTTGAAAAAAAAATTAACATTTATTAGACAGTGTATGTATGTAATTTAAGCTTGTAAAATTGAGTTATGTAGTGTGACAAAACTTCCTGAACAATAAAAATCATCTTCTTTGTAAAAATAAATATACAAATTTAACAAAATATGACCTTTTGCGAAGTATAGAATTAATTTCTTAGTTTTTGAGTACTATTCGCCATACTTATTAATATTTTGTCTTCGATTAGGTTTATGTATTGTTGACATCTTAAATTTCACTGCAAATCACGGACATTTTATTAAAACCTTAACCTAGAAAAGTCAATTAATCAATATGACATCAGTTTTAACAAATTTAAATGATTTGCATTTTTTTCTCTGATGTAGAATAAAACCTATTCGCCATACACAAAAGGAGATTCACCTCGGTTCATGAGCTTTATTGTAATCTCCACATAACAATACAAAAAAACTAATTACACATAGCTGTTCGTTAGAAAAAAATATATATTTTTTATTCAAATTTTTTGTTTTCATATCAACACCTTATGGAACTCGGATAGTAAATTAATATTTTTTTATATTGAAAAAATATAAATTAATATGATTAATATCACTTCCACATTTATATACTATTTGCGTAAAATATGATACATTTTATATTAACATTTTGTGTACGTTATATAGTATACTATATACGTTTTTAGTCTGAGTTTAAGAACTATATTAATTAATTTATAATGCTTTAGATATTAACAAGCATAACATTACTTTTTTTTGCATTCAAATGGTTATAAAACTTATTAAAACATATCGAAGGTCATATTGAAGTAGATGTAAAGATAGAAAATATGTACTCGCTTAAAGGGTTTAATAAATACAATATTTACTCTATCTCAACTCTAAATGCTTGGATGAATAATAAAACATCATATTTTTACTTTATAGTACTAAACTATAAAATATCTATCAAATAATCCAGTTCTTCTGATTTTAACTTAGATAAAAATCAAATTAAAATAAATATATTGTTTTATTTATTTAAATTAAAACTATAGAAATAAAATACATAACACTATATCTATATCAAACATTAAAATTATAATATGTAAAATAATTATTTTGGATTAATTTTCGGCAATCTTATAGTGCAAAATCCTTTATTGAATCAATTATTTAGTCTTTAGTATAAATCAAAATATTTAAGTAAGCCTATATCACCAAGAATGATAGCACTCTATATATGTTTAATTTACAAGCAATGATCTTTTACAGGTCATTAATCGAAATTTAAAGATATTTTAGTAATATTTTGAACTAAAAGAATCATTTCCCCAAGATCTATCAAAATCATAATAGTTGTTTAATATATTATTCTGAAATTGTATACAATTTGTATACTTTAAATAGTTATAATTATAATCTTAATTTATAGCATATAATCTTTTTTATTTATTTAATTTCAAATGTCTTAATGTATTGCATACACTTAAAAAATTTTAATCTGAAAATATATCAGTTTTCAACTATTATATTCTAATGTATTCTTTCTTTTGAGGTTTAATGTGTATACTATATACATTTGATGTTTATAACTGTTAATTATAAATCATTAGAAAAATTTACCTATTTATTTATCAAACTAAGTCAATAAAAATAGGTTGAAGTATATATTGTCATTAAATACAAGTACTATTTTATATTTTGTTGATAATACTACATTAATGGTATGAAATGTTATTTCTTTATATGTTTACCGATACTCAAAATGCAACCAAGATTAATTATTATTACCATTTTTCATAGATAATAAATACTTTAATAGCTATCGTTATAATACGCATACAATATTTTAAGTCAAATATCATACTCGTTTATATCATTATACTTATATAACGTACATAGAACGTTGAGGCCTTGCGAAAGGATGGTGTTAATATAACAGATATATAAAGTTAAACTTTATAGTTTTAACTATAATTTCCCACAAGTATAAAGTAAAGTAGTTTTCACAATGAGTTAATTTTTAAGTACTTCAATGTCTAATTTTAAACGCTAAACTACTATAGTGTTTATTAAATAAATTAGTAGTACAATAAATACATGAATTAATTGATATGAAATTGAATGTCAAAAAAACAAAACAATTAATATGCGTATGGAATATTACATTGTTATTAAATTCTTGCTAAAAAACTAGTGAATTTTCATAACTACTAAATATTGTGTGTGCCTAAATAGTACTAATTTATAGAAAATGGGTAAAAGAAAAAAAATATATTGTCATTTTCTTGGCTGTCAACGTGTATTAACTATAGTATAGTGAACTTTAGAAAATTAGAGTAAAACACAAAATGCAAATTTACATTCATAGGTTTTTGCACAATCTACCAATACTTATATAGATTAGTGTCAGTCAAACGTTTGGTACATTCAGTAATCATGAAATTTTGTTTTCTTATGTTTTAGTTATGTCCAGTGATGCAAACAGTTTTAACGATATATATCAGGGATTCATTAACAGCAGTGCAAGTGAGTTTTCCCTAATTATTTAAATATTATGTACTAACGCTTCAAACGTATTAAAATTCTTAAAGTACCATTATCTACGATACATTAATAAAATTTAAACATTATAATTTTTGAATGGCCAACATTTTATTATATTTTGGTTAATATTAGTTATCATTGATAATTTCATGATATAATTGTAAATCAGACAATATATTAGTTATATTTATTGCACAATATGTATGCATGTTAATGATTATAGATAATTATTATTTATTGTAAAATATTGATTATTCTATTATCACTGAAATATTTATAATTTATATACTTAATGTAGGAATTGTAGTAAATTTCATAAATTTGAGTCGTTAAATTAATTAATACTAAAATTATGATTTGTGGTAAACCCCTTCGTAATTCATGCAGTTACCTAAGTTTGTAGTTATAACTGGGCGAAATTATAAGTTACAAAAATATATATTAATAATAATTATATTTGATCTTTATATATAAATGGTAAAATTGAGATTTTTATTTTATGGTATGAGTAGAGTACGGTTCACAACTAACTTCTTAATGATATGGTGTAAATATGTACATACCTATATACTTACTGGTTACCTTTACAATATTGAACCTACTATTAAAAATATAAAATACTCATCACTTATTATATTATAATTTACGTTCATAAAATTAATGCAACTTCGAAATAATTTGACTAGTATGCATTTTTAAAGTAATACCCAAATAACTTATTTTAAATATTTTAATTATTCATAAAAAATAAAATAAAACAGTGAATCTAAAGATATCTTCATTTCAACGATTTATTTTTATGACTTATAAACTTTCGACTTCTTTAAACGATTCTAAGTGAATAATAGAATGGCTTACTCATTAATTTGTACTAAAAATTATTATAATTTATTTAATTTTTTTTTGATTTTACAATATTTTGGTGTATTTTTTAATCAATAAACATTAAGAACATCACAAAATGTCCTATTTAATATTTCATAGACGAAGACTTGATACAAAATGAATAAATATATCATTGTCTTATAAGATTTAACATATATTTTTCTTTTTCTTAATAGAATTTATAATATTTGTAATTAGTAATAACTTATTCGATCTTAATTTCATAAACATGTATTTTTCGCATATTTAATCATTGGCTTATAGCATTGTTTAAATTAATTTTTTTTCTTTTTTAAAAAAAAACTGTGGGGTGCATTCCCCGAAGGCTTTTAATTATAAAAAAACGACTTCCTTATTGCACGCCGCTGTTGTTTGATAACAATTCAAAAGATTTCTTCGCCGTGTTTCATTATTATTGTTTTTTCAATTCATGCGCAATTTTAGCGATTTATATGATTCTTCAATCATTTTACAATTTATTATTACAAAACTTAGAATGAATTAAATTATTACGTCGTATGTGTTTTGAAATGTATTATTGAGACAAGCATAGATTAATATTACTATCGAAATATTTAGTTACCGACAATAATACTCGTAAAATATAATAAAATATCAACAAACGTTGAGGAGGCCATGGCGCACTCATATAGGCAACATAATTTACATTTATACATAATATGTACATATTATACACGTACGTATTATTACGTACACACATCAATTAATGGCGTAAGTGAATCTTGGGAGAGCCAAGTTCTCAAGTTCACTCCTAATTGCATTTATGTCACTTTCAATAAACTTATATACAAATTTACATGTGCCGATATAAACACACAAGGAACAGAATAGTGTTCTATGTACAATATAACAGATATGTAATAATATAGTCACTTATTTTTGATGGGTTTGTTCCTTGGAAAGTAGAATTATATGGTGTTATTGAACCGAATACTGCACAATATATAGTAGTATATATAGTAGTTAGTATTTTTAAACAATAATGATATGGTCCAGAGTTATTAGGTATCTATAAACTAATGACTAATGTACGGTCATTTGTGTAATAAATACTAATTACCTATATATCATATAACAAATAACGATATTACGTAATGCAATTTCATAAACGGGTTAAACGACTATATTTAAACAAGCAGAAGATCCACTGCAAACAATGATTATGTAATGTCACGCGGTCACAATAGATAATGGATAAATCATTAGTGACTTATACATTATTGTCATGTGAGTATTTGGTAGGACTAAATAGTAAATATCCTTCATTCGTGCAACATAATTATAATTTTTAACACCTTATTGTTATAACTACGACAGTAAAAGCTGCTAAAGAACACTCATTTGTAATTTTACACGATCATTAAATTATATCAGATAAAATATTTATTTAATAAAAAACACGAAACCAACATTCGGTCATTTACATTTTTCGACATATCAATGTACATAATCTTTAAAAAATCCTCCAGTATTTGCACCAAACCGAAATAAGTTAAAGATGTATTTTAATCTACCAGGAACATAAACCATAAAATACAATATTTCTTGTGTCAACTGAACCATAATTTTCATTGAACTGTGTAATATGACTTATAGAACTTACTCCAACAGCGAAGTACTCAATGCGCTTGACTACTTTTTTGAGATTGATTAAGTTCATTGTACAGCAAAATTTGTACATGTATAAAGTTCATTATTCTATCACAGCCACTTACCACTAAATAATATATTTACAATTAATTAACCTCGATTCAGTGTTTTACCTAAAAAAAATCAATCACGGATTATTCCCTGTTGTAGAAAGTGAAAATTTTCTCTAAAAGCATCAATCTCTATTGTACCAACAATGTTTTTCCGCAAAAAAAAAAAAACTTCACAGATTACACGTTTTAGGGTAAATGATTTCTTTCAACGAATTTTCTCACGAAATCAATTAACTATTCTGAGTTTCCACCTAAAAAAAAAGTCATTCTTACAGAATTTGTACCTATTCCATCTAGTATAAGACAATGTTGTAATTAATTTATTAAAATACGTATATATTACGATGTGTATTTAAAATGAACTCATTTACAATATTCATAATCAATAATACACATTGGTCGTCCGTAAACTTCAAAGATTCTTTAGAATTGTTTTTTAAAATTAAAGATAGTGTTATCAACTAGATACTTTCCATATACTTATAAAATATGTGTTTCTAAATACAACATTTTTAAAACTTTTGATAAATAAAAAAAAAAATTGGTCATAAAATATAAAATAACCAATAATTATTAATTAATTATTAACTAATAATATTACAAATAATTACACATTTTCAGATAAAAATGTTATCTGTAACTGTGTAAAAACACTTTGTTAGTAAGCATATTTTACTCCCTGGTTTTATATTAAAGGACTAAGAGTGTAATATGTGTATAATAACAAATTTTTAATTTTATAATTAGTTAGATAATTGGTATATTTCAAAATAATACTCTTTATTGAAGAATAATAACAAAATAGACGAATTGCGCACTATTTATATTGATAACTATAATTTAAAAACAAAAAATATCGATAATAATTCCATAATAACTAGTACCTAATATTATTTCTTTAAATGGCCATGTCTTCATAACAACCTATTTACAAAAAGGCGTGAATGAATGAATAGAATACATATTCATTACTTCCATTAGGTACATACAGATAGGTTGTGTCGATTGAAAAATGTGATTATTATAATTAATAATTATTATGACTGATTGGTTGTACTACCAATGTACTTAATTTTTTAGATGTACCTATAATGATATAGGTTCAATGAATAAATAAAATTACGATGTAAACACGATGTATATTAAGTAGGTATTTGGTAAACAAATTACAACAAGTATCAGAAGTGGGGAAATCCTATTAAATATTTAAAACCACATATTTTTACTTCATTACTTCAAAATACTAATTGCGGATACAATATTGTTCGTCCGTGATATTTAAAACAACTGTAACCAAAATGCGACTCGCGTATCTCACAAACATTTAAACATTTACAACTTACAATATGTAATATACAAGTACATAGTATTAGGTTTTATTTTATTTATTTGTTTTCAAAAACATATGTTTGCCATTATTTTTTGTATTTATTAACTATTTTTACATATTTAAAATGTAATAGCAATAAAATGTATTTGTGCGGCTAAGACTAATACGTGATTGTATCTGTTTATTGATATAGTGAGTATCCAAATATCCTCGAAACGAATTGTTGAAAAAATTTCATTACTATTTTTATAAGTACATTGACGATAGTGTTTGAAGAGATTCACTGGGTAAAAAAAAAAATATTTCGCCACGTTCTGTAAATGTATTATTTCTACATATTTTTCTTTTCTTCTAACCTATAATAACTATAATAACCACTATGTTATATATTTATACAATTTTTTGTTTCTTCGTAAATCGTTTATATTTGATTCGCCACTTATAAAAACGTACGACGCAAAACTAAAACGATATCAAAGTTTTAAAAACTTTAATACGCATGTGTTATAAGCCGTTTCGTTATTACCAAAGCGAAACGTAATATATACTTTTTTTTGTATATTCCCTTGCACAAACGGCTGCTACTATATTAATGCGGATCAAAAAGACTCGAATGGCATATATGCGTCTGAATTATTCAGATCTACGTGCTCTTACGCAGTTGTGCTGAAGAGAATGCGCACAAATGATGTTTACGAATAGGTACGCGAATAGGGCGAATGGTGTATAACTGTCGAACAAGGCAAATTATATTTTCGAAAAATGAATTTTTTTCCCTATAAAAAACCTTTTTATATACACACATGTCGATTTAAAGTTTATTGTAACCGGCACGTCGTGTGTGTACGATTTGCCCAGGAACAAACTGCAAATTGTTCCTAATATCCAACACGGCCTCTTATGATTCTTACTTTTAAATTCACAAGTGCAAAACTTTTCTGAATACATGTACACGTTAAAGAAATACGCTGAAAACAGAAAATCAATAAAAACGTGTGAATACGTTGTTTAACACCTAACGATCTTTCAAGAGTACCAGCCATTTGTAGAAGCCATAAACTATGAGTTAGTCATAAACTAATCGGTACTCGTACTTTGAATTCCCAAAACCTAATTTTGCGAATTCAAAGCTTAATCACTAGGGCTAGGAAGTTGAAGACCTTAAAAACATTAAAAAATGACTTAATAAAAAATTACAAATATCTTTTTTATAAATTTATCAAAGCTTACAAATCACTCAAAAATCAAAATCATTGCATTGTACAATTAGAGCGTATTTGATGTTATCAAAAGTACATGAACGACGATTATCTGTTTACAAATATTTATACTCGGGAAACTTCTGTCCGCATCCACCGAAGTGATCCGGAGACGCAAACGAGCACTAACCTACGTTTTAATTTTCGCCATTTCGAAAGTATTACGAAAAAATAATAAAATTAAGATATAATTGGTATTATTCACTATGACTCGACAACAATGAATGTAATCGGTGAGGCATAATCGAACAAGTTTAAAGCTATCGACGATGGTGAAACGAAAGCTCGTTTCGGGAGGAGAGAACAGAGCAACGGAAAAATATATGATAAATCGCACGATTGTAACTAACCCATGACGTGGTCGGAGGAGAAGACGGGAACCCGTCCAAATAGTCCGAGAGAAAAACAGTAAACATACGTGTTGTGTGTTGTACGCGAATCGTGTGGACCGGCGACGAGGTTTTCGTTCGCGATTTTCGCTAACGACCGAATCCGTGATGGTATAGATGACGGTCGTCGTTGAACGGAGGGAAAATTAAAAATGTACGGCTGACGGTCAACGCGTTACCATCTACCGGCGAACGAACGCGTTAACCGGAGCCGGCCAACAGAGTGCGCACCAATCGGTCGGCCGCGGTGACCGACAGATCGCGATGTCAGTACGCCCGCAACGTCGTAATCGACGGATTCAGAAAGAACCTGATCGACTCCTCTCGCCGCCCTCCTACTATTAATTGCGACCAATGAGGGTGTTAACATTTTTAAAAATTACCGTTGCGGATCAGACAAGATCAAGCTCTGAAAAAAATTTGTTTCGTTCTGCTCGAATTATTCTTCATCTCTGTTTTCGAACATCAAAACGTTCAACATTTTATCGCCGAATCGATTATTCGTACCCAATTTTAATTTATCCAATCGAAATTCGACCGACGTGAGGCTTAAGAATTTTCAATTCAAATGTAATATTCTCCGTTTGGACGGTACCCACAAGCCGACGAAGACAATAGACTGATTTTATACAAGTGGTGTGCAGTTGCGGTGCTGGACGTTCCATACATGATAATTACATTGTTTTGTTGCGTATTGACGTACTATGTTCAGCAATCGGTTCAGCCAAGTGGCGTGGCGATGGCATGGTGAACTGTGCATACCTCAGGGGCGCGAATTGCAGAGGTAAACAATTTTGCAAAAGTCGTACTTTTATTCTACCTTCAAAACGAAATTTTTCCATTATACTTTTTGAAATATATAGTTAAGTTGTATTCTTAAAAAAAATATTAGTAAAATTTAAGGTTAAAAAAAGTATTGTCGCATCACATTTTTATTTGGTAAAAAGCTAGTGAGTCTTCCTGCACCACTGGTTCAACCTTAGTTGTGGCTGCGGACGTCGATCGTTTTTCATTTTCGTGTCATTGTACGGTTATGAACAGAGCTCAACAGTTTATTTTATTGTTTTAACCAACAATTGTAAATCAAATCACGGTTGAAAAATCGCATTGGTGATAACGATTAAATAAGATTGGACATTTGTCGCTCAGGAATCGACTTGGGACATTTTTTCTTTTTTTTTTTCTGCACACTTTAGTGCTTAATATTAGATTTTATAATATTTTACAAGTTCAAATTATATACGTTATAATTATGACGAATTTAATCAAAGAAAAATTAACAACTTTCATATAATTTTCCCGGGCGACTGTCGAGCTTTTGTTTAGTTTGTACTATACCGTGGTTATATTATAATGTTTAACGAACAACATGTTAAAATTCGAACAATTTATTTTGTTTTATAAGCAACGCACAAAATTAACTTGTGCAACAACGTGTACGCCAAATGGTAACCAAGTTATGCTGTACCCGTCAAAAAATGCTAACCACACCTACGTGGGTTTTTATTATTTTTTACTACTACTATGCTCATAATCTTTGAAAGTGACATTTAAGTAGTGTATTTAAGGAATGACTGTTTCTCCCATGGCCAATATTATGTTGCCTGTTCACGTGTAAGCTCTCGTTGTATATTGCTGTCTAAAGGAAGAATTAAACATAGTGTGTATGGTTACAAAAAGGTATTAAAAAAAAAGCATAAAAGACTGACTAAGTATAAAAACTTTTTGGCACTCAATAATGTTACCCATAATATTCTAAAATAATATAGTAATTATGATAAAAAACAAAAAAAAATATACACAAGTGAAGCAGGGAATTTTAGTTAATATATAATAATTGTCAAAATGTCAGTTGTGACTTAATGATGGCAAGCTTACAGTGTAATGGATCCAATTCCAGATTCCGGTTTGAATTCGTCGAGAAGTATTGTCGAATCAACTTTCACGCTTAAATTCGTAATTTGAACTCGAAACGCCCTAAAATTAAATTTAAAACAATTTCAAACGTATGAAGTTAAAAAAAATTAGAAAATTGGAAAGTCATTCCCAGGTAGACATAATGACGAATTCCAATCCTAATCCGTTTTCGTCGAAACTACATGCGATCATCGACGGCGTATGCGTTATACGTGAAGTTTTACCTAACTTATATACAATATACCAACATGTTTGCCCGCCACAAATTAATATTTAATGCAATGTAAATGTTCTGTATTTATTCTTTTTATTTTTTACCTAGGAAATATTACATAACATTTAATACATTCACATGATGCTATATCATTGTACTCGGAATGTATTCGTGACGAAATGTGAACACGACAGTAATAATTGATGTTTGATATTCGTATTATCATCGCGTACACAGGTTAGGAGTATTTTTTATTTTATTTTTTTACTGCCAAGTTTATACTGCCAAGTTCCGTGAAAAAATGTATTTTTCAACCCACGAAAAACTTACAATTGATGCCTTTATAGTCCATATACATGCCTACTACATATGCGTTATGTACCAATAATTACCAATGTACAATGTACATGATGTATTCATAAAAAGTAAATCGTTATGAAATACTTTGGGTTTTTAAATCAATTTACCGATGAATCACTCTATAGTTATGCAAATATTGCACATTGATTTTATATAAAGTTGTATTTTTCTTTTTTTCGATCAAATTAATTAAATTTGAATATGGGTAATTTTGTATGCAGGTAAATTAACTAATAAGGAAAATTAATCTTAACGATGGTGAGTATAATAATCACAATCACATTTCGGCGAAAAAAGAAGAAAAATGTTTGAATTGTTTTTAAACCTACAGAGAAACAAATACACGTAATGATTATAGGGGTGTCGCTGTACACAACATAACTAAATGTGTATTCGTATATACATAAAATACAATTTGCATGTTAATTGATTTCATGTATATATTGTAGTAGTTTCGACAGCGTACATTTTCTGTTTTTAAATTGTATGATAATCGATAATATGAAAATTATTATACCGGACCACGGAAAAAGTCATTTACCGATAAAGAAAGAATGATTTTAGTTAACAGGCCGAATAATCGCCATATATTGTGTTCGTTGTCTATATTTAATTTAAAAGCTATATTTTAGCTTCTTCCCACACCCCCACCTTTAAAACAATCCTGCATACGTCACTGGTAACGAACAATTTATGTAACCAACCAGCATTGGTGTCTGAATTCATCATTGCGTATACATATATAGTATACAGATGTATATGAATGATACACGATATACGTGATATTCAATAACGGAGTTGATATATACACTCGTTCAGGAGAAATATTACGCCCGTGTAGAACTCCTTGTACAAACGACCCGTGAACGATTGCCGATCTCCTTGAATATCCGCTTACGATAATCTTCTTCCGTTCGTGTTGGCTATTCGTTAAGCATAATTGCATTAAAATACGACACCGTCCCGTTTAGAGACGACGGTCGACAATAATAACACCTGCAAAAAAATTGGATCCCCACGAGTAGCTACTACACATTAGCTAACGAGTGCATCTCCTAATTATAAAAACTTTAATTTTAACTTTTAACAAACACGCTTTAATTACTGTATTATAATTTATATGATAATGCAAAATTATTAATGGTCTTTCGACGAATTTCGGTAATCGCCGGACACGTAATACGAACAGCGCGTGCACGTGTGCGCTTGGATACACAATCATTTCATAGTTAAAATCCAAACAAACGAATAAATAATAGCGAAAAAATATGTAAAAAATTATTATTCTTGCTGTAGTAACGGTTAAAATAATAATAATAACAATAATAATAATAAACGACGGCGATAATTTACATACTCAGTAACGATTTATATTACACGTGTACCGTATGCATAAATATTGCACACTCATATTTTATATACCCACACGATAATGTATAACAAATTATAGCGTGTGTGCGTTAGGTATAAACACCTCTTTGTAAAATAAAGCGAATACATGGCACGTGTTATTCGTAATATTTTTAAAACAATACCTAACAATGAATAGAAAAAATAATATGAAAACCGCAAGCTGTCGTAGAAAAAATATTTTTTTTTTTTTTTTTACTAAATATGACACTGCTCACGCAGACTGGCAACTTTAAATATATTTATTATTTACTCGTTCGATATATAATGCAACGAAATATTTGCATCTATGTTATATGTATGTATTTAATAATTCTTTTGCAAACGCTTACTGATTGCGTAACAAATGATCCAAGTTCACACGGGCATCGATTTCCTGAGAAAAATCACATGCAAAATCACGTGAGGGAGAAATATCCCAGTCTTGCATTTATCATCCAAATGAATGGACTTTGGTAATTAAAAATAATTGCATCCACATCATAATAATTGGATTACAATTTTTACGTTAAACCACGCTCAAGGTAGATGTAGGTTGAAATGATTGGCCAGTTACAAGTAATATGGCACCTAAAAAACGTTTCAATTTTGCGTCACGACTTTATTTGATTGCGACAGAGTGAGAGAGACTGATACTCAGATAGAGAGAGAGAGAGAGAGAGAGAGAGAAGTGACCAACTATACAAAACCCAACAATCAATAACATTGCCGTTCGATTGGCGCTAGTGGTAACTATTAGATTGCCTTTTAATTTCTATTCTTGTTTTATTTTCTACAATAATCATCACTTCACACTAGCGTAAAATATTTAGCTTATAGTGGATATGAATGAATATTTGACTAATAAAAAAAAACAAGTGTTTTCAACAATTTGATACAAATATTCTCTATATAATCTAAATACCACAAGAACAGATATTTTATAATAGTCGCAGCTTCTATAAGTACAACACTACATAATATGTCAGAAATCTATTTCTTGTTAGAGGGCATAGTTGACAATGGATCCTTTAAATTCCTTTTCCGATTGGTTGGTTACAATGTTATCAAAGACATTTCATGGAATCAGTAATAAGTTGACTGAATATCGCATGAGGAGTAACGTATTTCATATAATTACATGCATTATATTATATTACAATTATATAGTGATCGGTTCTACGATTTACAACGAAAACCAACGTGCCTTGTGCACCGAAATCCAAATCATATGTATTATATGACTCTTATATATTACAAATACAACACGATCCTAAAATAGAAACCGTTTTGTGTACATGTATATGCATATAATATGTTTCTATTTATCTGAAACTCATGATCGGAATAACGATAAACGAATAATATGCTAAAAGGACAAGTCTTCGACGATTTAATCGTTATAATAATAGGTATACCTCCGACGACGACGATAATATGGCACCGGTAAGGAATTCGTAATTGAGGTTTTTTTCTTATTTTATTTTCCACGTCATTGCACACGACAAACCTCGAAAACCAAACAATTGGACACGTGAACAATTTGACCGATTCCCCCTCTACAGACCTGTCAACTGTTAATACCAAGTATGCATAATATTACAAATTTTAGAATGCTGCATTATCAATAATACAAAACGTTGATACTTTTAAATGGTTGTAAAAAATACCTAATAATTATTTTTAAACAACTCATGAACCACATATGATACGTATTATGTTTACACTCGGCCTTTACAGACGCTTGTATAATAGTATATAATACTACATTCATATATCACTTTGCAGCCTGAACTGTTTTTTTTTTTTTTTAGCGATGATTAAAACTAGCCATTTCATTTAAATATTAATTACAAAATGTACGATTATTTGATTACTTATATCCATAAAAACTTCAGTTTTTATTTCGTTTCGTAATGTTATTTTTTTTTTTCTCGTGATGGTAATGGAAAATTATAATGATTCAAACCTTGATTATTAATTACAATCCAAGCACAATTAATTGTTTAATGAACTTGATACATTCAGCAAGAATTGAAGAACGTGTAATTACGACGAAATATAAATAAGATAGCAAGTGTATTGTATTTAGTAGTGATTTAGCCTGCGAGAGGACAATGGAGGCACTGGTTTATACCTACCCCCCTCACTACGGTAACTACAATTTCTTAACATGCAGTAGTTACATTCACATTCATATAAATAGTTTATAATATATGAATTTATAACATAAATATTTAAACATACAAAATAAAGTATATGAATACAAAATTTTCTATTCTTTTCGGATAAATAAAAGAAATCTAGCTTATTTCAATTATGATCTACAAATTATGATATTTGATTTTTCAGGTTTATTCGGTGATCTAAATGTCATATTTACATCTGTTCAAATTCTTTATGTTAAATTTTTATATTTTTGTTGGCTTTATGTTTTACCCTTTTCTATTCATAATAATATTATGATAATTGCCATTTAGCCTACTCATACAACCGGTTGCAGTATAAGAAATATATAATATTACCTATTTAACCATCTGATAGATTATAATATACATGAGAAAGAAAATAACAAAATATTCATTAATATACGATATACGAAATTATTTATTGTTGTAACAAAAAAAGTGTGGTTATATCCACAGTTATAAAACTATAAAATAGTATGATTATAATAGGATTACCACAAATCAATGCATGGATTTCATGTCATATTTAAATCTTGTTATAGATTGTTTAGATTTTGGATAAAATCATTTCCATTAACTTTTAACCAATCATCCGACTTAAGAGGAAGTGTTTTCTTTAATTTTACATTAAAAATAATTATTTTCCTTTCATTTGTTTAAAATTCTAATGTATAAAATATCCTTATTTAAAAATTTGATTTCAAAATAAAAATTAATAGTTGTATAAGTTTATATTTTCATTTCTGATAAAAATTCTTCAATTTTAGTATTTCATATACTTCATGTAATAATTATTATTTTTGTGTTTTTGTGGTAAAAGATAAAATCAATATTCAATAATTATTATCTTATTAATAATATGAATTCATATACAGGTTTTGTATAGACTTTCAAATTTTGATAACTAAAGAATATCCGATTTTTGTGCACTCATCATTTGGAATACTAGAAAATTATGAGTTTTCATCTATTATTATTGATATATGTTTATGCAGTTCAGTGTGTAGGTACGTGATTTATACCAGTTACATCAAATAACATGAAAATCTACCGTGATTTAGTGAAATTTAAAAACTTTTTTAAACATATATAAATTATACAGTAGCAATTAAACTATATAAATGTTTCCTCTTTGTTAGGTTGATAATTTTCAGATCTGAATACACTACTAAAGTATCATGTTTAGTTTGGAGGGTGTTTTTAATGGATACCTATTTATATATTAAAATATGTAAGTGGAATACATATCTTGGTATTTCTTAAGTGCATAAGCACTTAATATTATTAAAAGTAATAATATGAAATATAATTTCTACTTAATGTCTGGTATAAAATCCCGGCTCTATAACATTACAATATGTAATTACCAATAGCTAGTCTAATATAAGTACTACGTTTTAAAATTATGTAGCCAACATGTAATATTAATTCTGCTACATAAACTAGAAAGGAAAGTGGAGCCTTAAAACATGATTACATTATGGTCTATATTTATTCTTTCCTTACCCTAATGAAAGTATAATACATTCAGTAAGATTTGGTCATTGTAGTCACCAACAAATTTATATTAGACAGATGAAAACAAGTAAATAATGTAATATACGAGTATAGATTATATAGGAAACTTTTACGAGATACACGGTTGCAACATCGACAAATAGTTACCGATACCTATTACGTTGAATAAAATTTCATTGGTAACATCAGAGCGTTCTCCTCCCCCGTGTGTTTTTGGATGACGTTCTTGAAAGCCTTATAAAAAACTCAGATACTTTAAATATTACATAAGAATATGCTATATTATAAACGACGTGGCGTCTGTACCGATATCCTATTAACCAACAAAACATATATATATATATTGTACTACATTGTATATAACATCGGGCGCGTTGACTGTACGCGCGAATAGTTTCATAACGCCAAGCTTTCTTCGGACTCATTGGGATTTAAATTTAATCGGGTTATACCGATCATTCCTTGCCCTTGGCATCAATATTCTCTCGTGACATTCATCTGTGCGATATTTATTCAAACCTAACTTATAATGTACGACACAGTTCTGCAGTATTTACTGCACAACATGAGCATGCAAGTCTAACTGGGAACTAAACTTTAAAATATGTACGAATAGATAATAAATATCAACAGAAATATGAAACCGTGGTTATGTGCACATATTTTTCTCAAAAACAATCTCTATGATAAGTAAACCTATAGCTTATTGGTTACAATATGCATTTCATTTGCGTTGTATTTCATCACAACTACCATAATTTTTTCTCAAGGTTAGGTCGGGTTAAAATATTTTTCACACACAAATATAAAATGAAATTTATAATTCGATATATGTGTGTAATGCATATTATGTATTAAAAGTACAAAAAGAAATATTATTTATCAATGGAACGTAAAGATAAACTTTAATAAAGTCATGGATCACAGTTTGATGTTAAATCAAAACCGTTTTAGAAATTTCTATGATTTTCTCAAAGCTTTAGTACCTAATGACCAATATTATCCGAAGTATATCATTCCATTGATTTTCTTATTACTAAGCAAAAAACTATTTCATAATGATTTATGATACTACGATAGTATTATATCATTTAAAATAGTGTTATTTGATGCAATAATTTTGTCTTTTGATAAAAAAAAAAAAAGAAAAAAAACATTAAATATATTATTTTTAATACACCTAATTGTATAATACAGCACTTGAGATTTATCACTGTATAATACCTTAATAATATGTAAATATATTATGTATCATAAAAATAATTGTTATGTATTTTAACAATTGACAAATAATGACAATAATTGACAATAATGTAAAATTACTAATTTAAAAAATTTTAAACTCCTAGCATAAGATTAAGATACAAAAGTACATGTTTGTATAGTTAAGTTAATGCTTAATAGTTAATACTAACAAATTGCCGATCAATTTATAAGTAAAAAGAATCCAAGTTTTGCAATATTTATTTTATATTTTGTAATACATTTAACTAATAATTCGTATAATTAAATTAATAAATCATAACTTTTAATAACTAACAGGATATTTTATTCAATAGTATCTTAATTATTGCTTTTTAAAATAATCTTAAGAAATTTGTCAAAATACTAAAAGTGTACTTGTAAAATGTAATAACAATTTATTTATGCTTAGAGTTGGGAATGGGATAAACTTTTATTAGAAGCTTTTACTAGAATTTCAGAAAGGATTTTTTGTTCTCGTCTACCTAAACAATTTAATGGAATAATATTATTACATATAAATTCATATACAGTTATTAATCATCCCAGATAATTATATTCACAAATGTTTTATTTTATTTTTCAGATCCAGAATACTCTTCCGAACATGTTGGTAAGTCACAAACTTAACTATAATGATCTATAAATAACTAATAAGTTAAAACACATATCGTTTTTTTTTATTTTTTTTATAGTATTTAAATACTTCGACACTTTAATTTCAGTGGTGAATTAAAAAATGTAGTTCTTATAATTTTAAATGATTAAATAATAAATTTAGTTAAAAAATGTATTTCATAGGATAAAGTAGGTATTACATAATTTAAAAAGTAATATAAGTAATTATTCTCTATTGTATAAGTCTGGATTTTACCACAAATTTAAATAAATTGTATTAAGTGTTTATATTAAGGCTATTTTATTAAATTTTATAATAACTGAATTTCTTGTTTAATAAACCAATGTTCATAATTGACACAATAATTAAACAAACATTTTTCATGTACGATTAAGAAAAATTAAACAATATTTCACATTATTATACATTATATTCTAGAGTTGTATTCATAATAGTTTTCGTCTTTAACAGTGTTGAATTAGCTATCTTGAATAAATAAAAGTATTTTAATATCTAACAATAGATATGAATTTACTACTTTAGATATAAATTTTATTTTACTTTAAAATTATTATTCCCGAAATCTACAATTTTAAGTTTTTGTTACGTAAATAAAAAAAAAAATTATCTCCATTCTAATCAGTTTTTCTTAAATCAATGTTTACGTCATATTTTATTTTTAACCATTTATTTTTCTAAACACTATAGCTTTGCCCAAAAGTAAATGATTTATTTTTTTATGTATTCTACGGTTGTCAATATGAAATTGATGAACAAATTTTGGCAGGTATTTCAGTAGACAAATTAGATATAGGATAAATATTGGTATTATAGTTTAGCGAAAAAATTAAGTATCAAACTGTACCTTAGAGAATAATCAAGAAATGTAATTTTACAATTTTAAACTTGGAGAAAAAGATTGTTGAAAACAAGATTGGGCATATTGTCTCATGTGCTGTTAAAATTAATAGTTAATTTATATATTAAAAATGTATACATCGTATCCTCTTCCTTTCTGCTACACTCCAAACCAACAGATGAATAAACTGTACAGTTGAGGCACTCCGGATAGGCAGTGAGAACTACAAAGTATTTGGTTCAGTTATGTATTAAATAAATAAATAAAATGTTTAATAATCGTCAGAAAATGGTATACAAAAAAATATTCTTTGCTTCACTCAGAATCTGAAAACCTTGTTCCCTTTACGTATAAGGTTTTATAATTTATTAAACATCTACATTAAATTAACATTTTTCGAATTAGGATATATTTACCTAGACAATCACATCTATATTGTAATCTAATTATTTTAATTTTAACTGGTGAATTATACACTTTTCATATACATTTGGGAGGAATATTATTTTTATTGTTATGGAATTAAATACTGTGTTTTTTTTTTTAATGGTTTTCTTTTAAACATCGTTGAGTTATGAAAGAACTAATTATTATATAAATATTTATCTACATTATTAATTTTCCTCTAAATATTTATTGATTTTATATAACTTATTGTATTATTATGATTGTAAATA
This sequence comes from Sipha flava, assembly GCF_003268045.1. Lineage (NCBI taxonomy): Eukaryota > Metazoa > Arthropoda > Insecta > Hemiptera > Aphididae > Sipha > Sipha flava. Next base: position 1,428,071 of record NW_020273107.1, read on the forward strand.
CTAAATAATAACATTTAATCTTACATCCATAACGAGTATAACATATAATTGGTACTTACAACAATAACAATAATGAATTACTTTTCAAACCTTATATAAGTATAAACACGACTTAACTGAACTGATTATAAATAGTTTGAATTACTAATCCTGATCTAAAAATGCATCAACATTTTTATATAATAAATAAAATGTATAAATAAAGATATCATCTGAAACTCAATATACATTTGAATTAGTATTTATAAAAATACCATTCTAACAATAATAAGGTTACTGACGTTATAACGATTATTATAAGATCATTTAAATAAATTTGTGTTTACTGCAAAGTAAAATATTATAAAACTTTGTTGAAATCATTGTTTAAAATTTTCTTTTGATCACATCCACGTTTAATACATATGAGATTAAATTTTATTTTTTAAACTTGAAAAACATTTGATTTTAGGTACCTACATAATAAAACAGTAATAAAACCCTGTCGATTTATATTGATAATTTAATAAACTATTATTTTCATCAAACTAAACTATATAATTATATAATAATACGTGCTATTTTAATATAATAACTAATAATAAACAATTTATCTTAAAATAACATTTTGAATATAATGTCTATGATTTTGTTTGTCTTCATTTATTTGTTTGATAATGCTAAAACTAAACTGAGCTATAATGAGTAGATACAACTGTAACAGATGAGTTTATATTGTAAAATGTTTACACAATAACAAAGTTCATAAGTAATAATATATTGACAGCCAAACTTATTCTCTATAACCTTAGAGCATAATTTTACAATATTTATGACTATACATATTAATATATTTTAAATTTCAGCTTTATTTTTGACTTAATTTAAATACTGAACCAATAGTTCAATAACGATTTATTCTTTTACAATATAATTGTTCTAGTTAAAACGATCATTTATCGCAAGAAAATAAAAAATCATTAACTATGATTGATTATTCCAGTCAATCCATATCTATAATGGAACATATTATTAATATAATGTAATTACATATAATTATTATAATAAACCTAATACATAATAAAAAAAGAATAGTTTTCTTTGGAAATAATAAAAGATTACTGAAAATAATATCATATCCTATTTATAAGACAGTAATTAAAACATTTTTCTCTCTCTCTTCAATCTAAATTAAAAATAATTTATTTATATGTTTAAAAAAAAATTTCACTTAAAGCAAAAAATTACTTTGGTTCAATTTTAATTGATAATTTGTTAATTTTCTAATTCTAATATTTGATATAACATTTGATTATCGGATATTAAAAATGAATAACAATAATCTCACATTTTAATTTGTAAGTAAATTAATTGATAAAAATGTAAAAGTAATAATAATGTATTTCTGTAATCAATACAACGTACACTTATTCGTTACCATATGTATGGACTATGGCAAACATATTAATTTATTCATACCATAGTTTATATAATTGTAGAAATGGAGAACTAATTAAATTAGGATGCTATATTTTAAATATCAATGATGTTTATTCAAGAGTACAGTGTTTATAACGAACATAGTAATAACTGATTTTTGTAAAATACAAGTAGTGTAATTTTTATTATTATATAGTAAAATTATTTGTAGTTTTTCAAATATCAAATGAATATCTTGCAAATATTACCAAGTAATATTTTAATTAGAATCTGTTCATTTTTAACAACAAATATAGATATTATTTTATCATTTTCTACAAAACTAAATTTTCAAAATGTATAATTCTATATCAATATATTTTCCCATTTTTACTTGCAACTGACTTTGTAAATCCATTAGATGACAATTAGATCCATTAGATACCTTATAAAACACTGATATTTGCCAAGATTTGTAGTCTTACGTTATAAATAATTGCGTTCATTTAAACTTTCAGACTTTATAGGTCAATTTTTTTAACACGCCTATTCATAATTAATATTTATTATAACCATTAAACTTTTAAATACTATTCATAATGGTATATATGATTATTGCATGCTCTCACACGTGACACAACGGCCACAATACAACTATTTTATATTTCTACTGTTTTTCTTTAATTTATTTATTTAAATATTTTTACTGTTATATCAACAAAAAGAAATTTATTATACACTTCGATATCTTTCGATAACACTTGAAACCAAACATTGATAATTAAACATATTACCAAACTGCCAGTTGGTACACTAAATGTTGTATTAATATACCGTGCAATACTAATAATTAATAATAATAATGATTGCTGGTCTTTATTAATATCGAAATCTTCGGGTTATCTTCACGTTCTTTATAAGAAATAATGATTATAATATAATAATCCATATTGTTTATGAAAATAAAGGTAATCATTAATCATTTTTTTTTAAATATTTAATGATCGCAGATCATTGAATATATGTATTTTTATTATAAATATAAAAACCGAGCTATTAAATAAATTAATGTTTTAATAATTAAAATTATATAGCATTTGAATTTAATTTGAAAGTACAATCATAGTTTAATATATTATATTTATATATGTATTTTTTTAATTATATGCCCCTCACAAAAAACATATAATTTTTCTAACGTACTATATTAGGTTTATTCAAGCAAAAATATATATAAAAATATATATATATATATAAATGACAGTTTTATCTTACACCGGTCACTAGCACATTTGTAAGTATTTGATTCTCTCATATTCAACAGAAAATTACTAAAATATAATTTTATTATTACTTACTTAGTAATTAGCAAATCACGATCTAGTAATTTTGGATTTCTTAAATTGTGAAGTGTAGTTAATTATTTTCGGATTAACCTCACCATATAAAATAATAAATATCACAAAAATATTGTAAAACAACAATCATTGATCAATGTATCAACGTAAAAAATCAATATATAAAATATATATAGATATACATTGACTCATTATTATTGAGTAAAAGTTGATTATTATATTTTTTACATTTTAGAATACATTTAGAAAACTAAATTGTTATTGGTAAAATGCATTTAGTATTTTACGAAAAAAAGCAGAGGTGGTTCAGATACGTGGGTTTAACATATGCCGATTGCTGAATGTAGTAATATTTTGTTTTCTAAAACACATTACCACTATAAATGAAAAATACAAATCAAGGTTTTAGAAGATTTATAATTTTTCTATCGTTTAAATATCTTTTATTTAATAGTATCTTATTGGTACTATCAAATGCGTTATCATATTTGTCTATTTATTTTAATAATTTCAAAGATAAGAAAATGTTTTATATGTATATATTTTTAAATAATAATTTGTAATTAATTACAAACATTTTGAAAACATTTTAAATATATATTAATAAAGTACACAAATCATCTTATATCGTATTAGTATAAATTAAAATTCGTATAGAATAAAAAAGGTGTAGGGATGAGAAGCCCTGAATAACTTGTGTCTGGCAAAACATGTGGACAAAGCGCGCGGGTAGGGAGTCAGAAGAGGAAGTTAGTGACCTGTAGAGAAGAGTCGATGATCCCGTCTGAACCATTCTATACTAACGAAGAAAAAATGCATAAAGAACTTATTTTAGCCCCAAGAAATGTATGTATGTACATATATTTATAAATGTATATTTTTTCGAGGCAAACCACTATAATGTACCACGGTACAGAAAAATTTTTCAGATCCTTTTAGTTAAATGTCTACTTGTTTACATGAAATGAAATACACTTGGTTCTAATATATATCAAATGTTAGATATTTAAAGTATATTGATAAAATTAGTATTTAATAATTCTATTTCAAACGAAAATAAATTGATACTTGGAAGTATTACGTATATTGTTCATATTTCTAGTATATTTCAAGGTGTACACTCAAAGTACGAGTATAAATTTTAACTCTAATAAATGTGAAAATTAACAATTTAATATTATTTATAATAATGCGTGATTTTCGTATAGTTAATTTTATTTTTTTGTTTGTAGATGTTCCGAACGAAGGAGTATATATGGTGTGCGGTGTTCTCATCGCCATGGTACTTGTCGCGGTGATAATAGTTGTATTGGCAGTTACTATAAGGTATGCTTGAAAATTCATACCTATATATTTAATTTAACATTTTGAAAAGTGCTTTGGTCTGCAACGATATGGCGAAAATTATATAGAACAAGGGTTTAGTAATTTAGTGGAGACATGGTTGCGCGGCGCCGGATAAGACCCGTACTGGAGATCCTTGAACCTTAAGATATCACACACATACGCACGGACGCTAACATTCACACACACACACACACACACACACACATGCGCGCGCGCTCACATTCACATACACAAACTGTATTCTTTGTTTCACTAGACGATATACACACTGTGTGTATTACACAGTGTATAACCCAATACGCACCTCAGGGAGCACAAACGAATTTATTTACTATAATATATATTAAATTTGACTGAAAAATTAATATTAATAATTAAAACCTCGAGGTCCTGGAGAATCGGGTCAAATAATTTTCTGTGCATTCTAATGTCAGGGATGTATTGAGTTATCCTAGTGGTATATAAATATATGAACGTTTATAACGAATCGAATTTCATACTATGCAAGTATTAACAGTTAATATGTTGAAAAATTGATGACTATTAAGATGAATAAAAAAAATAATTATTTAATGACTTATAATCAAAAAAAAAAAAAAAATCATAATCTAAATTTTCTAAGAAAAATAATTTTTATTTATTTAACGACAATATTTTTTTCAATTAAAATTTCAAATAGTTAGTCACAAAAATAAACCCGTTATTTTCAGATAACATATTTATTTCTGTAATTTAGGGGTATGGTGTTTTTATTAATTTTCCCGTTTAGTAAGTACATTTTTTTTACCCTCCGTGGTTCCTATAAACTTTTACATAGGTGACATCAATTATTAAAATATTACGCAAGACAGTTAAACTAAAACAATTCTTCGTAATTTATTTTATGTGTATTTAAAGACCATTTAAATTAATTGCTTCGTGATAAAAATAAAATTATATTTGAAATCGTTTTAATTTTTAATTATAATATGAAGGATTTTCTATTTACAGTCTATTATTGATATACAATAATGGCCCTGATTAAGTGACAATAAACTTTATTTGTTATCACATATATCAACATAGGCCTTGAAACTGTAATTTTGAAAATGGATTCTGATCTAATTCTTTATTATTTATGAATGATCACGATATTTTGTTTTTTAGACTTAGTTGGTATACTGTTTACTATTTACCTATATATATATAGACTGTAGAATAAATGTAAAATGTGCATTAAACCAATGTTTTCATTGCATTATAAATGTCACCGTGATTGACGTTTTGGCTTCAGTGTACAATTCACCTTGAAAATATATCACTTTTTTCGATTTACAAACACAATCGCGAACAGACCCAGGATAAATTTTATATCGATTCATTATAAATACATTTTTAGTAAATGTATTATTTTTTAGGGGATATAAAAATTGATTTAAATACTTAAAGGTATACTTTTGTTTTTTACGTTATATGTATTTCTTAGATTAACAACATAATGTGATTGACAATTGTATAAATTACTCGTTCAATGTTATATTTAATAAAAATAATAAATCACTGTAATGTACCAATGTAAAAAATACTGAGTATTGCAATTTTGACTTAGGAGAAATATAATTATATAATATTTTTTTAGCTACTGAACAATAAAAGTACTTCGATTATTCTCTGTTATTAATATATAATTATTCGCATGCTGAGGAGAAATTATATTCTTGTTTGATATCGGTTAGATTTCTCGTCACTATTCACTGGTGGACGATTTCTCTTAATTTAGACAACATTTAAAGTCCTTGGCAATTTGTTATTTGCTTACGGTTAACTAATTTTTTAATAAATCATTTATATTAAATTCCATTTTATTTCATTTTAATAAACATATTTATTCGTTTTATTAAAACAGAAAAATATACTTTCAGAAATTAAAAATATTGAATTTCGATAATTAATTGTTTGTAATATTTAATAATTAAATCAAAACGTATAATTTAAATACAACTGACAAAAATGACTAATAATGTAAGTGTGTATTTTTCAAAATGTGTTTCAAAAGAACGTCAGTTCACACGTGTGCAGACGACCGATTCAAATAAACGGGGGTTGCCTAGGTGAACCATGACGTCATTGCTTTCTGGATGGATCGATTGCTCGGCATGGTTACGTATTTGATCATAACTTTTGGTCGTTAAATTTTGAAAAACCGTGTCTTTTTAAGTTTTTATTTACTAAAATATTCAGTTTAAAAATAAAATAAATTATTAAATCATTTTAACTATCCGTGATAATAATATTAAAATTAAAAAATAATAAACTAAATTTATAAAATCACTCAAATACGGATTTACTTTCTAAAAATAATATTACAACTACAAAAAAAATAGTATGAAATTTTATAAAGTACTTATTGAGCCTGTATAATCAAAGTAAAAGACTAATTGCAATTTACAATGTTTTATCTACTTATATTAAACGTATCTTCATTAATCGGCTGTAGAGAAATATTTAGGTATAAATACAAGAAGCACTGTTTTCCTTTTTGCGGAAGCTTTCACGCAAAAATCGTTTTTAGAATTAATCTTATATAAATATCATATATGATGTATACACTTTTATGTATTTCCAATTTAAATATCATCAAAGCCATTTTTCTTTAAGTTTTCGTAACCAGAGGCGAAATTAACTCATAAACTTCTTTAATAAAAATTGCAATATATTCTTACAAACGGAATATTATTAATTTTAATTCGTAATAGGATTCGGTGATTTATACGTAGAAACAAGGTGCTTATAATATGTTTGTAGACGTGTAGAAACAAACATTCGTGGGCGTTAACCAATTTCCATAAAGTGACATTCAAAAATGAATATCGTCAATGTCAAAAATGACTACAAAACACATATTATATATATATAAATGTGTGTGTGTGTGTGTGTGTTGGTACTTAAATACAAAAACTGCAGAATCTAAAAGATGTGTGCAACGAATCACTATTATCTCGTACAACCCTATTATTATCCAATGATCATTTTATCATTAAACTTTACGTAAATGTTATTATAATTTGTACAAAACACACAAACGTGCGCGTTTGTGTGTGTCTGCGTGAATCAATCACTTAACTCGATCGGTAGTTATGATCACGCGGTAGATACACAGTTGGAGTTTACACACACATGGACGTGTTTTATGTACATTTCGATATAAATATATGCATATTTCGATGTGTATGGTGCGGTAGCGTGAGTGTATTGTTGTATTATTATATATTTCAACTTTGTACCGTGTATACGGTATTTCTAACAAGAGGAGACACGAGACATGAGAAGACACGCCGTCGATCCGCGAGAGTCTGCCACACGTGCGCACACACACGCACACCACGCGCGGAAACGTCGCATTGTAAGGGTCCTCGTGTCACGTGTGTGTATTTATATTGTAATAGAGGACGACGAACCGCTGGCGCCGAGAGAATAAACATTGTCAGACGTGAATTAATTTGCATTTGAAGGGATATCGACCGTCATACGCAGTTATCACAACGTCGACAGTAGCGCGTCAACATTATATTACAAACGGGTCACGGCGGCGTCGTTGGTCCGCGCGCTGCAATTGCGTCGCCAAGCTATGTGCGCTATGTGTGCCGCCGCCCTTGCTCGCCTTCCCTCGATGCTCTTCTTTATGCACTATTTTTCTATTATTATTATTATTATTATTATTATTATTGTTAATTTCTCTCTCTCTCTTTTCGCACGCTCTCTCTCTACTACGCTCGTGCCCTCGTTTTGTCCTCCGCTACAATCAACGAGCCTGCATATGCACGCCAACGTCATTTCAAAGAGAAGAAAAAAAATACCGACCGACCAATATTTAGTATTAGTATAGGTTCGTCTATGGTGTTTTCGCAGCTTACGATCCGGCTCGTCGCGATTACTTATTCGATGTATTATATTTTTTCATGTTAATGACACCGCCATACTGTACACTTAAGTGTTGTGCGTCCAACGCGAAAACTATAATGTTTCGTAAAAATTATTCGGCTTTGCGTGTGTTACTGTATAGGTCTACGTTTTTTTAGAAACGCACACGAAACGATCGAAATCGACTACGCGTGTTTGCATCCAGTTCAATCGATAAGTTCATGTATAAATATGCAGTACTCATCAATTATATATCACGTACACGGTGTCGTAGTTACCGCGAGCTACGTGGACGCCGATCAAAATTAAATAAATATTGTGCATATGTTATACACATTCGACTAAACCCCTCCCCCCCCAAGATACGTACTTGAATGTGTATAAAACTCGGGTGTACCAACAAATCGAATACAATAAGACACATTTAGTGTTGCATTCCATAGAAATGTCTTTTCTTGGAATTATATTGATTTGATCTTAATCTGATATGCTACGAATAATTTTTTTTTTTTTAGCTAAAATTTAGCTAAGCAATTAACAGAAATGATTGTAATAAAATATCAAATATCGATAACTAAAAACCATTACATCGTGTGAACTTTTAAATTTCACTGGAATCGATCCGATAATATGTAACAGTATTTTGCATTGAACCTTCATTTACATTTAAACTATATTGCAAAATAGTTGATAAATAAGATTCTATCTTATTATTTACATGCAGACCATGTTTGTTTATGGTATAATACTTATATCTATTTGGTATCTTATTTCTAAATCTGGTTTTACCAAAAAATTTAATCAATCCAGTAATATTTTATGTACAATAGACGTATAATAAAATACGTATACAAATATTGCGACACAAAATATCTTATTTTATATTTCAGGGCTATTTCGCTGCAGTTTAAACCCAAAACTAGTGTTTACGCCAAAAAAGTCTTTTGGTTACAGTTTATGTTTCATGAGTTTATTCGTTTGCCGCACAGTTTGGCTGTTATGCAGTCAATATTCCGTGTGTGTACCCATTATAGTGCCTAACCTACTCAAATTAGTATATTTATTTTTAAATAGCTGAGAATTAAGCACTCGTGATGAAAACGTAGAAAGAATATTGGTTGTCCACTTTGAATAATTTACGAAAAAAATACAATTCCTTTGGCACTGATTGATCACGTACAAATAACACTTATTGTTTATCTTAAATTCTATAAAAATGAATTCCAAAATATCATTAAAGTTAATCATTAACCGTGTATTGTATATTATGTCAATCATTAAAGTCTATTAAAATATACTATATTTATGTTTTTATAAAATAAATACAAGTATTTCAGTTCGTCAACTAATACTAGAATGTTTATATATCTAAAAAATATTTTGTCCATTGTTTGTATTATAAAAACATTTTAACGTTGTTATAAGAGAAGTATATTTTTGATACATATATTGATATGTACACAATAAAAACAATCATTAAATTTTGCTTATATATATGTACACATACAGAAAAAAGGTATGTCGGTTGCATACTTTGACGAAGGGGTTGGAACAATTGAACAAAATTTGTAAAAACATTTTTTATACATCATTCATGATTTTTCTAAATCATTTTTAGATTAATTATGAATGTATAGGTTTTAATTTTATAAAGTGTATAAAAAGTTAAAAAATGTGATTTTACATAAAAAACGCATATTTTAAACTCGTTAATTATTTAATTAAAATAATAGTGACACGATGTGCGTATTTGTTAACATTAGCTGATTACAAATGTTTTTACTATAATAGATAACTATATAGGTACAATTGACAATTGTTCTATTACAGCCATATGTATATTATATATATTGTGTACTTAGATGTTGGTATTGTGCTACAGTTCGCATAGATTGAACATCGTTGGTTTTTTATTTTTTCGTATTTAACTATTTCATTTTTAATCCTAACAAAGTTAACATAAATTTAATAATAATTTTTCTTGTAGTTATAATATTTACGTACAAAAATACATACCTAACTGTTGTATAGTTTCGCGAATGTGTGTGTTTTCTACGTCATTTTTCATCATAGGTTTCTTAAAAACTTCAAATAATGGAACACTTAATCAGGTATTTATATACTGTTGAGTTATTAATTTTATATAAACTATAGAAAAAATAATAGATCCTATACCTAATGTAGTTTAATATTAGGAAATTATTTGTCTTATTTTTCTGTAATGAAACTAAATTCAGTAAGACATAGGAAAAACAAATCAATTAATAAAGTAACTGATGATGAAAAAAAAAATTCTTCAGTCGCATAGTTATTTATTGTACAAATGATAAAATATGTTTAATACAGTATACAGTTACGTATTCATAAATTAACCCGTTGGCCAGTAAATATCTGTAATTAACTAATAAATCTAATCTATGACATGGCCAAATTAATATAAATTATAAATTGAATATTTTGTTCATCTTCAAACTTCAATTATTGATTGAATGATTATTTTTATCAGAATACCATAAATAAATACTATGAAATGCTTATTTTATACTCATTGACACATTTTTGATGTATGAATATTTAAAAAAGAATGTTTTCAAATTATGATGATAAAATAATATTTAAAAATAATAAATGCGTAAATAAAAAATGAAATTAAATAAATGAAAAACAAATGAAAAAATGAACAAATAATTTTATATGAATATATATATATATATATAGAATATAAAATATCCTAAACGTCATAAACTCACTACAGTAGATAACCTTTAATGTTTAAATTGTTGTTACTTGTAATTTTAAACAAATCATTATTTTGATATTACACTTCCTGTTTATTGCAAATTCATATAATTGGCAGCCCCTGAGTTATTATAATTACTTGGGTTCAAAATGAAGATATTATCACTAATTCGATGTATAATCGAACTGATGTAAGTTTTCTGAATTACTAGTTACCTATATAGTTAACATAGAATTATTTATGAGATTATGACATTTATGAATTTCAAATAATACCAGAAAGATTTCACTTTTCAACCAATCTCCTGTGCACAGTGAAAGCAACTCTATTGCTCACCTATATGTAACCATCGTTAAACTTGGAGGCTTTATAATAAATAATTAATTAAGAAAGTTCACACACCTTAAATACGCCGTTTTTTGTTGAAATGTTTTTATCAATTATCATTCTCGTCTTCTTGAATACAAGTTATCATAAAGCTGAATGCTGATGCAATATACAATATTTCTCGAATAATATTGTAACACAAAAATATTCCGTTCATAATAAATGTTATAAATATATTTACTACGAAATTAAAGCCAATCAATAAAGAAAATGTGACTGTTTCACGTGACTATTAGTATTCAACTTCTATGCAGCACACACGTGACTCATATACAAGTCCTCTCCGTCATTTTGTACCATAAATAATGCACATTGAACATAAAATATCTATAACTTACAGTAGTGGTTGTTCAGATTTCTTTCAGACATTTTATTTGACAGTTAAATAATCAAAGTAACATTCTCTGATTAATAAACGACCACATTTTTACGATATCTAATATTTATATTTTAAATTGTAAGTTTAAAGAATAATTTCGTTTCGAATGTAAGCGATGGATAGATAATGAAAAATGATAAAATCTTATCCATAGTCCATATAATATTTGTACATACGGTGTATTTACTACAACTAATTTATAATAAAATTGAATTCTATTGTTCTTCAAGACTAAAATATGAACGAGTTTTTTAAAAATAAAAATAGACTACAGATAAAATCGTGTGTAGACAACGAAATAAGAGAAGTAATAATTAAAAATATATAACTTTAGAATTATATGCCAACTGCCAACTCTATATAAACCGATTCATCTGGTAAAATGCCATTAATTTCAAGTATTATTTAATTGTTCAGTTTTATTTTAATGTTGATAGTGATTTGTAAGTGTAATTTAAAAATTTAAATAGAATCTTAATCTACAAATTTTAATGCGTCGTGGTTATCAATTACTAAATTAGTTTAAATTATGTATAATTATAGTTTAACTATAATTAATAATTATTAAATTTCTTTGCTTTAATTTTACAATCATTAAAAAGTAACACACTTTATTTTTGAAAATGTTATCAATCGTATTATTTTAATTACAAAAATGTTGTTATGTTATAATTTTTGTTTTTTGACAAATTACCTGTCTGTTCCACTACAGTGCAATTTTTTCTAGTAACTCGAGGCCAACTTGGTGAGCGTACGTACTAGTTCTTGCCAGTAATAAAAAATAATGTAAAGAAAATCATTTAATTCATATAATTATAAACACGTCTTTGTCTGGTGATCATACACAACATAAAATGTAACAAAAGACAGGAGTATACAGCAAGTCATCGTCTTGTCTTTTGCATAAACATATTTAAAATAAGTTGGAAGGTAGATAGATTTACCTCCATTATTGATAACTACCAACTGGACAGCTAATCTGATGTAAATAAATACACATTTTATTAATCAATATTTTAAATTTAATAAAAAAAAACTTTATAAAAAAAAAAATCTAATAATAAAAAAAATCTGAAAACTTTAACTTCTGAATTATTCTAATATCAAGGAAAATATTCAATGAGTATATTTATAAATCAAACCATTTTGTATGTACGAAATATTGTACTATCGTACAATACGTTTAGAATTCACATTTCGTTTGAGTTTGTTTTAAAGTAAAAACACAAAACAGCAAGCATAACATATTAAAACTCATTATTTAACAAAACTTCACCTCATATAATATAAAATTTTTAGAATAAAAGAAACGTTTTAAATAACTAAATTTTGATTATTGAGATATTTAGAAGGTATTTTTGACCTAGACTAACGTAAAAATAATATTGACACGTATACATCGAATATCTTGTTTAGGATTCAAGTTAAGATGTTGTTATACTTTGTTTTTTTGTTCATCATAATATTATCATTGCGATATTCGATATTATGGAACTAAACTACATAAGCAGTATATCTTTTAACAAAAAAAAATTACAATCGTTCTCGTGTTGGACGGCAAAAATTGTTATCCAATGATTAAAATTTCTGTTCGCGTATAACGCTACAAGCACGCACATTATTCGTTTAGTATGCCCAGCAATAATCAAAATAATAATACAAAATTTGCTACACACGCAGATTTTTTTATTAGGTATACCTACTCACACATACGATGTACACGAACAAACCGATTATCAGACTATTCGATTCTTATCAACATGTATCAATTTTTTTTAGAATTAGTAACTTTATGACCTTAAAATAATCCAAACAACTGCTGCAAAAAATAAGTAAAAAAGCAATTCAAATATTCACAAAAATACAATAATTAGCTTTTTTTAATATCTAAAAATTAAAAATGTAAAAAGATCATATTTTGAAGTCAAAAACATTAAATTAACGTACTACAATTAGGTTAGTTTCATTATGAGTGATTAGTTATATAAAAGTTAAATTAATTTATTTAATGTAAAAAATTGCCTAAAACGTAGTATAGAATAATAACAAATGTGGTTAAATATTCATACTTAAATACAATAAAAAACTAATATTCTTGTGTGATATTACAGCAATTAGGTTAAGAGCGAAGTATTTATGAAATGTGTGCTTATATTTGAAAATAACCAACTATACCTACACTTGAAGTTGCATAGTACGAGTAAATAATGATAACATTTATCGGAACACAAAACTGATGTATTTTTATTATTTTTATAAACTATAGCATAAACATTAAAGATTAAATGTTATATAACACCATTTTCATTTTCGGCTTTTGCGTATAAATGAAAATACTGCAATAGAAGTGTCCCAGTTATAATGTGAGTATAAATATAACTTATGACGGCGCCGAGGACGGACCAGCTAGGGCAATAGCCCTATCTGTAAACTACCGACCACACCAATAACCCTACCACTGGACTGACCTTAGACATAGTATAATCAATTTTCATATGCAGAACTATTATAAAGTAATTTTGTCATAATGTTGTAATTATTTAAAATTGTAATACATAGAAATAAGTTCATATTAATATTTTTTTTTTCTAAAATCTCATTTTTTGTGGTCCTACCTAATAATTGTTGGCGTCTTATTAGCTCTACCTAAAAAACAAAAAAATAGCCTCTGCTATCGGATATAACGCGTCAACGTATAAAGCAAATTATGATGTACGTACGCAAGTCTCGTGTCGAACAAAATCGGTTTTAAAATGCTTGGATCGTATCTAATCCCTGTGTACGTGCCACACTCTCTCGCCGATGTTTTTCCATGCTGATCACTCTTTATGCACCGGTAACACACCAGTGGGGATGTGAATACGAAACGTCGCGATGACGATCACCGCATATTATTACGACCGGGTATACCATTATTTTCATTATTCGTCTCCGCGATTCCGATTTGAAAATCTACATGGCGGCACAGCGTTATTACGCGTGTGTGGTGTACCATTAAAATACGGAATAAGCGACTTCATCGCGGCTGGTTGCAGATACTGTGATACTGCACGTGTTGCGTATGTGTATTACATGTATTTATTTATTTATTATTATTATTATCAATAACATCGCAGCGACAGTATACGTAATGCGTACGTGCACGTTACGCGGTCAGACTTTTCGGGCGTACCAGCGGGTCCCGCCGAACGGTTTATCGTAACTCCATGCAACCAGGGCCGGATTAAAGAGTAAGCAAAATAAGCAATTGCTCACGGCCCAAAAAAAATTCTGCCCATAATTTTTAAAATCAAATTTATATATATTAAAAATAAAATTTAAGAATTTTTTTTTCTCATGAGTAGTTATGAATTTATGATTTAATATCATAAATAATTTAATATTATAGTTATCAAGTTTGTAGTAAACTTGTAACTGTGATTTATATCAATTATTTCGTTATTCCAACTAATATTCCAAAAATATTTCATCATATTAATTTACCTTTATGATGTGATACTATCGCGACTCGGGTTTTTCCTAAAAATAATATTAAATAAACAAAATTATAATAATGATGATATTTAATATATATATAGAATTAATAATTAAATAATGTAATAATAAAGAAAATTAATATAAGAATTCAAAATTTTAAATGTAGATTCAAATGTAAATTATAATTATTTTAATTTTATTTGTGATATCTAATAAATAATTGAAAATAAATTAATTTTTTTATGTGTATGAAAATTTATATGAATGTGCTTACGGCCCTAAAAACTATAATCCGGCTCTGCATGCAACCGAAAAGACCGGCGACAAAGGACAACGAAAATAATATAGACATAATTCGACACGTAATGTCGTCACGCGACACCGCTCTGACACGGCGGCGACAGCTAGCGTTGGCGGTGCGCGCGGCCCGACAGTAATTATTGTTTATTATAATGTCCGTATGCGTCTGTGCAGCGGAGTACGAAAATATCGGTGACGCCGAACGATTATTTTCGGGGTGTCGGCCCGACCAAGTGGGGTCCATGGGGGGAATGTAGCGGTCGCGGGGTACACGGGCGCAGACAAACCGTCGTCGTCGCCTCCGTGCGACCGTTCCATTGGTGGTCAAGCAAAAGGGACACGGGAAAGCGGCACGTTTCGTAAAACGTATTATAACCAATCTAAATAAAAATAATCGCCAACGGACCTTCGGAAATAAAAGCCTCTGACGTCAACGGTGACCCGGAAAATTGGAGTCGCGCCACAGTCTCCGTTTTGGAATCGTTCCCGGTCGCCCCCCGCGAAAGTATCGCGCGCGGTCAAATGGATGTTCGTACGGAAGTTTTTTTTTTCTTCTCTCCTCCTCCGCTTCTTCCCTGCTCCTATTGGTACGACCACGACTACAATTACTTTTTTTCCTCTTCTTCTTCTGCTCCTTGTCCTTTTTCCTTCCTCGTAGTTTCCCGGAAAGTTCTCGGTGTCATCACGACGGCAGCGGTGGCAGTGTGCACCCGTGCGATGACGTACGTACGCATACATAACAGCTAACCTCTAGGCGAACTCCAGTCGGCCGCAGCATGTATGGGTGTGCGCGAGATCAATTCAAACATGTAACAACGATTTAGTCTTATAAATTATAATATCGTGTTATTTCCGAGTTTACAACACGTGTATGTGTGTGTGTGTGTGTGTGTGAGATAGACCATTGCGTAAGCACAATAATAAAATCGCGCGCGAACAGCCCCGCCGCCACTGTTGTACGCAATACCATTACTAACTACTACCGTATGATATTCAATCGTATTAGGATTATTGATAGAAACGAAGAAAAAACCCGTTGGGAAACGGCAAAACTCAACAATATCACGTAGAGATAATACGCATATTATTGTAGAGTGTGTGACGTGCGGCTTACCGTGCGATCGCTTACGTCGTCGTCTATACCTGGAATCGAACGTGTGGCGCACATAATCGTTAAGTGTAGTGTACATAAAAGCGTAAGTGTAGTGCAAGTCTTACGTCTTTCCACGCGCACTCCGCACGGTCCGCGGGTGCGCGCAAACAATAACTCGAGCGGACTATGTGTTTTTGTTACGCGCGTTATTGTTTTGTGTTCACGTAATCCGACGGTCGTATTATTTTGGCAACTTTGATAATAATAATACGCGATTTCCCGTTTAACAAGAATAAATGTAATCGTATACGTGTGTGCGCTGCAAAACACGAGTAGATACTTTTTTCGTACGCGCGTACGGTCTTTCATTGTTATTGCAACGTTAAATGCGTAGTCAATTCTTAGAAAACAGTCAATTCCCGATTTCCCAAGTCTATGAAAAATATCGTGTACCGCCTTGTTTACGTATTACCTACTGAATAGAACGAGACAACACTTTCATTTGATTCAATTAATATCCGACTCAAGATCGAAAACAAAATCTATCATTACGTATTGTGACGCAATTTTTAACTAGCCGTTGTCACATAACATTACGTTTGTTATTAATTGTAATAGTCCGATGCGTTAAAAGATTATTATCGTTAATGTACACATACATGTGTGTGTGTGTGTGTGTGTGTGTGTACGAAATTATGTTGTGTCGTCACCAGATTTCTAGGCCTAATAATAAACCGCAATTTGATGAGCAGTAGGGTAACGAGGCTACGAAATTGGGTCAGCCTATAGAATTATGTGCGCAAAAAATTTAGCGGAACAATTTTATTGTTTTCGGGTCATACGAATCAGTATGATCGAGGAGATATTAAATGGTTGACAAACAACAATGACGTTGTCGTGTGACAACGGTATAATACATTTCAAAAACTTCAAATACTGTTTGAAATTACCGCAGCTGTGTTGGGAAACTGTGTTATACGCGATAATAATGCGACAGAACTCGAAAGTCGGCTGACCCAATGTTAGATTTCACCACAAAGTGGGAAAGCGAATGAAAAATTTCTGTTTGCTTTTAATAGTTGTAGAAATTGCAATGGTGCAGTGTACCTGATACGACAAATGAAAAAAGAAAAAAAAACCCGACCTCGGATTTTACAATTTATCGACTTTGACAGCATTATCGGTATCCAGCCGTTGGCCTCGCCATCAACGCAAACACTTCCTCCTCCTTCTTTTCCACTATTCATGAATATAACGTTGGTTAACCTCCACTATCATAGTTCAAGTTGAAACCGAAAAACAGCAATTCATTTAAATAATTTTTTTTCTTTTATTATCGTTTTTGGTGTAAATTTCATCGGTCCAACCTTAACCCATTACGAGAACAGTGCCAAAATAAAGCGACAGACCCGCGGCCAATGTTTTAAAAAAAAAATTATGTTTTTGCGTCGTTTGTGTGGTAAAACAAACGATGCCAAGAAGTCGTTAAAAGAAATCGGTTCGCGAGTCGTCCAAAAAACGTTATAAAAAATCGAAAACTTGTGGTTATTCGAGGATATTTTTCGTCGTCATTATTGTTGAGTGTAAGTGGTCAGCGGTGTACACGTACGGAGCAGTACAACAAGATATAAGGATTTCCCGAAGGATTTTCAATCGATTCGCGCAAGGCTATGGTGCAAACGTAGAGAAGGAGATGATAATGACGACGACTGCGAAGAGAAGTAGGAGGAGGAGGAGGAGGAAGAGGTGGAGGAGGATGTCTAATCGAGAAAAAAAAAATCATAAGCCTTGGCCGGTTACCTATTATTCACAAAGGGGAACGGATGCGTCGTAATAAGTACGTGTTATCTTAAAAGGTCTTCCCCAGCACACGTGTGCGCATTGTATTGCGCACAGGTAAATTGCACGCAGCAGCCTTGTGCAACGCTCGGCGCTGCGACTGCGACGGCGAATATAATATATGGTAAGAGACGGGCGGCGAACGGCCGTCGGATTTGCATTTACGTTTCTTACGCGCGCATAACATTATACTATTATAATACGACGGGCGAACACGTTATGTGGGACGGGCTACATACGCGCGGCGGCGGCGGCGGCGGAAGTCGCCTGGGCTCGAGTACGCTATTATAGCAACTCTTCGTCATACCCACGCTGTCGACACCACCGAACGTTCACCGGCGCATACACGCACGCGCACGCGCACCACCCTTACGTAACAAGCGTCGTACTGGTTGCCGTGTATACACGTTATTGTTTATGCCGCGGCGGACGAAACGATTTTCGGTCTCACGGCCGTTCTGCGGAAAACCTGTTGTTGCATTTTCGCGAACACGCGCGGCCCCGCTTTCGAGCCGGGCGGTTAGCGGTTCCGGCACAGGTCGCGATATTTTTGCGAATTCGGTCACGCGTCCGTGACACATGTCGGCCACCACCACCGCCTCGTGCGAGGCGCGCGGAGATATACCGCGGGGCCGACGATTACGCCAAAAGTCGCGTGCGCGCAACTCAAACGTGCCCGTACAATTTAATTTCTACAAGTATCAAATTTGTACAATTTAATTTGTACAAGTGCACGCATCCGGCGATGGACGTGTTAAATGCACATTTCGTTTCGATTCGAACGTGTGTACCTATTATTATTATTATTATTATTGTTATTATTATTATTATACGTCGTGTGCACCGCGAAATGCGCATGTTGTCGTCATCGACTTTTTGATTTTCTCGCAACGACGTCGCTTAGAGAAATCAGAGGGTGCACGGGCCTAGCCCGGGCTGACGTTCGTACGCATTCAATGTTTTTACGATTTTCTTGATTGTTAAACAACTTTTACGTACGTATTCTATTAAAATTATACTGTCCACGGTTGTTTCGTAACCAGTAGTGCGTATACGACTTCAAGAAAATAATGTGTTTTTACTGCCAAAATTACTTGTGTCTGAAGCCGAGATCTCGATACAAATATAATTTTTACCGAACTCACCTGACCTACATAGTGGGGGGGGAGAGGACCGTTGAAAATTACGCTCCCGGCTTTAAACGATGAAGTTGCGCTACTGCCGCTGTAGATACGTACAATAATTTGCATTATAAGTTGTAATGATTCTATGAGAACGACGTGATTTAGCAGTTTTTTTTTTTTATGAGGACGCTGCGGCTGCCGCGCGGTTTAGACCGGATTTCGCTATCTAATATAAAACATTAAAAATTTTTTTTTTCCCCATTCGAAATGTTCGCAACAACCGGTCAGCGGTGGACGCCCGTTTGCGGAACACGTATTTTAATAATATTTTATTAACGGGCGCGCTCGTGTACATGATACCCGTACCCGAGTACGTCCGAGTGCGTGTTCATTATTAATTCGCACAGCTATCGGTATAACATCATGAACCTTAATACCGTACGTTTGTACTCCGAAAGTCAATATAACGGTAAGCGCGCTTTCCCGTCGCCGGCGCGGTCGATTTTTCGTCGTTGCAATATTTTCTCGACCTTACGCCGCGCGGGCCAACACGAAGAACGCGCGCGCACGCGACAGGCCGTGACTCCACACCACGTGTTCGTTCATTATAAAACGAAGAAACGGGTCGACACGTGACAGTTCGTTTGATTTCAGTTATTTATAGCGTCCGCGAAATGCGTGTTGCAACGGCACAAAAGCCTCTGAGCGCGGCGTCCGCCGAACAGCGTCTCGTTTCACGCGACCGAGTGTATCCACATTCGCATGCCACCGATGACGTATTACGATTATTATTAATGTTGCGGAGAATTTCACACGAGCACGATGATACATTGTGGGTGTTACTCCTCGTTTGGGTATCGATTACCTTGATCGACACCCTGTATGCTGTGCTTGATGATGGCACTGCCAGTTACGTATCACGTATTGTCGAACAGTCGATCCAAATCCCGCGAACACAGGCGTGCACGTACGTACACACGTATGTATTACGAACGTACGTGTGAGTGATTTATTTTTGCCCTTGTTACACTAACGGCGCAGATAATACGATATGGAGACACTTGTGTACTATCCGTGTACGTGCACGACGGGTACCATGACTACACTTTTCCGACGCACATACGCATTGTGTTCGTAATTTTATTCAACATTTAAACAATTATCCTCACGCGAACAAACAGTGCAATTTCGTGTCCTCTCCCCCCCCCCCCCCCAATATATTTTGAATTACCGTTACACCTGCACGGTCTATGTTATTTAAGTTTTCGGCTGCTGCAGGTGTTAATAGTTTAAGCGGTTTTTTTTTCGCAATGATCTTTCACATGAATATAAACAAATTATTTCATTCCACACTTATTATGTAATAATAGTGTAGGGTGGCTCCTGCGGTTGGACACGGATAGTAAACCTTAAGTTGACCATAAATTTACGATTCAATGTTTGTGTCCAATACTATTATATAAAGGTGTACTGACGCAGGGGCGGCTCCAGAGCCTTGGTTGGGGGGGGGGAAGTTATAATTTTACAAAATCTTATATTAAAAAGTAAACAACAATTTTTACAATACAAATTCAAGTCGTCTATTTTTAAAATTGGCAAAAATATCAATAATATGATCTATTTGATTTAAAATATATACTTTATGATAAACATTAATTAGACATAATGCTGATAGTCTATCTTCAGTCATCATTGAACGAAGCCAGGTTTTTAGTCTCCGGAGTGTGGAGAAACTCCTTTCAACCGTCATACATCTATGTCTCTATCTACATACTTGTGTGTGTCGTATGATAGTACCTACATATTATAATATGCATTTTTTTTTAACAATTTACATTTTTTTATAAATACGGTACGAGCTTCTGAAGGGGCCGCGGCCCCTAGGGCCCCTCTGTACTGACGTTTAACTTGTAAACATGTACTAAATAAATGTACAAAACAGTTCTTGTGTGACCGCCGATCGTGCATTACGTATAACGTTATTAACGAATTTATAGCTTACGATAACATAGTCACATAAGTCGTCAGGTAATATTATAATATGAATTATTTCCGTACACTATTAGGATAACAATTAATTCATTAGTCATTAGTGAATAAGCACGATGAATGACGAAACCGCGAGCACCTCGCACGCAACTACTAAATTTAAACGGCCATCAAAACAATGACTCAAGTCAAATCAATATTAACGAAAATACAGTAATTTCCATATTTTCACCGAAACAACAGCTATAAAACACAATCCTAAAATGAACCAAGCCATAGTACTTACAGCGATAGAAGGACTTAAATAAATTGATTACTAAACAGCCATAACCCAATTCACCGCACCCATCAACATAATTGCCGCGTTGCATATATCTAATAACCGCTTTTGTATATTCCTTAACAATCAAAATACTGCCGATGAAATAATTAAAAATCATAATAAAATAAACACCAACAACAATGAAATCACATTAAAAAAATTGATCAACCCATCCAAAAGAATAATATTCTCAAACGTATACTCAATTATACCAGACCAATCAATAATAAAAGTATTTCAAGAACTAGGAATTAGAACCACATCCGAATTGTTTTCATTAAAATCAATCGCATCCTCAGACTTTTTTGCCCACGTTACAAGCTTTAGAAAACAAATATTCATAAACCCAGATGATATAAGCAAAATACCAGATTCAATATCGATTAAACAAAAAGACACTACTTTCCGTATATTCGTAACAGACGACACACTTACATGTTTTAAATGCAAACAAAGTGGACACCTCTCATCTACATGTAAATACAGTATGGATATCAATAGTCAATCAAATATTACTACTCAAACAATTCCCACGTTAAATCAGCTGAACCCAATACAAAACACAAAAATACCAAAAGATAAAAATTTCAACTTGCCCGAAAACAAAAAACCAAAAACTTATAAACGACTGGTATCTGTATCAACAAGTCCTTCATCTCCCTAGACACTTGTTTCTAAAACACAAACTGATATTTTACCACCTAAATCCGATATTAAACCACAAAGCAACATAAAAAAAGACAAGTAATAAAAAACAAAAAATAAGAACCTGTTCACTTTCAAACTTATCGTCAATAAATAACTATGACAGTCTAGGTGAACAATTAGAACCTTGTGCAGACCTTATCAATCAGAGTTCTAATATAACCGTCAGTTTTAAATCTTTCAAATATATTATTGAAAAATTCTCCGATAAAAATACGAAAATTCAAGACTTATGTAAATAAATCGGTACAAACGTATCAGAACTATTCGAAGTAATAGAAAATATACACCTCACTCTAAATAACCGAAGTATTAAGATAAAAATAAAAAAGTTATCAAATTTACTGTTCCAAATGCTTCCAGATGATAATGCCTCTATTCAATAAACAATATAAAATAAAACACTATAAATACTGCAACTCCAACTTCTACTCATCATGAATAAAAATACATAAATATTTCAATGGAACCTAAATGGATTCCACAAAAAAATCAATGAACTAAAATTATTAATATCTAAACACGATCCAGAAGTAATTTGTCTACAAGAAACCAACTTCAATAATTTTAACACAGGAACATTAAATAACTATAAAGAATACAGTATAAACAAAACAGATTTGAGAAAGCGGCGGCGCAGCAATATATATAAAAACAGATTACCTTAGCAAAATAATTAACATAACTTTGCACTTGGAGGAAATAGCAGCCTCAGTCAAACTAAAAGACCTCGAACTTAATATATGTAATATTTATCTTTCGAATCAACACATAGTTACCAAAAATGACATTGAAAAAATATTAAACCTTTCATAATAACAGAGGACTTTAATAGTCACAACATCATAAGGGGATCAAGAAAAACAGACTTTAGAGGGTGAGAAATCGAAAAAATTTTAGAAAATGAACACCTAACACTGCTTAACAATCGTATTTAAAATGTTTAAAAACTACTACTAGCTACTTAATAAGTATAATAAAAACATTATAAAACATTACATGGGGAGGAGACACAAATACTTTAATTAACATTGTTAAATCACTAATTCAATCAAAATTGAGCTATGGCGCAATTTTGTACAGAAAAGCATCCAAGTCTACATTGGACTTGTTAGATAGTGTTAACAATAGCGGATTGAGATTTGTAATAGTACGTTCTGCAGTAGCCCTATTCTTAGTATACATAACTTCGACGGAGAACCCATTTCCGAAATAAAAAAGTTGGAAGTTCACCTTAAATATACAGGAAGATCCATAAAATCCAACAACAATATCCATATAGTCTCCCTCCCCTGCCGTCATTCGGTTGCCTACTCTTCTTCCACTGGACCCACTCCACTGGGAGTGAAGTCCACACACATGTAAATTCTCTTCCTAGAGAAGGGGGTACAAGTGCCTCTTAGTGCACTCTAGCCCTCCCAAGCGAAAAAGACATTAATGAAGACCCAGATGGTCGTTTCGATTCAAATTTGGAAAAAAAAACAATATTCACGAAAAGGACAATAATGATTTCACAAATTTGATGAAAGAATACAAGATTAATTTGTCTCATATTATAATCAAAGAACTAAATACCAAACCATCACGGACAACAAAATATAAAATTTTAATAGAACAATACACTATCCAAACGAACAACTCCACATAGTTTATTCGAAAACTATTTAAAAAGCATCCTCGAAAACTACGGAGACCACTATGAAGTATATACAGATGGATCCAAAACACAAAAATGAGTCGGATTGTCCATAATATTTCCAACAAAAAAAGTATTATACTAACTATCGCCTAACTGTTCTATATTTACAGCGGAAGCTTCTATGGCTATCTTAAAGGCTATTGAGATCATCATTCAAGAAAAACACTCTAAGTTCATCATTCTAAGTGACTAATTAAGCTCTATAAAAAGCATTTAAAACCATTTCAATTCCGGAGACATCGCATCAAAAATGCATAACAAATTAAATATAGTACTAGAACCACGGCAAACAAATAAGCATCATTTGGGTACCAGGACATATAGGAATAAAAGGGAATGAAATTGAAATATACAACCAAATCTAAGATTATATAATTTATAAATTAATAATTAAAAAACTTTAAGTTAAAATACTATTGTAATTATAAAAAACTAATGGCCGATTAGCTGTTGATATTTAATGAGATAAATAAAATAAAAAAAATGTATAAAATAAAATTAACTATGTATATACTTTATTATAAATGATTATAGAAAGTGCGAAAATCATACACATGTACATTAAAATTAGGGTAACATACGATAAAATTTAACAATTAAAATTAACAACCGATAAAATTAGAGAGCATAATATTGTACATACTTAGAAAAAAGAATTAATCAGTTATTTAATTAAATACCTAATTGAATGTTATCATTTTATGTGATCCATGTACAGATCTAGGGTTCCCAAACTTTCTAAGTATTAAGCGTTCAGTGCACATTATATTTATCTGTGTACGTAATATAATCATCATAATATGATCCACTTCAAATTAATATTCGAATTACGTGTTGCATGTATATTATATAATTTTTAATTATAATTTATCGTATTACGGGGATCAATATAATACATTTATATCCTTTATGAAACAGTTTATTAAATCTAGAACTCTTGAACCATGGTGTTATGGTACTTAATAAAGAATGATTTGGTATAGTAATATTACACATTTACATATATCAGTAATATCAAGTATGGCTGAATTTCTTTTAATCTCAACCAATTTACTGTTAATTGTTTCATTCATCGTGTTATCGTTCTAAAGGTTAAACATGTAAAATTGTATCGATACCATGTGAATTAAATTATTTCAATATCATTAATATGTAGGTAAAAGTAATACAAATGAAAAATAACTATTCATTTTTATGAAATTAATGAAACTATTGAAAACAAGTTGAATATAGTGAAAGAAAAAGCACTCCGACCTAGTAAAATAAACAAAATATACTGGTATGGACGAACTAGTATTCAATTTTAAAACAGTTATAGTTGTGATTTTAAGGTTGCACAAAATCAATGATTTTTTTTTAACTATTTACTTCATATATCTTTCAAACAAAATTTTTGAGTCAATTTTCATAATTAAAGTAGATTCATAGTGTGATAACAGAAAATCAATATTGAGAATAATTGATTATATAAATATCATATAGTATACTTCATAACCAGTGCTGTAAAAACCGAGTGTGCGGAGTGTGTTGTGCACACGGGCCCCAAGGTTTACATACATTTCGATGGCGACAGCCTAAAATAAACTACATTTTACAAACACAATTATTTAATAATATTATATTAATATTTTACAATAAAAAGAAACTTTTTTTTAAATTCAGGTAAGAATGTTATAATATTTATTTAACAATGAGTCCATTGAGTATTTGAGTAGGCATAAAACATAACTACCTAAACTATTTAAATAAATTTACTACATAAATATGTGGTGAAGTATAATATACAACAGTTGTAGGTATTTAATTTTACATCATATATCACACACTAACTGATGTGAAACGTGTTTTAAAACCTAAAAAAATTGACGCTTATAAATAAGACGTACAACAAAAATAAATCCTAAGAAGAGACCTAATATAATTACCGCACACGGGCCTCCTATTTTGTAGTTACGACACTGATCATAACGGGATATTTTTGATATAAAAACAATGTTTAACTGTAATTAAAACAATTAGTTTCGGAACATGAAGAATAAAATTATTTGAAAACAGCGCGTTGATATCAACATAAAACGAATACGCGATTGGTAAGCGACTCGCGTAGACAATGTGGATAGTTCGCCGTCGCGCACGCACATCACCAGTGAATTTACGCGATAACTCGAAAACGTTAAATGTTATCCGTAAAAACGGTTGGAATAAAAAAAAAATACAGTAGCTGGTGGTACCTCTGTGGAAATATCTTTCGTACCGTACGTAAAATCTCGGGGCGGCAGACGTGCACTACGAACGCACTCGAGTTTTTCTACACGCCGCACCACCCCACAGCAGACGGGTGAAGCAAACCGTTCACGTTTTCACAACGATGCACTCGTAAATCGTTTCCAAATACGTATGTTGCTGTTACAACAGGGTTGGCGGCCCACGAAATATTTATAATAATGAACCCGTCGTGCCGTGATTCGAGCGAGGTTTCTCGACTCGCCCTCGGAACCGTGGGGATTTCAATACGTTGGGTCGGGCGATGTGGCAACGTAGCGGCGGGCGAACGCGTCGATCGCGGGGCCGGAGGGGTAGTAGTGTCGACGCTCCCACCGGCAGTGACAGTGGAAGTGGTAGTAGGTAGTAGTAGTAGTAGTAGTAGTAGTAGTAGTAGTTGTAGTATAGTAGTAGTAATAGTAGTGGTGGTACGGTTTAGTTGGCGGCGGCATAGCACATATCAACCGTCTCGCTTGCACCGCGACAGTCGTTCATGCGGAGTCGCCTGCAAACGAGCGTTGTCGTCGTTCGTCCGCGCACTTTGTGTGTGTGTGTGTGTGTGTGTGAGTTGTACGTTCGTGCTTACGTGCGTGCGTGCGTTTACCCGTCGTGTTGTTCGTCTTCTCTCGACGACGTCTTCCGAACGCACGGAGCGCGCGTGTCTAGTCCGTTGTCAGCACTCCTCGCCGTTGGCCGCGTGCGCTCGCCTAACGGTTTCCCGACACACGAACCCCTAAACGCTCGCGAGAGTCCGCTAACGCTGCACCTGTGTTCCCGTCGTACACACGCACAACCGTTTCGAATGTGCGTCGGTTGCCGTCAAGTACCGTCGTCGTTGTCGTCCACGGCAGACGACCACCACTTGCAAAGGCCTCCGCTTTGGACTTGTTCCCGGAAAATGATCAGACCCACGCACCAGCCGTTCAGTTAATAACCGTTCGTCCGTTGACGACACCACCGTCACCGCGCGATACGAGACCCGCTGCCGCCGTGCGTGTGTGGTTGAACTCTGACGTTTTTCGGTTTCAATTCGGTTTTTTTTTTGTTTTTTTGTTTTTATATTCAAAAATTAAATATTTTTCCTCTTCTCGAACGAACGCCGTCGAACACTCCGTCGTGGACTGTTCCGGTACATTCGTCGGTTTATACATCAGGCTGTGATAGTGAAACTAGTCGTTAACGTAATACTTTACTATTATTAATATTAAACGTACATTATTATAATATTTCTACATTGTATATTATCACACGTTCTCGTCGTGTGCACGTGATACCACTCGCGGAAACTTTCTTTGTCAAACCGTGAAACCATTAGCAACGTGTGATTTTTAATATTAAGTCCAGTGCAAACAAAATTAAAAACTGTACCTGTATAGTGAAATACTAGTGTGCACTAGTATTAATCATGTGCTCCGCAAAGACAGTAACGTTTGGCGGTGTGGTGGCTTATCCGAAAGCCCCGGTTACTAACACTATCGAGCAGACCAAAACGCGTTTCAATTGTATTGGCACGTTGAGAGATAGTTTGAAAATGGTGGGTAGCAACGGTTCTAAATTTTTAACCGTACGTTTGGTTCGCAGTAAACTTAGGAAACGCGAGGAAACTGCTGTTGCGGCTGCGACAGCAGCAGCAACACCAAATGCCACCACCAACACCGCTACTACGATTGTAGTAAATAACAACAGCATTAACACCAATAACAACGTGGACTGTCAGTTACCACATGCCCAATCTGTTGATGTCGCTGTTGTCACAAACGTTTCAAGAGATGTGGGCGATGCGCCTGTACCTTTACCGTTCCTCTGGCAGTATTCGGCCAAAAACGCTGCAGCCAAAAACAGCAATGGGTATAACTCACCTTACAGGCTGTACAGTTCTGATCAGGTAATATTATATTTTCTAATTGTTTCTGTTGGTATTGTTAACATCACATAATTTTTAAAAAAATTTCTTGTTTGATAGGTATACGATATATAAAATATAAAATCATTAATTTTACTGTAATCATTAATTTATACGTGGTTTATTTTAATTAATAACATTTTCTTATAAATAATGAACTCATTGATTAAATAAAAAAAATAAATAAAAATATCAGACCATTGAATACTGTTCACACCATCACCTTATCTATATATTAAAGTGGGAGAAATGTATAGTTCATCAAGGCAAGGATAGTGTGTAGTAAATAGTAGGGAAGGTTAAATTATGTTCGGTACTACTGGTTTAGTAGTTAGGTAAGATTATAATGGATATAAATATTGTTCTGGTGACCCACAATCACTTCAGAAAAATAATTTCAAGGAACAATATTGCTTCCAAGTCAATGCTTCTATTATAAATAAAAGTTCATCTTGAGAATTTAAGTTTTACTGAATTAAAATGATTTCTATTAAATAATTAACATAGTTATTTATTGAGTTTCAGGACACATTGGTGTGCAGTGTACCCATCGAAGAGACTGCAGAGCACCGTAAAGGACTACGAAAAAACTTGCGTGGTAAGTGGCGAAGACTGGTGCACAAAAAGCAACAGCAACAGGACTCATACAAAATACCCGCAGAATTACGGGACCAGCTCAAACAGATATATGTGTACTGATTCTATAAGTTTGTTTCAAGACAATCCACAAAACCTATCAAATTTTCAATCTATAATTATTCTATATTATTATTTTTTTTTCTATGAAAGGACAAAACAATCATGTTTTTTATAAATAACTTATATTGTATAATAAATTTTCATTCCTCTTAAAGAATTAAGTTTATTTTTGTTTATTTTTACATTGAATCACAAATAAATTATTGATTTATTTAGTGTCTCACTATACTGAATTAATAAGAATCGAAAAAAAATACAATACAACAATTTAATTAACATTT
This sequence comes from Sipha flava, assembly GCF_003268045.1. NCBI lineage: Eukaryota > Metazoa > Arthropoda > Insecta > Hemiptera > Aphididae > Sipha > Sipha flava. The sequence goes on from NW_020273107.1 coordinate 1,457,273, forward strand.
TTTAATATCAAACTTTATTTCATGAAAAATAATCATAAATTATAGTAAAAAAAACTGGCACTTAATAAATGTAGGAAGAAAAATCTGGTGCCATTATTTTTAATATCATAACTATTTATATTATTTTTGTTTTAAATTCGGATATAGGTAATAATTATAATTTAATTTATACACAACTACTATATTAAACTTAGATACTTGTGGTAAGTAGGTAGGTAATGTACATATAGCATAGTTAAGGCCTAACCTAATATAGTTATGGTAATTTTAGAAAAATACTATAAATGAAATATTACTTATGTAGAACTCCACAAGATATAATTTAGTATATTTAAATGAAAACTGTGAGCTTCTTTTTATGGTGATAACATAATTATATAAAAATAAATTTAAAAGACTTAAAATTGTATCCCTTATTGCTTGTCAGCATTGTATATTTATTATCTAAGAAGTAAAATGTTTTTTGACCAATTTTTGTATGAAATAATGTATTTATGTATAATTATAAAATAATATACAACTAGTTAAATTATTTTATAATTTTGGGAGTTGAACTTGCTCAGAAATATCAAATTCATTTCATGGAACATAAATATATTAGAAAAATCTCATCTATGAGGAAAGGAAATTTTTACAAAATAATAAAATCTGTGATTTTTGTATTTCAAATATTAATGTATGGCACTAATTGACCTTTTTTTTTCTATTTTAATTGTATCTAGTTTTTTTTTTCATTCTAATAATATGACACTAAAATGCCTGGAATGATAATATTGATTTTTTTTTTTTATAAATTGCTGTTTAGATTTTTAAATACATTGTTTCAACCTATAATTAATCATAATATAATATTTGAAACTTATAATTTTGCTCATAAAATGTATTATGTATTGTTTTGTTTTAAAAACAGTGTGAGTAAATGATTAATTAAATTTGTCCTCATTTTATGATTAGATTATTTATTTATTATATTATGTATAATAATACCTAGTTCTTTTTGTTCTGTGAATCTTTGTGATTTGCCGGTTTATTCAGACTACTGTTTAGTATCGTAGATTAAAATATATTATACTTATCATTATATATTCAATCTATGAATGTGTATACATTTATGTATTTTTCACCTAAACAGTTCTAAGTTGACAATCACATAATTATTAATTTCAATCTGCGTAATAAGAAATGTAAAAGAAAGTGGGCTACTGTATTTTAATATTTTTTTCTATTGTTCAATCTATTTTTAATAGATTTTATAATTAAAGAAAATAATAAATGAGTACTGTGTCCGTTATTTTTCGATGTACCTACTAAAGTCAACATTTTGTATTTATTTACAATGATCGTTCAATAAAATTAATACCCAATGCAGTATACTTATTCAAGGAAAAGTATTGAAACGGCATTACAAAATCAGCTGTTTGTATTTTGTTCGAGTTGTTTGAAGAGAAAGTCGAAGTGGACATTTTTGTACTGTTACAGCATATACAGGTAATAATAATAATAATATTTTTGTATTATATATAGTTTGGAACTCGGTAATAAATATTCGAAAATAAACTACATGCATTCTTACTGCGCATTTATTTTCAACATAATATTATTTAACTATTTCTGTGTAATGAATTAGCTGCAATACGCGTAATATTTACCGAGTTAAACATTATTAACCATCTAATTGTTATTGTGCGTTGTTGAACGATTTCCATTTCAGAGTGCGCAGCCGTACACATAAACATACCATAAAATTATCGTTTCTACCGAAAACCCGGATCATTGTAATTTCTTTCGAGAATAACTATTATAAAATATTGTCCTTGTCCAACACAGACAACGAGTAACGAGTGTTATATAACATCGGTCGACATCTAGTGGACAGTGGTCCAAATCCAAAAAAAAAAAAAGACTAATGTTTCAATTGGATTTATCAGATTACTGGCGGATTGTCTCATAACCAGAGACGGCGTTAGGGGGTGGGCAATAAGGGCAGTTGCCCAGGGCCCCGCGGTTCTCATTTAACTGAACTTAAAATATTTTATTAATATAAATTATAAGACCCAACATTTATTTTGCCCAGAGCCTCGCAAACTCTAGCACCGTTACTGCTCATAACTAATGGTGTGTTTATTTTTTATTTTTCTAGTTATAACCATGGTAAACGATATAATTAAATATATTTAACTGTGTTCCTCTTTCCGTAGTCTTAATTAATTCCCCGGGCCACCATTGAAATTATACCTGCCGTCCTTTGCCGCACAACAATACAATGTTGTATGCATATAAAACTCTAACGCCTCTGCTCCGGATAAGAAGTGGCCCACATGTGCGGGTGAATATGACGAAAAAATTCACTGCGGACGCGCGAAGTAGGACGACATGTCTACAGAACGTACGGTGATATTATGAAACTCGTACACGAGCAGCACCCACCCGATGCGTGTGCCCACCGCACGACGTGCACACCGTATTATTATTATGTAGGACACATGGTGCGGACCAATTAAGCGATTACCGTGTCCAAAAACCAATAATTCTCGTGCACGTTCTTGTGAAAACGATCTCGTGCGGACGGGACACGTATATTGTGTTCGACGTGACTGTGCGTTGAAATGCACCTAAAATGTAAGCCTACGGTTGCCGGAGTGGGTGTGCACGTGTAATCTTTTTTGTTGCTGCTGCGGGATTAAGCGGCCGAAAAACTGTTTCAACCCTTTGCCTGGCAAGGGGTGCGGAGGTCATCGCCCTTGGAAGAACCACCGCACCCTGAACGTTGCCTGCCACATCCCTCCCAGCTTTGGCGTAGAAAAGACATGCTACGCGGGTGCGGTACCAGATGATTTTAAACCGTGTTGAACCGATGAAAACCGAATACCGTACCATACCTATACGTGTAAAATCTGTACGGTAAAACGTGAAATTTGTTCGTTGACAGGGTATTTATTATAATACCCGTTTAGGTGCTTTTGAATCGGTGCGAATAATAACTATAAAAATACGTACACACGTAACGAAGCGTATGCCTGTTCACGGTGTTGCTGCAGTTCGCCTTCACTAACTTATTACCTATTCAAAGATGTACGCACGCATGCACAATGTTTAAGAGTTTTTATATGTATTGTTTGGTGCTGTTGTTTTCGGTTAGTATTCATTGCCGGAATCATTTGTAACGTCAACTCTTTCGATCTTTCTAACGACGCAAGTTTGCGTGAATATTGAAAATATTGAACTAACAAAAAAAACATGTACATTACTTTTAACTTAACACAATGCGCAGCTATCGACGAGAAATTATCGTGTTAGCCGACGAACCGGGAAAAACCTTGAATTCATTACCTTCTAGAGATCGATGGATTTTTTTTTTTTTTTGATTTTAACCAATATTTTTATATCCGCGTACAGATAGACTAATGTATTGTTTCTTAATGTAATATGCACTCATGGTTATAAACAAGTATTTTACACGTTCAACAGGTGATTGAAACAGTAAAAACTCAACTACGTATAACCACCACTATACGCACTGATGTGCAAATATGAATTGTTGGGCACTCGTTAGGTGGAATATTATTGTTACGTGCTAATGCGTTTCTGTTGCAACAAATATTATTATGTCAAATAAACAAATGCAAACTGGCGTACATTAAAACCAAAGGTATTATAGCGTGTGCATAGGTATGCAATTTCACGACATGTGTTGCTTATACGTATAGTTACGATATTATGGACGTCCAGATTGGGAAGGGGCAAGTATGTTCCTCGTCTAGCTTTTCAGTAATTCGCTATTGTATCAAGTAGGTATAACAATTTATTATTGAATTAATTTCCATAGAAATATTTAAATATCGCTTGTGTATAAAGGTGTGTATATTGTTTCGCGATTATAATTAAACACGTAGTAGTCGGTTGTTGGAGATTTTATTTTCGATAGAATTTCAACAAATCCGACGAATATTGTCATGAACTAAAATCTGAGTACCTCAATAGGTTTTCTCGTCGGCGCCCGTTCGTACGTTAACACCGTACACAATAAACACGATGCATGCAATTACTACAATTATTTCGTAAAATAACTAATATTCAAGTAGAGCGTCGTCGTACAACATACACATCATACGTATTATCTGCCGTAGGTATACACCTCGTAGTAACCTACACGATGAGCTTACGCGCGCATCACAATGCACAGGAACGTACGAATTAATACGCGCGACGTGCGTGGTGGGCTCGAGCAGCGCCAGAATAACGGTCAATTCTTTGTTCGACAGTATGTGTGTGTATTATACATACATCCGTTCACATAAATCATTACATTATAGTTTTATATTTAGTAGGTATGTATTCAAATTTTCACGTACATAATAAGTTTTTATTTTAACTATAAATAACGATTTGAAAACGGTCTACTAACTCCTATTTTAATATGCGTGGGCGGATGACAATCGAATACGGTATCTCACCGCTTACCTGGTCTATAGTACAGATTAAATGGATTATAAAAACGATGATTCTTATTGACTGCGGTAGTATAAGTCACGTACGTGTATTAATGTCGTATTTCAGGCAAGAACATTTTTTTAAGCATTCAAAACGTTCGTTATGCTGTGCATTAGGTTAATATACGTATACATAAACGTTCATAATATAAATCCGCTTTAAGTTTTATTCAAACGAGTGCAGTTCGACCACTATCTGCTCTTTACCCGTGTGCAGTTTGACCACCACACATCATTGGTACCAGGTATTATTCTAACGGGTAGTATGACCCAAATTGAGTGGTAGGAAAAATCAAAACGGCAGTTAACTTAATAAATGGACACCTTACAAAATATAATTTTCCTTATATAATGATTTAATTTCTACTGAGTATTTGAAATTTGTGTAATTTATAAACCCAACCTAGTACCTGATATGTAAGTTTACAATCTTTGCTACTTTAATAATTGATTAATCTATGAAATTTAAATTTAAATAGTGGTATACGTAAAACGGAAAAGATCCGTATTTTTTTAAATATTTTACCACACGATGGTCTAAATTCTAAAATATCAATGTACAATTTATTTGTGTAGGGGGTAAGTATTATAATCCAAATAAATTTCATAAAACAAACTTTTTAGTGTTTTTGGGCAGTAGGTAAAAATCCTTAGAACAAGCCCTGCTCGGTACTGCAGCGCCATCAGCGTTATAAAGCTAGATACGCCTCCAATGGGTAGTTCTGTGATGGTACCTTATTTGGATATTGTAATTTTTTTTAATAGTAGAATATCTGGATAGAATAATAATAATAATGATTGTTGAGATTATAAAGTGTATTAGGTTTAAGAAAAAAATTCATTTTCCGATTATTGCTATTATCAGACATATGGTTTTTATAATTTATATTTGTACTTCACATTTTCCAGTTAGTTAATTTTGTACAAATAATTGGTAATAACTGTATTTCAAAAAAAAACTTTATTGTCAAGCCATAATATCCTTGAGATAATAGCAATAAATGAAAATATATAAATAAATTTGATATATTTATTCACTACGCCTATGCTGAAGTCGAAAGAAGTTGTATTGCGAACTAAACCCAATCTTAAAACAAAAACCGTAGAAATTAAAATAAAATAATTTTGTATAAACTTGTATTATAAATGTACATATTTAATGACTATTGGCTAAACTTATATATTATACTTATTACTCGTTTCAAACTTTAGAATATGATTACAATAATTTGCACAAATTTGTTTAGGAACCAACATACAAATGGCACGATTTTAAAATAATGTTGTATCAGCCTTCAGGTAAAAACATGTGGAATCGAACAACAGTCATTTTTGTGTATTATGGCGGTGACTATAACAACCGTAGTTTCCCCTACTTTGCGAAATGGAGACTACTATATAGAATATTTTTTAACCACCATACAATTAAAAAAAAATAGAATACAATTTACCAATAACTGTACTCGTTTTGTATCCCCCTCCTTTATCGTCCTCCACCCAGCACAAATAATATACACACAATAAATATACACCTTTGCCGCGTGCAGTGCAAACTCTCTCTTTCTCCACCCTCCCCCTACCATCATCTGTGATCTCTACACGCGCAGTCGATGACTACTATAGGATTATTCGAGTATTGTATACGTTCTGCGCGTGGCTTGAGTTTACGAACTCTGAAAAGAATTAGTTCGTCAAGTTTACTGTACAACGGATAACTGATCAAGTGCTGAACAATATATTGTATATGATTGTGAAAATAACTAACGTATACCTGTGTATTTACTGAATAAATTATAATGCACTAGGCATGCTTATATGGATAGACGCATGGACTGCAATCAGTGACGTATATTGGAATTATTTTTACTATGGGCCAATTTACTATCAGCATAGCTACAACTAACATTTTTTAGGGAACTAGATAATTTTAATTATGATATAAACAATACAAATAAAAGTTGTGGAATATTTGTTTTTAAATACATATTTATTATTATAAAATATATATATTTCCTCGTATATAGTAAAAAATAAAATAAAAATTAGTAAATAGCTTATTAGTTAATAGATAAATAAATATCTTACACGTAGAAATGAATAAATGTTTAGATTGTAGTGTTATTATATTTGTAATGTACGACCAGTTTCGAATTAAGAATTCATCATCAGATATATACAAAGCCAATAAAATTGTGACTAAATATGAAAAAAATTGATTTATTTATTTCCTTCCTTTATTTTTTAATTCGAAACCGGTTGTGTATTACAAATATAATAATACTCCAGACTAAACATTTATTTATTTCTATAGGTATATAAAATATTATTTATATATTAATAATAATTTAAGCGTTTTTCAATAATAAATAGACTCAAAACTTTTTTGAGGCATCCACATGGAAACTAATTTATTATTTTAATATTATTTAAAATTTAATTTTTTATTATTTTTAATAAAAATATTAACTATGTCCTCAGTACTCAGATATATGTTATTAATGCAAGTACCGACAGTCTAACGTTTCCTTGTTGCTTCCTTAAAAACGTTTAAATCGATTTAGTGTTGAAAAACTCCTTTCAACAGATGCCGTTGTAACAGGTATAATACATAATATTTTAAATAGAACATATATTGTGTTAATGGTTATGTAATATAGTATACATTTATGTAAAGCAATATGCATAAAATATTTTAATTGAATCTGAAATTTCACTATGGGCCCAGGCCTAACCTCTCTATATACCTCACTGTCTGTAACACATGGTTCGTTGGTAACGATGTATAAAGTTTTAAATGTTGCCACGTCGCTTACCTGTGTACTACATAAACTCGAAACCTACTGCGACGTTGATTTTTAATGATTTTGTATATATGTTTTAATCGCTAATTAGTGAAATATATCAAAACTCGGTAACTCTTTTGTAAAAGAAATAAAAATCTATTGAGACTCAGCCAAGTGAGCCAGTTGCGAACGAAAGGTATCAAATGTTCAATCTTTCGGGGGAACAGAAAGTAGATCAAACATCTTTTAAATGAGGACCTTATCTGATTTAAAACAATTTTTATTTGTGCCGTTTTTGACATTTTATTAATTAATATACATTTTCTTAACCATTTTAAAAATCCATTGAACGAAATAAAAAGTTCCAATGTTTATTGTTATTATGAAAACCAAATTAACATACATTTGAAGAAAATTACTCGCAATTACTCGCAAGTTGATAAAATTGTAAGTAGCCGAATAGATAAATCCTTCTGGTTACACCATACCAATATTTTGAAACCGTAAAACCGTAATCTACGACGCTAATCGTCTTCTTGGACCAATAAATACTCTCTATCCGCGTATATTATATCATGTATATGTTACAGGTAGAGTAAGAAAATCGGGTAATGTACACATCATCCGGGTAATTGGATAAACTAAACATATTTGTAACACGTTTATTTTTTAGGTACATCAACCGGGTAATTTTTACATTATCTACTTTTGAGTGGATAAAGTGTTTTCATAAAATAAAATACGACAAAATATGAATTGTAGATAATATTAATAAAATACGATAAAACATAAATTGTACCAACATGATGATAAATCGTGTACATTGATATTGTATAATAATTTTAAACTAAATACGGTGCTATTGGTTTTCGAGTTCACTTGTTCGGTTTATTTATGTTTGATCATTTAGTTTTTTTTTAAAAAAAAAAATTTGTCTTCATAAAAAGAGAAATTATATGAAAATTATAATAAATAAATTAATAAAAAGAATGAAAATTCGGTAAATTTAACGGAATTAAAATTTTATAACATACTATCTCAAATAAGAAACGTGAATAAAAACAAATAAATCATAATGAAACTTTTATAAATATTTTATAAGTATCGGTTACAAAAAAATCTTTTTGTGAAATAGTTAATGCACAATTTTTTTCGATGGTCAAAGTTTTAAAGGATGTTTGTGTGAAAATAATCATTTAACAAATAAATGTAAGATTAAATGTAAATCTGGGGAGATATTTTGCAACTCAAAATGTCTCAAAGTGTTCCAATAAATAACATTATTTAATTTTTTTAAATTTTTTATTATAAAATAATAACTTAATAATACATATATGTATTATAAACTATAGTTTAGGTACTTAATAATTTTTTTTTCGAATTAAACTTATAGCACACTGGATAATATGCACATAATACTATTCATATGAATAAGGTGTACTTTACCCGGATAATGTGTAAACTACCCATTTTCGAATTTTATCCGTAACATATATACCGATCTAGCGCTGTGTTGTGTTATTGCTACTGAAATTACGCCACATTATGATTATTGTTTCTTTAGTAGTGTAGAGGGGGAGCATGTATAATAGCTGATAATAGTGTGATCGTAATACCTAGAAAATCTCACAAGTAGATTGCAAATCTATAAAAGTTGGCCACCCCTACACTATATTATCTCTGTATAGTATTATATGTATTCTTTCACATAGATAATATAATTATTCATATTAAATTATTCTATTATCCATGCTTCTCCACTCTTGCTGTATTCGATCGTGCTCTTTTTTTTTAATAATTTTTTAATACTTTTTTTAATACTAATTATATGTACATATAATTATAATATGTACATCGTAGGTGCAAATTAACAATATTGAATGTCGAAAGGATTGTAGACTGATGAGAAATGTATTCCTCAATCTACTAACAAAATGGAAAACAAATAATTTAACTTTTATATTAATATTGCCGAGTACTGTTAAAATAAACTAAACAAATAAGTGAACACCGTTCCGTTAAGAGTCATTTACCGGTAAAAATAGATAAATTAACAAAAAATCAAGAATAAATTTAGACCACAACAAAAATAACTAATAGTATGAATACTAAAATTAAATTATTTATTGTGCAAATATGTCTATGTGTATCCACTTTAGGGGGGTTTAGATGGCACGAATTTGATGCACGAAGTATGTGAAGCGAGATTCGACTTATTTCGACCCGTGTGAACTTGAATATCGTATAACGGAAGTCAATGCGAGGATGCTTCGTGACGAGCGGAATATCAGTCGGTAATTGGACGATTGGAAGATTCGTCTATTTGCTTCACGTCATTTGAACTATTTCTTGTCGCACACTGCCTAGTGATGTATACATAACTTTTATAAGGGGGGAAGGATCAGTTGTAAACAAATTATTATGGAAGGAAAATTTCTAAACCTAATTACCTGCATATTTAAATAAAAAATAATAAAAGATATATATATTGAATGTGTCAAAATAATAATTTACAATAAATCCTTGCAATATTTTTTGTTTCCTTATCATTTCCTTTTATTAAGAACACTATTTTATACAATTTTAAAAAGGCCTATGGGAGAATCTGACCCGACCCCCCCTTGTATACACCCCTGATATTGTCTCGTGTATATTATGAATCAAAATTAATGTATTCGATTTATTGAAATACACAGACATTTCACTGTTTTGTGAAATGCTAAATTAAAAGATTATCACAAACGTAATATTATCCGAGTGAAATTTTTAGTTATGTCGTCTACAAGTTTGACTTGCAGGGGCGGTACTAGCTTTTGCGAGGTCCTGAGCAAAATATACCGTGAGGCCCTTTTATAAGAATGGCGTCTAGGTATTCCTATAATAATATCTTCAAAATAGATCCGCGAGGCCCTCATAAAAGCGCAAGGGCCCTGCTCGCTCCCCCGTTGCACCGGCCCTGACGACTTGCATATCTTTCATGAATTTATTACCATATTGCAACCGCTTATGAATCAGTTTTTTGCATCACCAACGTTGTTTGCGTAGTGATTCTCTTTTTTCTTTTCTTTCTTCTTTAATAATATTTGCATTGAAATAATAACAAATGACGCAGCTGCAACCGGAAGTAGTTACTGACATACGTGTTGTCGCCATCCCTGTTTCGCATTAATTATGGTTTACCTTCATTCACCTAGCTTCGCGTTTTAGATACGCATTGTGTATCATTTAGGCGAATCAGCTGTCTAGTTAAGCATCCTCGTGCATCTCATAGGCGTAATTTCGGGGGTGCAAATGGATGCACTTGCACCCCCTGGTTTTTTTTAGGAAGTGCAAAACTGTAAAATTGCACCCCACCCCTTAAATTTTCTATATTTATAATGTATTACTAGTGCAATGGTGGGTCGATGGTTTATAATGAAGTGATGTACATTCAAAAAAATACAACCAATATTATACAAATATAAATATTTATATTATATTTTATCTTAACGGAAACAAGATTGTTGTTTTGAATTTACGATAATAATAGACGAACATTATCAGTTGATAATCAGAATATAATAAACGAAGGAGAGTAAAATAAATTATAAGGTGTTAACTAATTATTATTTATTTATATCATAAAATTTACTAAGTTCATATTATGATATTAGGTACTAAATTGTGTATACTGTATACAATTTTGATCGAGGAACTGGAATTAAGTTAAAAAGTGGTAAATAAATTTGCAAAGTTAAGGATTTTGATAATTTGTTGAAAGTATTTAACTTTCCTGATTAGTTTTGCACCCCTGAATTTTAGCGAAATTACGCCAATGATGTATCATATTCGCGTCGTGTAAATAAGTCTTTAATAAAATATGGACTATGACTATGGACAATGGTGGACAACGGAGAAGTTTACTATAGCTATAAATACTAGAATAATATTGTAATTTTACATTAAAGCAAAATAATATCTCATAACAGTATTAAATCTCAGTATATGTCTTATGAATTATGAATAATGAGCGATAAGGTTGTTTGTATCATTTATTGTTTACTATAAGTGCTTTTTGTCGTATTCTAAGAAAAAATAGATCTTCTATAAATAAAAATATGGCTGATAACAAAGTTTACTAGAATTGTCAATGGAGTGTATTGAAAGGGTGTACGTAAACGTGACTTTTAGCTGTTTATTATGGCATTTATACATGTGTTTAAATTATCATAAAAAAATATTTTAATAAATGCTTAAGCACTGCGATAATTTTTAATTTTTGTATGACCTAAGGAATTTAAAATATATAAAAAAAGTTAATATTATTTAAAATTATTTGGATCTTCAATTGTTACTTTCAAAAATAGAAGATCTTAATAAATCAGATATTGATGCAATAGAAACGACGAATGCATTAATAGCAATATTCAAATAATTATAAATTGATTTTTCAACATGGACTAAACATTAGTAAATCTAACTTTAATCATTGAAAAAGTAAGTGATTAAATGATTTTACTAATTTTAGTAGTTTTAACTATAAAAATATGTTTATAAATAAAATGTTTAAAGCTGTTGCTGTTTGTGACTGTAAAGAAATTTGTGATTTTAAATTTAGGCATTATTTTTTTATTTTTATTTTATTATAGTTTTCCTGACATCATCTAAACTTAAGTGTAAAGAATTAAATATTTTTTGACATTTTGAAATTTGATCACTGTATGGTATATATAGTTAGAACTGTGTTAAGTATTGAATAGAGTAACAATTTTTACATTACGAAACATTAACAGTTAATAATAAAATGTAAAATAATAAAAATAATATACAAAATAAATATATATATATAATACAATAGAAGTTTAGTAATCTAAGATATCGTAAGAATGGTCACGTAGAAGTCTACGACTTTTGGACCAGTATCAAGCCTAAAATGTTGTGGACCACTTGCTTTTGATAATTTATTGAAGAAGTTTACAGATTGTTCTTTGATGTATTTTTTAATAGTTGGTAATTTAAAATCTGAGTGTAGAGCATCGTTTCGATCAAACCATAGGGCATTTGATATTATGCGTAGGACTTTGGATAATGATACTTGAATTTTGTTTATGTGAGTTGTTGCACATTGTCCCCAGACCGAGACTATATATAAAATTAGGAGACGAATTATTTGTTTATACAGTAATAATGAGCACTTCCAGCTCAATGAAGTTTGACGATTAATCAATGGATATAATATTTTTAAGCGTTGGTATCCTTGTCGTATTTCGGAAGATATGTGAGGATTCCATGTGAGTTTTTTGTCTAATAATACTCCAAGATATTTAATATTGTGATACCAAGCTATATTTTGTCCGATGAACTTTAAAATATTTAAGATTCAACACTAAAAGTAATGTAAATAGATATATAAGTCAATCATTATTATATGATCTGTATAAAATTTGAAAGTTTTGTTATAATGTATGTATATATTTGTTTATTCATATTCAAGTATTCATAACTAGAGTCAATGCTGTTCTTACATTATATTTTTCGTAATATAAATTTTTGTTTATAAGATGATAGTCTAAACTCAATTGTATTAGCTAATACAATATCTTAGTAATTTATTATAAGTATATAATTAATAAGTATAAAATCTAAGTATTATTATTATTAGTATTATTGTAATAACTCTCTACCACCAACTCAAGTTTGCTTAAAGGTGGTAGATAAATCATATAATAAGTATTATTATTATTAATCGGTTATTTTAAAAAATAAATAAATAAATAAAATGTATCATTTTATTTTTAATATTATTTATAATTTTTATTGAATATCTTGTGAACTAAAATTATTTTTATTTATATTTAATTAAAAATGATATCTAATTTATTTTATTATTATGTTCTTCAATGATTTTTTTGCTTGTTCGCATGCGATATATTTGTATTTCTTGTTGTTAAAATTATTATCTTTTGTTTATGTTGAAAATTAATATTTTCAACGCCGAGAAGTGACGCCGTATTCGCGAAAACGAATACGGAATAAGGAATAGGGAAGAAGGGATTAGAGATTGGACTTTGAAGACGGTTGTATAAATTCATACTAATTGGGTAGGTACTAAATATTGGCATAATTGGATATATGAATGTTATCAAATTCCTTGTAGGTGGGTCTAATATGACATCACGCGAACCCCATCCATATAAAATTTCAAGGTCATACAAATTTCGCAAAAGACTCATTGAAATTCATACTAATTACGTACTAATTATCTGCACGCTTTTTTTGGTAAATTTCTAACTGGGCGGGACTGATGTGATGTACTTCTGTCTCAGCGATGCTTCTTGTATTCAAACGCTCCAGGCCTAACTGATCTAATGACCGCAAATACGATTGCAGACACGATTGTTGCGTGTGGCAGCAAACCGTCTCATGTATGGGGCATTTAACAAAGTTTAATAAGAATCATAGAAAATACGTTTCCGTTGATTGGTACATAGCACATTGTCAATGTGTAACGAATTATTTTTCGTCTCGAGTTGGATGTCAATTCGGGTGGATATTTGTTTAAGGTGTCGGATGCACGTCTTCAGTTCATCAATCATTTTCCGTAGATCCTGCTCACTACTCTCTAATTGCGTTACTTCGTTATGCAACTGAACTTCTACATTGTCCCTGCATTTTTCTAAACCTTCTCTGCGTGTTCGGTTAAACAAACGTGTACTCGCCAAGGCCCTGTTTGGTTGTTTGTCGTTCACGGCTATTATCAGATCTTTGATGGTCTTCTCGGTAATAGCAATGTTCTCGTTCGTCTAAAAATCGAGTCGCATTCGATGTTAATTGATTTATTTTACTCGTTTGGTACATTATAATGTTACCAAGTGCATTATATAATAAGCCGTTATTTCTAGAATACTAGACTGAGTGAGCTAATCTGACTTAATTTGTTACAGAATTTAAAATATAGATAGCACATACAATATATAAATGAATCGATGATTGCAGAAACGAGTCATATACTTTATGAAATTGAAATATTAGTAAAAACGTATACTAGTCATGTGTTTCTATGCGTTTAGTGCAAATACACTGATTATTATTATTTATTTATTTGATAAAGTAAGTATAACTAAAAACGTTTTTACACTAAACGCATAGATACATATGACTAGTACCTATACGTTTTTACTAATATCCAGTGGCGCACACAGGATTTTTTTTTGGGGGGGGGGGGGTCAAGGTAAAAATATAATACATTTTACAATTAATAAAATTATGCAAATCCTTAAAATATTTTGACTTAAATAATAGCATTGATAATAGAATAGACTATTCTATAATCAATGATACTAGATATTCAATACTAGCTCTTCATATTTCAAACTTGTAAAATTTGTAAATTTTAACTCAGACATCGGAGAAAAATTCGGGAGGGAGGGTCACAACCCCTTAACCCCCCTACGTGTGCCATTGCTAATATCTCAATATCTAAATTTCATAAAATAAGTGAGTTGTGACCAGTGCCGCAACTACACTAATTTGAGCCCGTGTGTAAATAAAATGAATGTCCTCCTCCTTCCGGACTCTACAGGGAAACCATACATTTAATCAATTGTAACCAAATTATTTTGAATTTCGATTAAACAGGTCACAAAAGAAATGTTGATGTACTAATGAGTACAAAACAAAATCAATCAATTATTTTTCTATCTCCATTAATAATTAATATATTAGTATTGGCTCAGCAGTCACAATGTACAGTTGTCTTTTCGATTATTTAATTATCGCGGTGTACTTTAACCTTGTGATAGTTGTGCTACACTTTCATGTCGTCATCTTCGGGCGGCGGTCTACGAGCGGGTAAATCCCCTTCTTCTTCCAAATTAAAATCAATAAAAAATCCGTCTCATGGATCTGATCCCGATTTCACAATGGTCAGTAGAAAAAATGTACGTAAGTCATATAATACTACATCTTGTCCTACATCTCCGAGCCTACAACAGATTTTAGATAAGACTCCGTTTTTAGAGACTCTAATTCGGTTTTTGAATTCCATAATTCCTTATCTACAATAAATACGCCGTTGGATTCGGCACGTAATGACGCTATGATTGCCGATAATACTAATGAACTCAACAATTCACAACATGCTGTACCTCAATTTAATTACACTTCTACTTCTATTTCAAATAATGATATAGATAATTCTCGCTCTAATGTCGTTCAGAATGCATTACAGCATAAACAACATATCTTCTCGTCAGATTATAATGGTCCTATTTTTATTCTCATCGAATGCATTGATATAGATACAAATTTAGGAAGGTTGCACCCAATTAAGGCTGCTAAATTCTTTTCTACTAATTTTACTGGCATTACTAATATCAAACCCGCTGAGTTTAAAAAAATCAAAATAACATTTGATTCCATCACTAATGGTAATTTGTGCCTGAAATCGACTTTTTAGTCGAAAACGGTTTTTCCGCTTTTATTCCCTCTAATTTATTGTATTCTTTTGGTGTGATTAAAATTAATACGGATATTTCCGAATGCGATTTTCAAGGAGTCCGTTCTCCAGTACCAATAGAGGGTTTTAGACGTATTACAATAAATAAGAATGACATTAATACAATCACCCGCATAGTCGATTGAAATTTGTCTCACCCAAACTGTCGGAATTTATTTCGGTGTTCAATATTTTATTTGAAGTCAATTCTAGTATACAACCTCCGGTACAATGCAATCGTTGTCTCCGGTTTGGTCATATCCAGAAATGTTATCAGAGTGATACCAGATGTAGTCACTGTGATGGCTCCAAACATTCCATCATCGATTGCTCCATCGTTCAAGCCACTTATCCCTCCTGCCTTTATAGTAATTTTCCTCATGTGACCACTAATCGTACTTGTCAGGAATGAGTAGCTCAGAAAGAAATCAAGAAAATTATGGCCAGTGAGAACATCTCTTATCAAGATGCATTAAATTTCAAAAAAATAAGTGTTACACCTTCGCATTTAAATATTCAGATATGGTTAATAGCCAGTCTCCTGCCTCTAAAATGATGGCCCCCAAATTCTTTCCTCAGATAGAGGATTTCCCTGAGTTAAATGACAATCACCATTTTTTTTAATTCAAAAAAATTTAAAACTAAAGTTCGTTCTTCATCTCCTTCAAAAATATTTCCTCTTTTCATTCTTTACCGTTTTTTCTCCTCCCCCAATGGTAGCTATTTGAGGCAAAATACAGATCAGGATCAGGCGTCTGTTATTAAGGTCAATGACTATTCTTGGGTTTCTACCTTATCTAATATTTTATCGGAAGCTCTTATCAATTCATCTACTCTCCTCCCCTTTTTCTCCTTCTGCTCTTCAATTGTTAATCGAATCTTCTTTATACTCTCTTCTCTCTGTTCCAATTCCGATTGAAAATTAGTTCTTTTTAAATGTCAAATAACTTAAGTTCTATAAATAAAGCCATTCCTACTAAAATTCTCCAATAGAATGTTAGGAATATGATGACTCGTATTTCTTCTTTACAATATTTACTTTCCTTCGAAAAATGTTCTATAACTTTTTTTTCGGAAACTTGGTAATTACCTACTCGTTCATTCACTATTCCCAATTTTTCCAGCTACAGATCTGATCACCACAACGGTTATGGTGGTGTAACAATTATAATTCATAATTCCTTAAAGTCTAAGTCCATTTCCATTGATGAGGGCACTCGTAATTATTTTTCTAACTTTAAAATTGTTATTTTCGGCGCTGAAGTCACTCTCCCTAATTCGTCTTCATCTCTAAATATTTGATCTGTTACGTTCCAAGTGATAGCAATATACCTATCAATATCTGGGATACCTTTTTTAATCTCGTTCGACATAATTTTTTTTTTTGGTAGTGATTTTAATGCCTTTCATCCTGCCTGGGATTTTCCTTCGATATATATATATATATATATATATATATATATATGATTGTATTTGTTCTTTTGATATTTGTATCTTCAATAATGGCAGTCCTCCTCATGTAGAACAGCCGGTATCTTCGGATTCCACTATTGATTTGTCTTTTTGTTACTCCGATTTCTTTTGGAAAATATATTGGTACACTCTTAACGATTCCTATGGTCATATTCCCATTTTGATGGTTGTAAATACTGATTGTTACCTTCGGGATTCTGAATATTCTAGTTACAATTCCAATTTTGATAAGGACTCCCATCGTCCTTTTAATCTTAATAAAACTGATTGGTCCTCCTTCTCTCTTTTAATTCATAATTCAATTTCTTTCATACTTAGTAATCTCTCCTCGTGTAATCTATATTATTTTTTTATGAAAATTGTTGTTAATGCGGCCAAACAATCTATTATTATCTATTATTAATCTATATTATAGCCAACAAAAATGGTAATTCAAAATAAATACCCTCCATGGTGGAATTCCACCTGTACAGCTGCGATTAAAAAAATATCCCATTTATTTAAGACATTTCGTCGCTTCGACTCAATGAATGATTTTCTTATAAATCAGAATATCATTCACTATCCGTCTACTAAATAATACTAAAAGAGAAGCTTGGAAAACATTTTGTTGTAATTTAAACGCTACCTCTACTCACGTTCTCTGGTCAATAGCGAAACGTTTCAAAAATTGTACCTCTCCATCTCATTGTTCTACCAATGATGATTGGTTTTATGGATTTTGCTCGAAAGTTGCTACATGTTATGTTCCCACATTTTTTGAAGTTCACCCTCCCCTTTTACCCACAACTACATACTTCTCATGTTCTAACTAATCCTTTCACCACATCTGAATTAAAATTCACTATATCATCAAGGCGTTCAATAGCTTGTGGATTTGATTTTATTTCTCCTCTAATGTTGAAACACCTACTGTCAAGTACTCTTGGCCTTTTACTTAAGATATTGAATGATATCTTGTTAAATAATCAAGTTCCCTCAACTTGGAAAGCTTACAAAGTTATTCCTATTCCTAAACCGAATACCAATAATTTTTTTCGCCCAATTGCCTTGTCTTCGGTTTTGTGTAAATCTTTTGAATGCATTTTCAAAACCCGGCTTGATTGGTAGATAGAATATAATTCGATATTACCGCCCAATATTTTTGCGTTCAAAATAGGCATGGGCACTATGGAGTGTATTTCCACCTTCATTGGTAATATTTATCACTCCTTTAACGATAAAGAATTTCTGGTTGCTACTTTCGTTGATATTCATAGTGCTTATGATTCTGTTAATATTCCTGTTTAGTATCTAAACTTTTATCCCTTCGTTTACCTACTACATTTTGTAATATTATATATATTACTATATCTCTATTTTCACATAGAAATCTATTTTTTACTTCTCCTTTTGGTACACATTGTTCCCGTGATACTTTCTCTGGCCTTCCACAGGGAAGTTGCCTAACTCCGATTCTTTTTTAATGTGTATATGAGCTTTATCGCAAATCACCTTCTCAGTCTCGGCTATAAATGCCTCATATATGCGGACGATATAGTAGTGTTTTCCTCCAATAAATTCCGTGATTTAGCCATTTCAGCCCTCAATCAGACTCTCGACGAACTTAATATTTACTAGACGTAGATACTTGAATTCCCCGAATGTTTTTTTCGATAATAATATTATTCTTTTTATGGATAACACCACCTACTTAGGAATAACTCTCGACTCCAAGTTACGTTGGCTACCACATATTATTTCTCTCATATCTTTTGGCTCTCATTAGGCTAATTTTCTTAGAGCGGTCACCGGTACCTGGTGGAGCTCTTATCCGACTCCCCTATCATATATTTATAAATCCAATTATTCGCTCCAAATTGGATTATGGTTGTTTCCTTTTTGGGTCGGCATCATACTCTAATTGGAAAAGATTAAACAAAGTTCAGAGTTCTTGCTTAAGATGCATTATGGGTTGTGTTAGGCCATCCCCTTTACCAGGTATTGAAGTAAAGTCCCTATGCCCTCCTTTTAATATCAGATGTCGTTGGATTGCAGGTAAATTCCTCCTGAAATCCTTATCTCGCTCTAATTGTTCTATCTTCGATACCTTTTATTCGCTGTTTTTAACTTGGCGTTATATTCCAAAATCTCTTCCGGTCTTCTCCTTGACAGCTAACAATATATCACCTTTTCATCAATATATTTCTACTAGTATGAAATTCTGTGTTTATGAGATAGCTTATGAAGCACTTATGTATTCTACACAGGTACATGTTGTTAATATCTTCCCAGGTTTCATTTCCACAGAATTAAGGTCTACTTCTTCCGTGGTAATAAACTATCTCTTCTCGGATTTCATTATTAATAATTTCACTGATTTTACTGTGATTTATACGGATGGCTCTGTTTCCTCTCTTTTGGCCGGTTACTCTTTTTATGTTCCCGAAATATATATGTCCTTTCACTAGTAATTTGCCCCTTTTCGTTTCCTCCTTCACGACCGAATGCTTTGCTATTATAGAAGCGCTTACTATTATCTCGACTTTACCTTTTAAAAATTTCTTAATTGTATCCGATTCTTTGTCAATTTTACAATCTCTTAAATCATTTTCTTTTAATTCATGTTTCTCCGTTAATTCTTCGCATCAAATATATCCTATTTAGTCTTGTTCAATTAGAATTTAATGTTAAATTTCTCTGGGTCCCCAGCCGTGTTGTTATTGATGAAACAGCCGTTTTTTTAAGCATCAGCTAATTTTGTCAGCCCCTCTTTTTCTTTAATTCCTTGGTCCAACTTTACTCCATTTTTAAGACGTCATGTTTTCAATCTTTGATCGTTATATTGGTATAATTCACCTGCTAACTTTGCAACTAAACTCAAATTTATTGTGCATAATAATTTATTGCCAATGATATTTGGTTCAGAGATACATCACTACCGAGATTTTTCATTATAGAGTTTAACCGTCTACGTACAGGGTATTATCTTTTATCCTCTCACGTTTACAAATTAAATCTGAATGATTCCCTCTTTTGTACGCTCCATACTGAGGAAAGCATTTGCAACCTTTCTTATATTCCTTTTATTGTCCCTCACTCACCATAAAATGTATTAATCTAATTTCCTCTCTTAACTCTTTAAATGTTCCATTTGATCTTTCTTCTTTTTTAAAATTCAATTCCAATTCAGGTTGTTATAATTATTATTTTTTTTATTCAGGAGTCCGGTTTTACCATTTAATAGTTTCTATTTTATATATATTATATATACTTTTTTTTTCCTCTCTTTTGTCATAGTTCTGTAATTTTATGTACTCTTTTTCTATGTGGTAATCTTTATTAATTTTTTTCTATAATTGTATTATATAATTAACTGTTGATCTTAATATATAATAAAAGCTTCTTTAAAAAAAAAAAAAATAATAAAAAAAATATTACAAAATAGTTTTATTTTCTTGCTTTCTACATATTTTTCAAATATTATCATTGGGCCCTATTATAGACTAGGACCACGGGCCCATATATTTAAGACACGCAACATACCCGGTTATTGAAAAACTACTCGTGACGTTTCTACAATCATCTAGTTAATTATGAATCGCATAATATATAATAAGTAATCTGAACAATAAATAAAATTTAATGGTAGAATATTAAATTTGAATAAAAATATGGTTTAATAATATAATAGAAAGAAAAAATGCTATTTGCATAGTTTCATAAAATATTAGGAATATGCCATATATTATAATACGTTATAAGTAGATAGATTATTGTGTATGCCGCATTCTTATTAGGCGTGAATCATGTGAGTGAATTATTTCTATTTGAAAACCTGAAGCACGCTCTCGTGATTCAATGTAACAATAAAGAATAAATTTTTATTTATTAATATATGAAGTAAAATAAAATATTTTTGTACATGTAATATATTTTTTTTTTAATTTTAAAGACATTTTATTAGTGCATTTTTTGCGTTTTTTAAGTCGTTTTTGCATTTTTTTTAAGGTCATTTTTCGCGATTTTTAAGGACATTCAAATCCCAGCCATATTCATGACACATACGTAAGTGTAAAGTTAATGATAGTTTACACGATTTTACGTTCGTGGTATTCACAATTTAGTGCTCGTTAGTTTTTTACAAGTTTAGTTTACATTGAAACGTTGGCTATGACGATCATGGATGATCTAGTTGTTTAAAGCTATGCAATTTTGAGCAATTTTTTTTCGTACTTTATTAACAAAAAATATTGATCGTATGCAAGGTACAATGACCGGGGAATGAAAAAAAAGACGCTTTGAGTTAGAGAGCGGATACTGCGAAGGAAAACGTTTGGAGCAACGAACTTGAATAATATGGATTTAAATAGCAATTTTCCAGATGATTTAAGAAACCTTCTGCGAATGACTAAATCTTAGTTTGAATACCTGAAATACAACATCTTGGCTCTACGAACAATATTTTACGACTGAAAATCAAACATGTTTGATCCGTCCACGCTTGAGTCGTGCACCAATATTTACGAAAGCAAGTTAAACGACGGTACGTTCCCACAAAAACGTATTCCACGAAAGCATGGCTCACTCTTATGATTCACGTCCCTTGGGACGCGGCATAATATTAAACGTGTCACGCATGATAATTCAACACATTTCTTTGAGTTCTCTTAATTCTAGTCTGTTTTTAATAACTTAATACAACACGTACTTCAGCCTTCTGTTTAGTCAGTTTTTCAATAATAACTTGATACTCATTCACGCGCAGTTTAAAGGCTTTATTAACAACATCCGATTGAGCTCTCAGGTTTTCGATGATATTATTCAAGCACTGGTCGAAAATTAATCGAATAGGTCTACATTCAATTAATATTTGGTCGGTTTTTCTTAATATGTCTGAGGTATATTGATCCCATTCCATTAAGGAAATCGTACTGAGGAAAATTAATTAAAAAAAAGGATCTTGGGAATCATTTTTAGTTGGCGAAGTACTACTAGTACTACAAAGAACTACCAGTAATTATAATTTTTTTTAGACATAACTTACGCGGGCTTGAATACATTTTTTATATTTAACGTTGAGATTTCGTCAAAGTGTTTTTCCTCGAGTATTTCATTGTGCGCTTCAATTGTAAGTGTATTTTTCTTTAAACGTAAATCATCAGCTAAATTATAAACAATTGATCTTAATTTTCTAGTTTGTAATAAAACTTTTTCCAACAACTCTTCGAGCTGATCTTTTACGTTTAAAACAATTTCACGTTCTTTTAAAAGTTCTTTCTCTACATCATCGAACACCAAGTCTATACCATTCCGACATTTCCTATGAAAAAAATTAAATGATTATGTTTTATAATATTCCCCCCCCCCCCCAAATCGCTTACCTCAATCTAAGACATTCAGCAATTACGTCAAGGGAATCACCGAGAAGCAATTTATTGGCTTTTTCAATACGCATATGATAATTTGAGAGTATTTTAAGTTCTTCTTCCAAATCAAATATTTTCCTTTCAATTTCATTAAGCTTATAATCTATGTCATTAACTTTAATTTTAGCTTGAAAATCAGTCTCTTGTTTATTATTGTCTGCTATCTGTTTAGTTTGTTGGACCAATCGACGTGCTTCGTGTACCAATCGTTGGGTCAATTCTTGTTGTTTCATAGAAGATTTAATATCCGTTTCGCAGTGATGTTTCCATTCTGCTGGTTCATGATATTCGTTATTTTTATTACAATTCATTTTAATTTTAACGATAAAATTTAGTTACTAGATTAAAATAATTTTAATAATTTTTACTTTGTTGTTAAAGTGAATTATTTATTAATGTAAAAGAAATATATTGCTTGATTTCAAGTTACTATAGTTACATGGATGAACAAATAGAAACAAAAAAAGTTATAATTATCAGACCAATATTTTTAAAACGTTTCAATGTTAAAGACGACAATCGATAAACGATATTTGAGAACTTTTGGTCGACAATGAATAAGACAGAAAGAAAAACGTATAAAGCATGTTTATGTAAAGTTATAAGTCCATATTCTCGAACGACTAACGATAATTCTCGGGGAGGTGAAATCATATGCAATTTTTTTAAAAATTGATAATAAACACGTTTCTGTTTGTAAATTATGTTTCTAAAAACATTCGAAATAAAAGAATGAAGTGCGGGAAATTGAGTGTTAAAATCACGATTAGGGACAGGTATTCGTATTGGATCATTATGTGAATCCATATTAAACGAAACTCACTGTATTCTAAAAAAAAAAAAAAAATGTTTCCATTTATTATTATTTTTTTATTTTTATTACAGTATAGTAAGTTAGTACAGGTACCTACACAATATATAGTCACAGAATATATAAAATTTCATTTATTCCGTGATATAGGTAGTGAGAAACGGACTTGTGTACGGGACCCGAGAACGCCGTTTAATCATCTCTCGATAAAGAAGATTATATTATAATAATATACCGTTTAGGTCGAGCGTGTTTTTTTTTCGGACTGCGCCCAGGAAGTCTGTAAACACTCTCAAATCCATTCGACGATAAATGTTGTTTATATGCATACCCATGTCCGTGTATATATGAGTATGTTATATTGTACAAGGTATCTGCTACCTTCGTGTCGACTCGTCAGTTGTCTCATTTTATGTATTCAAAACTCCTTGTTCGCTATACATTCACTATTCACTATCTTCTTCTTCTTTGCCTTCGGTAAACTTCGGTATCATTCACTATGCACACATATAATGTTAGGTTAGGTTAGGTTAGTAAATTCGAAAACCCGATACTTAAATGCAGCATAATATACGACTATATGCAGGATTGAAAAATATTTAGCTATTTTGATTCTCAGATCTGGAAGTTTCAGTTCCAGTTTTCCGTTCCATATCTTAATATAGTGTGCATTATAATGACCTACAATGAATTGTTATAAATGTATTATGTCTGCAGTACACGCAGCGGTGTGATAGGAATTAAATTTTTTAATTTTTAAATTAAGGGATAAAATGCATTCAGTTATTACTTTTGTTATATATTAAATCATTTGTTCTCGCTTTTCTTAATTTTAACTTGTATTTTTATATTTTTAAAGCCTAAAATAGATCTTAAATTTATTTAATCTAAATAACATTGGTAATTCAATACTTTAAGCCCTGCTTATGCTTACATAATTTTACATAATTTTCTATTATACAAATTATATTATTGAAATATATTTATGTTTTAATACAAATTGATTAATATGGAATTTAATTATTATATGAAAATTAATAATACTTACAAATGTATGATTCAGTGGCGTATTTTCAGTGGGGCGTTCGAGATTTTTTTTCTGGGAGGAGGGTCGAGACCCGGGACCCCTCCCCTCGTAAATACGCCACTTATTATAATAGACGGCGTACTAATTATTTATATTACATCATTATCGTCGTCGGATAGCGACGACGCGACAACAATAACCAAAAGTTACATCCGTTATTTACACAAGTTGTAGGTAATACAAACATTAAAATCAATAAAAACACATAAAATAAATTAATATTCTCTTTCTCGGTACCTACGTAGCAAGTTATTTTTAACTTTTTAACCTTTTTTTTACTGGCTTCATATCTGCGGTTGGATACCGACTATGTCATGATTTTTGCTGATTTTCATATTTTCAGGCACGCCTTCCGAATTGACCAGTATATTCTCGTTATAATGTGACAAAAATTTACAATAAGTTTCTTCGAACGGGTTCTGTAGCAGACGCACCGCGCATCGATCAATTTGTTACAGTCACTACACCTGAAAACATGGAGATGGTGGCGCTAACTATTGCCGAATATGGAAATCAGTCTGCCCGGCGACTATCAATGCAAGTAACATTTCAGATAGGTCGTTATTAATAAATTTAAATAAAATATTTTATTTGTTACAATTTATTTGTTGTGTATATTGAGGAACCGACTTTTGCTGCACTCTTTATATACAATGGATCAATACGTATTTAAATATTATACATCATTGATTTCCGCTGGTTATATAGGTTCCGTAGTATGCAGGTACCTGCATTGTCTTAGTATAAGTACGTAAAAATAAATATTACTGATAGACTATTTTTAAATATTATTATTACATAAAATTATTTCTGATTGGAAAAATCCGATTTTGTATGTCAATTACTACATCAGGGATTCCCAACCGCTGTGCCGCGGCACACAAGTGTGCCGCGAAATTATTCAGGTGTGCCGTATAATTTTTGTAATTTTATAATTTTTTAAGCATAACTAAATATGATAATCAAAATTATAATTTATATTTATGATAGCATTGACTTCAAAATTCCCTTGAAAATAAAAAATGATAAAATGTCCTGATAAAACAGCTTCAATAATTTATGGGATCCTATACTACCCGATACGGGTATTACAAGCAGTTGCGTTGACTTTTACCACATACTAAAATTACTACATGAAAACATAGCCGATGCTCATTATAATGAAAATTGAGCGTGTGTAATTGTTACGCATTATACTGTATAGGTATTTTGATCAAGAAATATTGTAAGTTAAATTTAAAAATGGATAGATTTTTAAAAAAGCATAAATTAACAGATGACAGTGATGTTAGTGCAAATGACAACAATTTAAATATTGAAGTTAATATTAAACAATCAGCTTTAATAAGTGATAAAAGTTTAAATTTAAAAATTAAACGTAAATTTGTTGATAATTATTTATGTTTTGAATTTACGTGGAATGGTGACATTGATTATCCTTTAACAGTTAGTATCATTTCAACTGTTTCACCCGTATTAGAGGAATTATGTAAAAAACACCAGTCTCGAATGTCAAATTAAATTTGTATTATATATATTCATTATTATTTATTGAAGTGTGCTGTGGAAATTTTTAAAATGATCAAGTATGCCGTTAAGTAAAAAAAGTTGGGAATCCCTGTACTACATAGTACTATAATAACATAGTAATCGCGTAATAGGAATCTCCAACTATAAATCATAAATCAATTGAGCATACATCGTGAAACATAGTGTATTCCAAATGAAAAATTTTTTCTTTTAAAATTTTGAATATTTCGTCGAACCATATTAAACTTCATTATTATTAAGAGGAATAGTATTGTCAACTGGTTTTGTCGTTCTGTTGTTTTCAAAAATTATTTGATCCTCCGGTTACTGAGTACGCATTGATATTGATATCAGTCCAAGCCTTCGACTATACGACACAATGCATTGTTCCCCCTCTCTTCTCCAGATTATTAGATTTAATATTCTACATTTTTGTTATTGGGAAAGTAAAATATTATATTTATCAATCAAAAATTTATTTATATAAAAAACAAAATAACAACAGAAATTAAAAAACACTACAAATTTCGCAAACATTTATAAATAACATAGAAGGTCTAGAACACAATTATCTGCTATTCTTTAAAGTTTGCCGCCAAAAGCTATAACTTATAGAATAGGTTATGATAATAATCATTATCTTAAAAACTAAATTAATATGTATAAAATATTATTTCAAAAATCTTATTAATTTAAATTTCAATAGATTTAACAAAATTTAATCTTGGCAGGTTACATACATTTATATACTTAAACCCGGCAACGACGGGTAATTCAGCTAGTAATATATAAAGTATTTATATTTATTTGTATTTATATATTACAGCACTAATGTATTTTAATTTATTTTTACTGAGCAGGCATATGAATAGAATTATTTTTCTTTTGGGGGAAATTTGTTTTTACACCCTATGAAAATTAATTTTTTAAGAACATATATGTGTAACAGAAGAGGCTTAGACCTCACGGGTTTCCTAAATAAGTTGGTAAGATTTAGAAGGTAGGGAAACGCTCCTCAATTTTTGATGCATACAGTCCTCCCACAACATTTTTCCCACTTTAACCACTGGGTACACGAGTTGAGTTTGAACTTACTGTTAAGTAAGTTTCTTTAGACAAAGAATATAGATCTGGTTGAAGCTATTCAAACCGCTAATGACGTAGTAAATATAATCAAACAAATAAGATTAAATGATAAAAGTGAATTTAAAACTATATTTAATAATGTAAAATCTAAATGTGATGCCTTAAACATTGAAATATTTATTCCTCGTACAACTAAGCAAAAAACAGATGCAATATCCAGGTTAATTTGCCTGAGGATTATTACAGAATATCTTTATTCATTCCTTTTATAAATCATTTTTTAAATTAATTAAATGATCGATTTTTATCTTAAAGATTTATAATTAAAAATGTTAACGTTATTTTACCATCAACCAATAGTATACAATATGAAGAAAAATTAAGCAGCTAGTTGAAATGTATCAAGGCCATTTAGATTGCAGTGTGTTAGCAGCTGTGAGTGAAATTAAAATTTGGTAACAAAAATTTACAGGAACTAAAAAGGCTCTAATAGGAAATAATAACGCTCTTAAAAAATGTATCATATCAATTTTCCTTTTTACTTTCAAACTTTTACAGATTTTAGCAACCCTCCCAGTTACAACTGCTAACAGTGAACAATCTTTTTCAACATATTTACGAAACACCGCATGTAAAAATAGGTTGAATAGTTTGGCAATGATAAATATAAACAGTGATATAATGATAAGCCCTGATTATGTTCTAAATAAATTAGCGACTAAAACAAGAAAACTTCGGTTGATGTAAGTTTGAATGTAATTAAAATATTATTTGACTTTTAATGCTTTAAATAAAGTACCAAAAAATTTAAAATAATATGTTTTATGTATACCTACCTATTGTATAAACCTAAAACGTAACCCCCCCCCCCCCATTGAAAAATCCTGGCTACGCTACTGACTTGCATACTGTATACTTGCATTACATCATAAGATATTAAATAATACACTTATGTATCAGAGTTCAAAATGTTTACAACTCTTAAATAAAAAATTTAAAAAAAATGTTTAAACTATTTAAATAATAGTTAAAATAAAATATGAATAAACTTAATACAATAATTTGATACATACAAGCTACCTTTCAGTTTAAGAATTTTGAAATAGTACATCCTTATTTTATAAAATTACAATCAAAAAAGTTTATTTATAATATATTATCTTACTCATTATTATCTCAAGTTTTTTTCTTATAAATTAAAGTATAAACATATATTATTTTTACATTCACAGGTTTTTTTCTTTCTTAATATTTTAGTAGATTTTGTAATTATTTTGAAAAATTTGATAAAATATTTATTTAACTCGATTTTAATTGTAAGATAAAATTATCTATTTAAAAAATTTTAATTTAAAATATAATAAAATAAAATATTAAATATTTTAAGTTAAAATAAAATAGCTAGAAACTAAAAAACCCATTGGTTTGTATCGTTGTATGATAAATATTTATTCCTTGCTTCGTTTAAGATTTAAAATGTTATGTATTTAGGTTAGATAATATTAAAAAATAGTCAAAAAGATCTATCTCCCAAAACTTTAATTGCAAATGTGAATACGATCGTATGGGTCATGGGTATAACACTATTATAGTGTGTAATAGCCATACAAGTAAAAGGTAAAATTGGAAAAAGTAAAAATCTTTTTTGTATCTGATACCTGATGTATCACATGCGAAATCAGCTTTGTATTTAAACGTAGACAATAGCTGTTAAGTTCAATCGATTATAAATCAATAATGTGCGTTAAAATAATTATAAAACTAACGGTTGAGTATTCTTATTATTAATATGTATGCATAATGTACGATGTATCCCTCAGTTATATACCTACATCATACGAACAAAAAAAATTAATTTCAAATGCCATACTATACGTCATCATCATAGTTATTCATAACCACGAATATGTATACTCTATTAAAGTCATAACATTAGTTATCACAATTATCAAGAACAATGAAAACAATTTAAAAAAATTGATGTTTTATTCGATGAACTCATAATCATACTATTTCGCGAAGCAAAAAATAAATTGACATATATCTACTTAAAATAAAATTTTGTTAGTTCATAAAGTGTTATAAATTATAATTAGTAAGTTATTATTAATAAGCAGGGCTCGGGACTTATAGCACTTAAAATCATTAAAATAAGCGCTTAAAAAAGGGCTTAAAAACATCATTATAAGCACTAAAATAAGCATTTAAAAAATTTAAAATTAAGCAAAAATATTTATTAAAAAAAAAAAAAAAAAAACCATAAATTTCTAACTAATAAAATCAAACAAAATAAAAATAAATTTTCACTTTCAAGGCTTTAAGGATTTTATAGATTTTCTAAGGGATTTTTCTGAAAAATAAAATGTAAACTGTTCTCTCTGTTTTTGATCATTCTGACGTTTGACACTCAGTTCTATTTTCAGCGTTGGAACATCTTTGTTGTGACGAACTAAGTGACAACGTAGATAAGATAAGAATTATTTTTAATTTTAATTCTATCAAAAACGACTTCGCAGGAGAAAATTATAAAAACGTAAAAAAACTGGATAAATAAGCAAAAATAATCAGAAAAACTGGAAATAAGCATTTTTTTTAAAAAATTGCTCAAAAAAGCAAAAAAAAAAAGTACTTTCAAATTTCATAATTATACGTGTTATAACTTGACATACAATTCTATAGTACTCTGCTACATTTTAAGTAAATCCATAAAAATAAGCAAATGCTTATAAATCCCGAGTCCTGCTAATTAGTTTTATATTTCAAGCTTTTATTTGGTATCTGTCCAACTAAAAATATGAAATCTATGATTATTTTTAAACGAATAATGAATCTATGAATAATATCCATTTCTTTTACGTTAATTATTAAGTTTTAACAGAGGCGAATCGTTGTTTAAAAATAATAAGTGTCAACAAGTAGTATTGAGATTAGAGGTATTTTAAGTCTGTGTAGTGTTTACTGTTTAGAAAATATTTTTTAAATTATATAAATAACTTTTATAAATTAAGATCAACAATTCAACATAGTTTAAATGAAAAATAAGCAAACAGAATGTGTTATTGTATTTTTTAATAATTAGTTAATTTGGTGTGATCACATGAAAATGTGTATTTATGTATAACTATAAGTTATTTTTGTTTAAATAAAACTTCTTAGTTCGCAGTAATAGGTAGAATAATATGGTAGAAAAAAGTTAAGAATCAAATAGAAGGTAATAATACTAATAAGCATGGGCGTCCCCAAACATTTTTCTAGGGGGGGGGAGGGCAAAATTAATTTAAAAAATAAATGAAAATTTTTTTATACATTTTATTTACAGTAAATTATTATATTTCGTCATTATTAAAATTATGAATTAAAACATTACAATTAGGTAGGTATTATTATTACAATTAAAACATTAAAAAATATCATTATACATCATTCTTTTTCATTAAATATAAATTTCAATCTCTGTGGACATTCTCTACCAAATTGTGTCAGTGCATTTTCAATAAATTTTTCTTTATTTGAATGAAATGGAAATAACATATTCCAGGGGGGGGGCAAGTGCCCCGTCTTGCCCCCCCCCTGGGGATGCCCATGCTAATAAGTTTAGTAAGTCGCTTTATTATACATTTATAACTAATATAACTTAAATATAATTTTAATTTTGTTATTAAAAATAATTCGAATCCTTTTTTTTCTCAAATTATTCTAAGAGTACAATACAATAAGAAAAGTGAAAACTTATGTAGGTATAATATTTATTTTTGAACAATTTTTAAGTAGTTCCTAATCTCAAGAAATTTCATTGGTGAGTTTATGTTATTTTGTAAAAAAAATAGATAAACGACACATTTTGCTTATATTTATAGACAAGCTCCCTGTAAAATACATAGGTACAAATTCAATCATAATAACATTACAAATACGGAGGTGGTAACTTATCGGTTCTGAATTATACAGTAGTTACATTGATTTTCGCGTGTATTAACAAACAAAACACTGTGACTAATCTTACTTACTTTAAATATAAATTGTCCTCCTTTTTTTTCCTTCATTTTTATATATGCTAAAATTAAGCTAAATATCGTGTTAAATTAATAAAGTATCTGTGTTTTTGCACAGTACAATATCGCAGAGCAGAACTAGTACTTAAGCATTTTAATGCATAGTAGTCAAGGACGTATTTGAGTTGAGGCCATGGGGGTGGGGGTAAAACTAATTTTTCTTCAATACAAACTTAAAAATAATTTACAGTTCATTACCATATAAACATATAAAAATGATCGACTAGTAATTTATATTCTTAATTATTTATACATTACATTTTTTAAATAAATCATTGTATTATATTCAAAAAAAATACGAACCATGGGGGTCGAATGCCCCTTCGTCCCTCCCCCTCAAATGCGCCATTGATAGTAATATTGTGAAACATTAATACTCAAAAATGAATTACTTTGTAAAATCCAAATTTCAACATTTAATGAAACATCGATTTAAAAATTTACGAGTAAGTGCAATTTTTTTTTTTAATTTATCAAAAATTCCTTGTTGTTTCATTATTTTTTCTGTTCGTGTAATTTTAATATACTCATTTATATAGGCCTATTCTGACTTATTTGGCTGTCTATGTTATACAAACAAATTTACTGCCCCCCCCCCCCCCCTCAAATTTTATACCTAACAACTGTCCAGAGTTTAGTTAAACTTAAAAAATGTTATTAAAATGATTTTTAGTTATTGTTTAAAACATATTTAAATTATTACCTATAATACAAGTCATTATTGATAGTTTACAATTGAAACAATACATTATTGTAGTTTACATGTCATTATTAATATATATATTTTTTTAAATTTGATTTATAAGGTTGTACTAAATTGTTGGTCACCTTTATTTTTTGAACACTTTGTACACCTGGTTAGCTCGGTCCTGCTCCTATAATATATATATTTATATATAAGTAGTAATTAATTATTCCTCTTTGATTCTGTTTGGCGGTATTCCATAATGATGTCAATTTTTCTCTTATTAAGTCTGGAATTTTGATAGTATATATTATCAATACTGATAAAATATTTTTCATTTTACTTTTCAGTCAAATTGCAACCATTACATGACTATCAAACACTATAATTCCTACAATAACTAATTGAGTGAATCTCTCAAAAAAATCTTTCGAAATTAAAATTTTTCATAATTGAGATAACTAATCGAAAAAATTACTCGAAAAATGAACATACTTAAGTCACATATCTACTATAGTAAATAAATAATGTAACTTTGCTTTTTTCTTTTGTTAGTGTAATATTTTATTAAGTATTAATTAAACTATAATTTAGGAATAATAATAACCATTTATTCATATTGCATTATTTATTAGTTAACATTTAAACAATATTTATAGTTCATATTTCATAACTAGCCAGTTTATGCTAAAGTATTGATTAAATATACTTTAATTTAATATTTATATTTAATCAATGGCTAAAGCAAATATAAATTATATTGGAAACTATGATGTGTTGTCTGTGTGTACAATTTTTCATACTTAAAATAAACCAATTCGATTGCTAAATTAACAATATCATTTACCTGACAGTCAAGACCGGCGCTACAAATTGCGGGGCCCCGTACAAAATAGTTGAAATAAAATAATACACAACAATTAATAATTAATATATACTCTTTATTTTTTAGTTATATATATAAAATAAATGTATACAGTAAAATAATATATTATATTATTTATTATTGATTATATATTTTAGAACGATTTTTTTCTTGACTTTTTGCTAGGACCTGTAGTTTAAAATATTATATTTTTATTAATAATGTAATATTTTCTAAATTATAATATTTATTCAGTAATGATTTGTTTTCCGCGAGGCCCCAAATTTGTGCGGGGCCCTGTGCAGGCAGTGGCGATGCCAGAATTTTTTGCTAGGTAGGGCCAACGGGAGGCCAACAATTATAAGGTAGGGCCACCAAAAATGAGATTTCAACAAAAGATTAATATCATTATTTAATATTTTCTGCTTATGAAAAATGACTATATTATTATGTCTAAGGTGAGGTCAGTGGTAGGGCCACTGGTAGGGCCATGGCCCTACCTGGCCCGTCCCTGGCGCCGCCATTGTGTGCAGGTGCATCGGTTGCACTACCGTTGCGCCGGCCCTGCTAACAGTCGATAATTCAAAACATTTAAACTATTTCGAGATCAAATAAACCGTTTAATTTGATTATTTTACTCATATCAAAATAATTCGATTATTTTACTCATAATCAAAATTAATCGATTATTTGGTTATTTGTATCATAATCGATGTATCTCGATTGTTTTCATAATCGAGATATCTTGATTATACCCATCACTATCACACCCATGAATTATGAATTCATAAATATAAAACAATTTATTAATAAAATTAGCATAATCAATCAAGTGTGAGTGTAAGTCCATATGTAATAAATATATTTGAACTTCATATTTGTTATGATTCTTAGAAATTATCTTTGAAGTATTCTTTAAATATAAATTTAGAATAAAATGAGTAAGAGAAAAGCACCTAGTGATTCAACAAATCCAAATCATGATTTTTGTGAGTTCTTAATTGGTTAGTATACTCATAATTGGTTCTGAGTTTCACAATTCAGTCAATTTACATGTTATAATTGTATCAGAATTGGCGGATTATGAGAAAAATGTTTCTCGTAATATCCATAAGTATAATGCTTATCGAAAAGCAGCTAGTGCCTTAGCTAAATATACGACTCGAATAAAATCTGGTGAAGAAGCACGAAAATTGGATGGAATTGGTGATAAAATCTCAAAAAAGATTGATGAGTTCTTAAACACGGGAAAATTAAAAAAACTAGATAATGTACCATTTCTATTTAAATATTAAAATAATGAATTTATTATTTAATTTTTTGATATTACAGATTAGAAGTGATGAAGGTGCAGTTGCTATAAAAGATCTAACAAGAGTTAGTGGCATTGGACCTGCTAAAGCAAAAGAATTGTATGATTTAGGTATCACAAATATTGACATATTAGTAAAGAATCAAGACAAATTAAACCATCACCAACGATTAGGACTAAAGTACATTATTAACTATAGATTTTTAATACTATTATGATATTTGGCTTATTAATTCAGATATTTAAGTGACTTTGAGCAAAAAATACCAAGAAATGAAATTATTGAAGTAGAAAAAATCATCAAGAAAATATTAAGCAATCTAGATTCTAAGTATAAGATTACTATTTGTGGTAGCTACAGGTTAGCTTTACACTTATTAAAATTAAAATAATTGTATTTTTTTATATATTATTAAAAATTGAACTTTAAAATAAAAAAATGTCCATTATATATATTTTATTATTGGTTTTATTTTGTTTTAATTGTAGACGCGGTAAAGCATTTAGTGGAGATATTGACACTTTGATTTCTCACCCAACATTTATGTCCAAAGACTTGAAAAAAAAGAATAATATGTTGCAAGTGGTTGTGGACATTTTAAAAACAAATAATCTTATTACTGAAACTATGTCATTGGGAGATACTAAGTTCATGGTAATTGGTTTCACATTTTAATTACAATCCTGAAATTATTTATTACCATAGACTATAGAAATCATACAATTAATTTACTCTTTTATTGACAATTTTAATGAAATATTTGCGTAATATATTAAGTAGTTACTTATTTAAATACTTGGTAAATATTTTAATGTATAATTTAAAAAACCACAAGTATAAAATAACTTTTTTATGCTTCATAATAATAACACTAAGTATAATCTCATCTTTGATATTTACTAAGACATACAAGTAAAATAATTATTAATATTAAAAATCTCATTGAATTATATCTTGATTATTTTAAAATAAAATAAATATCAAAGATATAATTAAAAATATATGAATGAATAATTTATTTAAATTAGGGTGTATGTAAATTGAATAATATTTCAAGACGATTGGACATTCGTTTGAATCCATATGATCAATTTTATTGTGCTGTTCTTTATTTTACCGGGAGTGATTTGTTCAATAAACAAATGAGGGATCACGCTTTAAATCAAGGTTTTACTCTTAATGAATATACTTTACGACCCATTGGTTCAACAGGTAAATCTATTTATGAAATAATTAAAAATAAGCTATGATCATTAATTCATATTGATATTTGTGTTTTATCAATGTAAAAGGTATACCAGGTGAACCTGTAGAGATAACTAGTGAAGAAGATATTTTTGAATATTTAGACTATCCTTATAAAAAACCCGAAGAACGCAATATTTAATATATAATTTAAGTTGAGTTTGATTATTATTAGTTGAAGAATGTGTTATAGTGAATTAATTTTTTTTTAATTATTTTATTTAGTATTAAAATATACACACAAGAAGTTGCGAGTTGAATATTGAAGTAAATTAACATATGAGTTTTCTTGTATATAAATTGCATTATATAATTTTAAATAGTGGCAGATTAAATACCTATATATTATGATATAGTATCTATATATATCTATGATTGTACTTACTACCTATGGTTTGTTTTTAATGGTAAAATCTTGTATATATATTTGTATTTAAAGGAAATGTATTTGGAATATATAGGTAATATGTATAGAATCTAGCCATTTTAAATAATGACTGAATTAGTAAAATCATTCCTATTTTCTTTGTATTTATGAAAAGCTACTTTTTTATTTTAATTTTGCCTTTTTCATTAAAATTACAGCAATAAAAGCTACTTGTTTATCTATATTAAATTTTAAACACAGTATTTAAAAATGACATAACAAGTATAAAAATAATTGTTTTATTAAACTGTATCTATATCTTATTGTTATTCATTAATATAGTATAAATTAAAAATATTAACTATCTGTAAGAAGAGGTCAAATTAATAACAGCTTTATTTTGTAATTATACACTGAAAACTGAGAAAAAGTCCTTCTAGTGTAAATTTGAAACTTTTTATGAATTATAAATTAATATTTTACTTTTAAATTGTCTGTTATATTTTATAAGAATAGATTTATGATTTCTCTTAGATTAAAGCAATTTAATTGATTTATTAATGGTCACATATAGATTGAAGATGTATTCATAGATATGATATACATATGTAAATTTATATGTATGTGTATTAATGAACACACTCTGAAGGACTTAGCTAGTTCCCTTGTTAAAACATTTATTTTAGTTTATCCTCTTTTCTAAGCAAATAAGTAAACTGGTAGCTTAAAATATTATACTTTATGACGGATTATATATCTAAAACACTATTTAAATATTATTTGGCGCGTAAATAATATCTGATAATGGTATCTGATAATTACTTCACAAAATAATTTTGATAAGTTTTTGTTATTGTCGCAATGTGTAATATTTATTGTAGAATGTGTTTTGTTACTCTTTGAGTGTGTAATATCGAGGTCTATACTTATAAATTAAAATAATTTTAAATATAAAAATCATATTTACATAGATAATATATGATCTAAATATGTATACCATACTTGGAATATATATTATCAATATAATCAATGTGTAATTTAATAAGTTGTTTATATAATCTGTGAATTGTGAATATTTATTTTGTTTTGTAATTTTCGTTAAGTTACATATACTTAAATGGTTTAAAAGATTTTAAGTCAAACCTCCTATGAATAAGAAATTAATATCTTTGGTTGAGCCTGACCAGTATTCAAATTTTGTCTCCTATCTAATTTTAAAAATATTTGTGGAACACGATTTTGTGTTTTAGCTTTATTGAACAGAAATACAATTATCTTTGTACATAATGGGGAAAAAGCAAGTTGCTCAAAGAGTAAAAAACAACTTAAAAGTAAGTTTTTTAATTTTTTTGTAGTAAAACAGTGAAATTAATGACTACAAATATTTTAGCCGTCAAACAGTGCAAGAACCCAGTTGTTATTGAGTACAACTGATACATATTCAGCAATACCAGATAAACTCAAATTTCCATTTGCAGATGTTTTAGATTGTAATGTTAGTCCAGATTTTCAAGTAGTTTTGAAAAGATTGAATAAAAAAGATTCTACTACTAAACTTAAAGTATGTTATGAAAGAACTACTGATATTTTAACTTTGGTCAAATCTTTGAGTTATAAATTTTATTATTAATCTGTAGGCCTTAAAAGAATTTGTAACATTATGTGATTCTAAAGATGAAGAAACTGTTAAAGAAGTATCAGTTCTATGGATTACTCATTATGTAAACTTGTGTAAAGATAATGAACCTCGTATACGTGAATGTACTCAAAAAGCTATGCGATCATACTTAAACTGTGTTCAAAGAAATGTAGCTCCATATCTCAAAAGGTTTTTCGCTCATTGGTTTGTGGCACAATTTGACACACATCCACCTACTGCATCTGTTGCAACATCTATGTTTGAGGTTTGTAAATAATTATATTATTATTTTTAATGTTGACTTTAAAATATACAATTTTATTTCAGAACACTTTTCCTCCAAATAAAAGAACTGAAGTTATTGTATTTTGTCAAAAAGAAATTTTCAATTATTTAATTGAAAACATTACTAATCCAGCTTTATTAAATACTAAGTAAGTTGTCATTGTAGAAATAAAAATATTTTAGAAATATCTAAAAATAGTTTTTTAATTCATTGGTAGAGTTGACTCAGATGAAATAAAAGAAATGCAAATAAGAACTGCTACTAGTTGTTTGTATGCAACAGCAACATTCTTAAATTCACTTCCTGCTGAAAATATTGAAAATATTGAAACAGAATTGAAATCAATGTTGTTAACTAATTCTACTTATTGGAAATTAAATAAATATTCAACACCAAGTGTATGTTTTAAAATGTTTTCCAATTATTGATTTTTATTTTAAAAATGTTTTTATTGTTAATTTTCAGGTTCGACAAGCCTGGTATACTTTATTATATTCTATACTTTCTAAATTACAAAGATTTTTACAAGATGAATGTAAAAAAGTGGCCTTTGCTGTGTTTGATAATGTTGACGAAGAAAATATTACTGTATCATGTATAATTTGGAAAAACATTTTAATTGTTTTATCTAAACCCGAGGTATTAATTACAAATTTAATTATTTTAAATTAACTAGGTATTATGTCTAATATATTTACTCATATGCATAATTAGAGAATAGGTTCTCAAGCTAACCTAAGCTCTATTTCCCAAGATCAATTTAGTCTTGATATTTTTAGCCTCCTTCAATATTTAACCTATGTATTTACTTTTACCTATAAAAAAATTACCTCTTCATTCTTAACCTTTTCATTGACTAGTCTTTTTCTTACATTTTTTTTGTAAATCTTTCCTTCTATAATAATTTTCATGATACATCTATCTCATGTTTTTTCACATTATGTACTTTTATTATATTATATTTATATCAGTGCTTGGAAAATTCCTTTAAAAAAGAAACTAGTTCATATCTGAGATCACAGACGGCAGAATTTTATGATACAGGAATTTCAAAGCTTGTATACCGCTATGATAAGTGCCTGAATTTGTATGGTGACTATGTAGAAAAGTAGTATTTTAGTCCCTCTTTCACATATACATAATAAAATATTTTCCTTGTACTTGGTTTTTCTTAAATTCCAAAACATTCCATACTTTATGAATAACTCTCGTATAATAAATTACCAATTGTAAATAATACATACCCGTATCGTCAAACAGATTTTCCAGCCACCAACGATATTTCACCGATATGGCTGCCATGACAGAATGGGCATTTTGTAAACATTATCAATAATTTTGTATTTAAAAAAAAAAGTTTATTTTTAACTCTTTATGTTTGTTAAATTTCTTATGAAGTTTTAAACTTTTTTTCTCATAATTCTAAAAATTATTTAATTACTTTTATTTAAAATAAATGAATGTAGAAAGGAACGAAAAAAGTCGTTCATGTTCCTCTAAAAAGTGAATGAAATTCCAGTACGCTCCTAAACAAGAAAAAAGAACTATATTCCCGATAAGTTCCTAATAATGGAACAAAATCAAAAGAATGA
Organism: Sipha flava; assembly: GCF_003268045.1. Classification (NCBI taxonomy): domain Eukaryota; kingdom Metazoa; phylum Arthropoda; class Insecta; order Hemiptera; family Aphididae; genus Sipha; species Sipha flava. The sequence goes on from NW_020273107.1 coordinate 1,496,461, forward strand.
TTTCCTTTAAATGCATTACTTCCAAGCAGTGATTTATAATATATATTTATTATTAAAATATTATCATCTTTTTCTCTCATTTTTTCCCACAATTGATGCTACTCCTTAACTAAATATACTCATTCCATATTCTATTTTACTTTGTCATTCCACGCATCCATTTAATATGCTCCTTACAACTAACACTACGCCCATCCTTTATTTTGTTATTTTGTGCATTACCCAACATCAATCTCTTGTTTCACAATACATTGGATACTTCTTTCCATTTCATTTATTCTCAAAATTAATTTTTATTTTATAGTTAATTGACTTTTGGTTACAATCAAATGCTGAAAAAATCTTCCTTCCAAAACTATGGAAGGTTTTATCATGTTCTAAAGGATGTATTTCATCAGCATATGAAAATATGTTAGATCTATGCAAAGTTTGTCCAGTTATGAGTACCATGTCAAATACAGAATTCTATTTGAAGTGTATTATTTCAATTATACAAGGGTAAACAGCAAACATTTTCTGTTTTTTTTTTTTTTTTTTATACATATATTGGTTTTTATTTTAGATTAGAAAAAATGTCTACTCGTTTTGACCGTACTAACTTTGTTGCTGGTATTGAAACTCTTTTCAATTTTGTTACTTATATTTTGAGAAATAATAGTAAAAATGAAACTTTTGGTAATGAAGTCATTTCTGAAGTATGCATTTTCTATCAATATGTATTATATGTTTGTGTATTATTTAATATAATGTATAACTTATTACATTTTCAATAGGTGTTAACTTTGGTCAAGTTTAGTCTTACTGGAAAGTTAGCAAAAACAATGACACCACCTGTTATATCTCATTTAGCATTATTTCTTGAATTTTTAAGAAATGATAATACATTTCACAGTTTAAAGATCACTATTTGGGATAATTTAAATTATCTTTTAATTGGAAATGGTCTTAATGAAGAAATTATTTTTGACAATATATTGAGTCAGTTACAAGTACACTTAATTGTTTTAAATCATTTGAAAAATCCAGAAGTAAAGAAAAGAAAAAATTTAAGAGTCAAATTTGAAGAAACTGAAGAAGTATTGTGTCCAGTAAAACAGTTATTTAATGATGATTATAAAAATGATTTGATCGATTTTATTAATGTTGTTTTAAAATTTTATTTAAATAAAACTTCATGTTTTGAAGTAGGACATCTATATGCTAATCATGTGTGTCAAGTGCTATTAATATATAAAGACTATGGTATCCATAGTAAATTAGCTCAAATATTACCTATCACAGATGATGAAAAATTATCACCACCATTTAGGCTTTATGTTAGTTATGTCAAAACATGGATAGATAATGATAGAATATTAACATATAATTCAATATCCCTGATTATTGGTTTATTAGAAATTATTATTAATGAAGAAGAAAGATCTATTATGATAAATGATTTAAATCAGGTAATTATTATCTATATAAGAGAAAAAATATGTTCATTTTCATTTTAATATGTTTATTTTGCTTATTTTAGATTGGATTAGATATAGTACTTAAAGAAATAATGAAGTATATTAGTGAAGGAAATACTTTACCTTTAGCAATTTGCAGTTGGTTGGAGTCTATTCCAATGCAAAATGAGTTAAAAAAATTTATATCAACTGAAGTAGATGAAAATAAATCAAATCTACTTATAAATTGTTTGAAACAAAAAGGTGAATTTTTGACTTTTAAATTTATATACTTTTTGGTTATAAATTTGTTTTTGGATTTTTAGAAAATACAGTATGCAAGATGTGGACAAAACTTCTTTTGGAAACTGTTCATACAAATCCCACTTCTTCTTTAGTTACAATGTTGAAACAAATATTTGAAAAAAATTTGAACGATAAATTATTTGTTAATTCTCATCTTGATGTTATATTTAACACAATGGAATGTTTGATCCGAACTTTTTTGGAAAATACACAGGATGGTGATTGTAGAGATCAGTATGAGCTTAGTGAAACTTGGAAACTTGTGTTGAAGAATATGTTGGACACTCACGACTATGAAGTAATAAAGAGGTGTAGTTCGGTTATAACAGATTATGTCAAAATTATGGGAGTTGATATAGAACATGTAGAAAGTTCAGTAGATCAATTTGTCAAAGATTTTTTGTTATGTACCAATCAAAATAATTTATCTGTTAAACTTATATTTGAGTTGTTAAAATGTGCAAATAGCATTGATCACTCAAAAGCAATTAAATGTTGCGAGTTAGCGTCTTATATAGATGGATCATTATTCTACACAGGAAGTAATAAGAACTATATAGACACAAATGGTGAATGCTTTGATACGGTATATGCATTGTATTCACACATGTATGTATTTATAAAACAAATATTAAAATTTTACACGGAATCTGAACAACCATGCAATCAATCTAACTATGTAAATGAAGAATTTGTCAATATTATGGCCAATACAATATGCAATGTAAATTTGGTTGCTGATCTATTAAAATATTTTTCTAATGTAAGTATCTACAAGTATGTAAATAAACAATGTACATATTTTAAATTAATCTATTGGTATTAGTATAAAAAAATATTTTCATTATATAATTTAGAGAAAATACTGTTGTAAAATCAAAAGTGGTATTTTTGAAGATACTAAAACAAATATAGCAGTTCTCTTACAATCACAACCAAAAAATGTGGCTTTTGACATCATAAATACAATCATTGAGAAGTAAGTGGCTTATTATCATTGTGTACCTAAAAAAAAGAAATTAACATATTAAAACTCATTTCTACATTATTAATTTAGAACAATTAATGATGGACCCTATTGGAGTAAATCATTGGAATTTGCATTGGATATGTTGTCATTATCAGAAGAAGAATTAATTACCTTATATAAATCTGCAATGTTAAAATACAGTGACATTCCAGATTTCATACATATTATTGTGGTAAGATACTTACATTTTTTTTATTTTTTATTATAAAACCCATAGTGACTATGGCCATTGGGTATGATTTATATTAATGTACAAATAATAGTAATAGTTATAATAATAATAATAATAATATTATTAGTAAACTTAAATACTTGTTGTAAATCAATACTTAAAATAATTACTTACTTTAATTTTATTTTAATTAGTTACTTTAAATCATGATGTGAAGAATAGAGATGATGATGAATTTGTATCAATAGTGGCGATCATAAATATAAAAATGTAGAGTCTTATTTTCTGTAACTAGTTAGTAGATCATGTAAAAAATATAAAAGCAATTCACTTTGTCTTCACTTAGTTAAATTCAATAGATCATGTTAGAACTTGATACATGGACTTATATCCGATATAATTTTTGAATATATTACTTTTTCCTTTTATTACTTATAAAATGTTATAAAAATATTGTGAAAAATTGAATTTAACATTTTGTTTAAAATACATACACAAAAAAAAGTACTGTTGTATACATGTATATAAAATCTAAAAATATTATTAATTCTGTAAATTCAAAAATAACAAACCATATTGTTTTAATAATATTTCTTATTTTCTTAGATTTTTGTGAATTTTTGTGGTATGAGTAACTTAGAATATGATCATCTTTCATTAGCTGATACGCGATGTGTTTGGAATATGCATTTAAAAAAAAAAAATAATAGTGAAACAGTTTCTCAAATTCAAAAAGTCTTGGATTCTGAAGAAAAATTGCTTATCAATGATGATGAGTAAGTATTATTAAAAAATATTTTTTTTTGTAATTAAAATTGTTTTTTGTTTATTTTTTTTAGGTTTTTGACAGAAGAAAAGAAAACTATTGAATCGATACGTAACATTGAGTTCTTAAACTTAGTTTTCCTTTATACCGATAATGCTTCGATAATTTTAAAATACAGCAAAATAATATTTAGGCGTTTAGAATCTTTAATGTTAATTCTAACCAATGTAATAGATATCGATGGAAAAAAATATTTACCTGTTGGAGTAATTACTGCTTTTTTGGGCTTATTATTTGAAAATCTGATGAAATTCTATCATGAAGAGATTTATAAACATGTCCAAGAAAACAATGAAAACCTTACAGCATTTAAATCAGATACAAAAGTTTTACGCTCTTGTTTGATGAAAATTTGGATAAAGTTATCTAATGAGTATAATAATTGTATTCATGAATTAGTGTTAAAATCATTGAGCAACAGTATAAAATACATAGAATTTGAGGAAATGAACCAAGAAGATTTGTTCATTCTTTGTTCAAACTTGATCAATTCAGATTGTTATACAATTGAAATTACTGCTTACATTATTTTGGATAGGTTTGTTAATAGGAAAAAAATTATGTTATCTATTTGAGTTTTTATATTATGTATAAGTAATATGAACCATGTGTTTATATTTTTTAATCTATCAGATTATGTGAACTGCGCAAAGTCTTGGTGGAAACTGACACTGAAACCGATCAAGTACCTTTTGAACTGAGCACATTACCAATGCAACAACTTCAAAACTTTGTAACTACAATGTTAACAGATATTAAGTACTGTACTTGTAAAATGATAATAAGTTTTTTGTTGATTTGATGTTATAATTTTTGATCTTAGAATTGGGAGTACATTCGAACCCAAACCATTTACAGTAGATTTCAAGAATACTAGGGTGTATTTATTGTTATGGAATGTAATATTTAAATTGTGTTCTAAACTAGAGTCTCAAGAACGATACAAGTACATCTCTCATTTAAGGTAAGTTGTATCTTGCATGCCACTGCATTATATTATACTATGATATTTACGATTTATGTTTTTGCGAACAATTTTAGCGACGATAACTCAATTTCATGTTTGATGGAAAATTTGTTAAAGTTAATGCCTCATTCTATTATTAAAACCTATGCTAATAATGATGTCAATCCAATTATCAAAGAGCTGTTCAACTTGCGACCTAGCTGCACACCATCAGATTATTGGAACAACAAAAAATTATGGCATTTAGTGTGCTGGACATACTACAACCTGTTACATACATTGCCAGCAGTTGTACGCAAATGGTGGATGAATAGCGAACATAAAGTGTCTACTTTGATTGACAAGCTAACAACCAAATATGTATCACAGAGTTTGATAGTTCAAGAGTTTCAAGACATTAAACAAGCAAAAAAAATTGACAATATTGTTGTATGTATTTTGGAGATATGGTTTTCAATTACGGGAGCATAATGTTTTCCTGTTTGTTTTAGGTGAATTTATATGAAAGCCGTGGTATTCTTGTTGTGTCATATATGATCGAAGAAATGGCTGTGGACATTACCATACAGATGGCCAGTAACCATCCGTTGGGCTTGATTAAAGTCAGCAGTGACAAAAGCATGATTAACATGTCTCAGTGGAAAGTGTGGTTGAAACAACTGGCACTATTCTTTTCTCATCAGAATGGTTCCATCATTGACGGTATATCCTTGTGGCAGTTAAATATTACAAAGAAGTTTGATGGTGTTGAAGAGTGTTGCATATGTTATTCTATACTGCATAATTCCAATTATCAGATGCCCAAGTCAGCATGTCGTACATGTCACAAGAAATTCCACAGCTCGTGTTTAGTAAGTGTCTAAATAATACAAGAACTCTCAACATTAAAATATGATCTTCAATTGTTTTTCATTTTTCAGTATAAATGGTTTGTGACAAGCAACAAATCCACTTGTCCTATTTGCCGCAATCTTTTTTAATTTGTAAACCCTTTAGTTTGATTGTTACCCGTAATTATTTAATAAATAAAACTATGTTTTTATACAATTTATATTTCATTTATTTTTTAAAAAATAGACTTGAAAAATGTAATTTAACTACAATAATAAAAAAAGGTATAAAAAAAAAAAATAAATAAATAATCTCAAATAACCATATAATATAAACACATGGTTTTGTATAAATTAATCTACATAATGCAGAGTCCCTTCTTTTGGAGGAGATGTACCAGTAATTGTTCCTTCCTGAGTGGAATTACCCTGCTGAATCCAATATGATGGTATTTGTTGCTGGGTTTGATACGTAATTGTTGCTTGAGGTTGTTGTTGTTGTTGTTGTTGCTGCTGCTGTTGTTGCTGTTGTTGTTGCTGTTGTTGCTGTTGCTGTTGCTGCTGCTGTTGCTGCTGCTGCTGCTGGTGTTGCTGCTGCTGCTGGTGTTGCTGCTGCTGTTGGTGTTGTAAATCTGCTGCTTGAGCTGGAGTAAATGTCTGATTTCTCATGGGATCAGGCAACACTGTAAATGTAACTGACTGGGTTCGATTTGATTCTGATACTGGAGTACCTGATCGTTGGTCTGGTTCATATCCACGACCTGAGATACCACAAATATGTATACATGTTAAGCGGATCAAGGTGTAACAATTTAATATGAATTACTCGTTTATATTTGAACATTTAAATTTTTAGGATATACAATTTTTAATGTTTTTAATGATAGTAAGAATATAAAAAATAAACGATTCATAAACATACGTTCAACAATATAATTTTTATTACCTGGATAAAATTGATATCGCTGTTGCTTATTTCGATCAACTTGTTTATTAATGTCATCTGATAAACAATTTAAAATTATTATTATTATCAAATCAATGCAAACTTATTAGAATATATTTACCTTTGTTACTCATGTTAGAGCATTCTTTAGAACGTTGATCACCTGAAAACAACATTTATTTATTAATTATAACCATTCAAAAAATACACTTTTAGGATAATAACAAGTATTTTAAAAGTCCTGTAAAAAAAATTAAAAAGTATTATTAGTTTTTTTTTTTTTGAATATCTGAAAAATAACACAATTAGATTAAATGCAGCTACACTGAAAAAATAGAACATTTTCAATGAACAATTAATAAATATTAAAATTCATTACAATAGTTAACCTGAAATATTTGAGACACTTGTTGCCAATTGATGTTGAAAATTAGCTTGTGGTGTACGTCTTCCAGTATTTGAAGTTGCTACCATACCATTAATAGTCAGTTGGCGTACTTGGTTGTCCTCGTTACCATCATTACTATAGAATAAATGTACACAAATTGCAATAAAAATTAGTTAAAAATTAGTAAAAAAAATAATAAAAATAATATCTCCTCTTCATCTGAAAAAGAACATGATTAATTTGCTCCTAAAATATTTAACTATTAGTGATTAAATTAAGCTGAATATGTTATGTAGTATATTTATATTTAAGTACTTGCCCAGTGACTGGAGATGGTCCTGTTCGTATAATTTTAGCTCCAGTTATTCCTCCACCTTCTGATACAACCTAAAAAATAAATTATTAAGTATAATTGATAATCCATTTTTTGTTTCCAATTGAATTTAATTATCTAACCATTTCATATGAACGTTTTAGAGGTTGATATTGAAATTGATTACTCAAGTTGCTTTGTTGAAAATATTGGATGGACTGTTGTTGTCCCTGCTGTATCATAATTGGTTGATGATTGTCATCTTGTTTATATATGACTTGTTGTTTATCAGACATTTGAGCCTGAATCAATTGATGTTGTGGTTTTGATGGTTGCTGTTGTTGTTGCTGTTGTTGTGGAAGTGTCATTGTAACAATACCATTGCCTTGAGATTGTAAAATCTGATGAGATATTGGTAGTGACATTAACTGATTTCCAGCAGGTGCACTGGTCTGTTGAGTAAAAGCTTTACTTTGCTGTTGAAGTAATAATTGTTGAGTAGATGCCTGACTAACTTGAGACTGTAATAAACCAGGTAAGTTCTGTATGATTTGTGGTTGAAGGTTTTGGAACTGATTTAACTGAGGCATCATCATTTGTATTTGAGCAGGTTGCCCTGGGGTTTGTTGCACAATCAACTGTCCATTAGGAATATTTGCTGGAATTAACTGACCAGACTGTGTTTGCTGCAAATGAATAGTTTGCATAGCAGGTTGCTGGATTTCAGCTGGTGGTGGTTGTTGATACTGTACAATCATAACTTGACCTGGTTGACCAGATGGCTGCTGATATTGTGCCATTTGATTACCCAGTATATATGTAGTACCGATTAATCCATTATTGGCAGGTTGGCTTAACTGGGCAACTTGACCAACATTAGGAGTTTGGGCCATTTGGAATGCATTTGATTGTACTTGGGGTTGATATGCAATAATTTGACCATTAGAAGTTTGAATGTACTACAAAGAATAAAATAATAATATTGACTTGTATAAAAATTAATATTAACTCAATATTTACTTGAATAGGAAGTGAAGCTTGAGTCATAAATGCCTGAGTATGTGGAATAACACCATTAGCTAGTGAAGTAGGAGTAGTATGAGTTACAGATGGTGTATGTTGAATATTTTCTAAACTTTTCTAAAATGAAAGAGATAAATTATTATTTATCAGATAATAATAAAATGTTATTGATGATTTACAGTTTGTATTGTTTGTTGCTGAATTTGTTGTTGAGGTTGAATTGCTGAATAACTAACTGGTGTTACAGACAAAGGAAGTTGGTGCTGTTGTTGCTGATTGACTACTTGTGTTTGTAATTGAGGCATGATTGATGCTTGATGTTGACCCAAAGAAGCGATGTGGGTTGGTCCTGGAGTATTTTGTGCAGACTGTTGTTGTTGTTGTTGACCTCCCATTACGGGCGGAGGAACAGCCATTAATTGAGGGACTAAATTATTGATTAAATAAAAATTTAATTAAATCTTAAAAAAAAGAGTAAGTATATAAAAGCTTACGACAAATATTTTATTTTATTATTTATTATTTTTCAATAGTTCATTTAATTGAAAATAATAAAAATGTTAAAATAAAACAATTGTATAATAAAAATTTTGGGAGATCAAATAATATGTAAGTACTAAAAATATTTATTTCAATTCAACTCTTACTGGCTTGTTGTGTAAATAATGGCATTTGAACATTAGCAACAGATGTCTGAACTACCTGTGAACCATCTTGTAATGTCATCATTCCAGACTGTGTAGCAACCTGAAGAGTTTGATATTGGCCTGTAAATTGAATTATTTAAAATTATAGTTCTTACTTAAAAATAAATCTTTAATAATTACCTGGATTTAACTGTTGTAGTTGGCCATTGTTAGTTTGAATAGTTTGATGAATTACTTGAGGTTGTTGGATATGTACATTAGTTGGTTGATGTGCAACATTAGGTGGTGGTGCAACATGATTAGAAGCATAAGTAGCACTATATTCATTTTGAATAGTTTCAATAAGATTAAAAGCCAATTGTCTGCCATTTTGCAGCACTTCATTTTTAGCATGCCTAAATAATTCAAAACAAGACAAATTTAACAAAAATATTTATTTGTAAATTTATTAACTAAAAACCACAATAATATTTAATTACTCGACACAAAGATGTAAAGGTTCAACTGATTCCTGTCCGTTCGCTTCAATAAATCCTGAACCTCGCCCTCGCATAGTTACTACAGCTCCAGTTTCATTCATTATATAATGAAGATTGGCTCCATTTAAGCCCAAAATTTTGTTTCTTAGGTCGAAAGCAGGAGGTGCATGATCTAGGCCAATTAAGACTTTTTCCTATACATTTTATGATAAAATCATACTTATTAGATATATTGTAATTATTATGTAAAAATTATGTTTCTAAATGGTACATAGAAATATATTATACTTACAATACCAGCGCCATTGATTAAAGGACCTGATGTTAAATTTGGATGTTTAGACATATCTTTGTCTCGTTGAATAAGAGATTGAATTTTTTGAATAGCAACTAATTTATAAGCAAACATAAATAAATTTAAATTCAACAATTTTATAAAAATATCTAAAATATATTCTTACGGTCTAAATTTTGTTTTTTTGGCCCTTTAATAAGTAAATGTAATGATCGCTCAGATGATGCTTGATTTTTTTCTTTGGGAGTTAAGTACCGTCCTCGGGTAACAATAACTGTACCTGTAAAAAAAATATAGAAACTGTTGAATAAGATGTACTCTAAAATAATCATGTACTTTAGGAAAAATTGTATTTTTACACATTTAAAATAAAAGAAATATGACCATATCCAGAGCCGTAACTAGGGTGAGGTGAGCAAGGCACTTGCCGTGAGCACCTGAATATGGGGGAGCGCAAAAATATTAAATAATTAACTTAAGAAATGTTATTTCTTGTTATGCAAGAAACCTAATTACAATTTATCAGATTTTTCCGAATCGTAATATTTTATTACAAATTAAAAGCTGCGAGTGTGACCACAACCCTACAACCTAGGGGCGAATTGCTCCAGTTCTGCCCCAGGATAAAAAATGGCTCGGTATGGCTCTGACTATATTGCATGAACTACAATCATATTTATGATGTATTGAATTTATAACCAAACATTTTTTTATGTTGAGAATATGCTGAAAATTAATTTCATTACAGTAACATTTTGAGTTGCTATTAAGAGTTTGATTTTAGAAAATAATAATTGTAAGCAATTACCAGAAAATTCTTCAATATCATTCTGAATAGATTTGCTAGTAAGTAATATACGATCTGTGTCAGCCAAATCGTTAATCTCAAATTGTGTTTTTAACTGTGGCGTTGCTTGAGGGGGTGTCGTACACTGAGTCTGTGGAAAAAAATGCTATGTTAATTAAAGTTTATACTTTAGGTTAACACCAACGCAAGACGGCAGTACATACCTCCGGTTGATCACCAACTCGTTTCGCTAGAGCGGATTCTACTCTTGTCGCCATTTCTACAGCTAATTTAAGATTGTTGGTCGGGATCGACATCATATTGACGTAAATTAACAGAGTTTAATTAATAAGATTGGTTACTTTTAAATGAAAGGGCATAGTGATAGTTAAAACAATAATTTAATTCTAGTGAAACAAATATGTGTAAATAAAAGATATGAAGTATATTCTATTATATCGCTTTCAAAATTGAAAACGCGATAACAATATTGAACAACACACTGCGACAAACGGCGGACAAACCGAAAAACATAATCATGTTACCTAATACATTTTTACTTATTTCACAATGTAAAATGTTTCAGAAGGTTTACAAACATGTCCCTCCAGTGTGACCACCCTTATGGTATTTTGAAATTATTGTTTCATAACTTTTTTTTTTGTTATGAATATTTTTATTGTACATACAATCCATAAAGAATGGTTACAATGAACGTAAGTGAAGTTTGGTCGTTGAAGAAATTTAGATCGAAAGGCCTATCCAGGACCCGGCTTCAATATTTAATCACACATAGGCAAACAAATGTTTCCGCGCTTTACATGTAAATACTTCATCAAATATTTTTTTTATTTTACATAAATAATACAAAAATAGACTTAATACTGAGTTTATTATATTTATTTATGTAAAGTTAACAATTGATTAGATCAATATATTTTTAGGCAAGTAAATCACTACTAATTTAATTTAAATAAAACAAGACATTGTATAGTCTTATTTATTACTATACATAATTTGATATGAGTAGGTACTAGGAATTGTAATTTTTTTTAAAAAATTATCTATTATTTAATGTGTTTTTTTTTTTTTTGTTGTTGTAAGAAAATCGATCATTTCAATAATAAATTGTATTATTTCCCCCACAATATTACTTTAAAATATAAATGTAACTTCATTCGAAATCACAAAATTAATGTAATTTATTTCACTGGATTAGAGATGTATAGAAAGCTGATAAACAAAACACGAACAGAATAATAGGGCGAATGTAAGTTCTTATATAAGAGTAGCAGGTAAAAAAAATACTTACGTTAGTTCCTACGCGATAGAAAAAGGTACATATGTAAGTTCCTACACGGTAAAAACTAGATAAAAAAAATAATATACATAACAAAAATATGTATAATGTAAATATAATAATTAATAATAAATAATATAAGTATGTAAATAATGTATAAAATATATATAATCACAAAAATATGTATATACACAATTAAATATGTATTTAAATATGTATATGATGATTAAAAAATATAAAAAAAATCGTATAGTGCAAAATTTAATATTTTGTGAGGTTTATTTCTATAACCTAAAAACTTAACATAATCGTATTAATTAATTTTGTTCGTTTTATAATCTGTAATTTTTTCATTTATGAAATCTTTTTCGGCGTATTTTTTTACTGATTTTTGGTTTTGAGTTATTAATTGTGGTTCTTATTTTAATATACGTATTTAATTGAAAAAGTTTGAGAATTTCAATAATTTTAAAAATATGTGGATGTTGGTGATAAAAATTTGAATTAAAATTTAAATGAAAACTTTCACATGCGTTTGTCGTATGAACTCAGAACATTGCCGCGCCTACATTTAGGAGGAAAGATTGATTCATTTGATATATAATTGTCTATCAAATAATTAGCAAATTTTGTTATAGCTGTATTTTCAGGTTTGTCTGCCATAAAATATTCTATAAAACATTTTGCCACTTCCTTTGCATTGAGAAAAGGAAGTCCAAAAATATGTACCAACCATTTTCCTTAATTATCATTTGCAGAATTAAATTGTGATGCGAAACCTAAATTTTGAATTTTACGATACCAAGTTTGGGCCAAATGAAAATGACAACCAAACACCTCTGTTTCCGGAAAAATTTCAAAAACTGCTTGATATTTTGCTATTTCAAATTCTAAAGTAATTTTTTTAGGTATTACTCCAGCTATTTTTATTATTTTCAATAATGCAATGTATTTCTTTTTTTCTTTATTTGGCAATAAACAAAACACTGACGGAATGTATACTCCATTTTTAATGTCATGAACAGAGACGTATTTAGAGTTTTGTTGCCCCAGGTATAGTTTATTGCCATCCCTACACGTATACGATTTTCAAGAAAGGTAATATTTATTATCAACGAATTTTATGCGATCAACTTTTGATAATATTATCATGAAAATAAAAATTGCCATGTGGTCACTGCGCAAAATCTTAAAACATTAACATTTTTTGATTGACGAATGAAAATAGATGGTGGTTACAAAAAAATGTGCCACCCGAGGCGATGGTACCCACTCATCCCCCCTCAAATACATCCCTGGTCATGAACCGTGTATAATTGCGTGTAATATTTATCACTGTAGTTAAAAGTACATCTAATTCTTATAAAAAGTCTATGTTTGTTTTACATGAAAAAATAACTATTTCATTTAGTCAGGGCCGGATTGGCCCGGCGAGTTACCGAGCAAAACTCGGTGGACCGCAACAATTTTTGGCCTTTTAAGTTGTGAAAGGCCGTAAACAGAAAATATTAATAGTTAAAAGTTGAAGATTAGTGCATCTATTGAAATATGCAATTAAAAAAATTTGGACAAGGACCGCCAGTTCGTAAGTGGGCCGGTAACATACAGAAAACTCGGTGGGCCAAATTTGTCCAATCCGGCCTTGCATTTATTGTATCGTTGCCATATAAAAATAACTCATCTTTACTTGTTTTTATGTCTAATAAACTGTTTCGTTAACTTCTTTTCTTGATGACGATAGTTTGGGAAAACAATGCATCCTTGCATTGTGAATATTTCTTGCTATGAGTTATAAATTGGGTGAAATCAAATCTCCTTCGTTAACATAATTAAATACTTCTTTTCGTATTATTTTTGATGGTTTTTCAACTATAAAGTATACGGCTTTTCTTTTGCAAAAATTACTAATTTTTTGCCATTTTAAGGTGCTATCCTTTACATGACTGATCAAAACACGATTTATCTATATTTATTAACTGGGCATTTTGACCTACAGTATAAACTTTTGCATTACACTTATTTGTTACACAACGCCACGTATTTTCATATTTTTTAGATATATGATGTTTAAAAAATTTAAAATCATTTAAAACTAATAGTTGTTTGCTTTTTTCACTCAATATGAATGATTAATGAAAAATAACATTTTTAAAAACGTTAATCAAAAACATTTAAAAATGTTAAACAAAAACGATATTTTTTAAATCAATAAACAATAACGAAAACAAAAAAATTAAAAACGTTTTTCATCCTTAATTACAATACATGTTTTATATTGGACGCAATTGTATCACAACACAAAATTTAAATAATATCACATAATCTTCATTCTTGTAATGCATTACACACTTATTAACCTGTTGATCACCTAAGTTGTGGAGTGTTTGTAATTTTCTTGTAAATGTTTAACCGTTATTACAATTGGAAGTCGTTCAATAGTTTTACTTTGGTGTAACAATAATCTCGCATCCTAATCAACAATCACGTAATTAGGTTGAGATTGTCAATGTAATGAAATAATTAAATAAAGATAGGACAAATATATTATTGTGAGTATTCTATTTAAGTTATGATTGTTTTGTTGTCAACCATATATATATTTTTGTTTTATATAAGGTATGTTACATTAATGGATAGAAAATGTCATATGGGAATTATATATAAATTTAGCCTATATCTATCAATAAATATTAAGAAATACGTAAAATTGGCGGTATGAGATTCGAAAAAATATATTTCTATAGTATTTTTAGAAAATTGAATTTATATTAAAATATGTAATTATAAAAATGTTGATTTTCTATTCAGACTTTTTGAATTTTAACATTTATTAGTTTGTTTATTTTTTTTTGTCGTCTCGGGGTATTAATAACAGAAGATTTAGAAATATGAGCTCAATGATTTCACTTGTCGATTTTTCATAAATACCGAACAGTAAATACCCCACTTAAACATTCCAAATCTGGAAAAGCATAGAATGCAGACTATTTATTGAAAGCCAACAAAATTTCAATTACGTTATTCTAGCTTTAGTTAGGGTGCATACGCACTATGTGGAAGCCTGTAATGCGGCCAGCCGTCCGGCTGACCGCATGTGATAAAATTTAAGCAAATTCTATATACCCGAAAAATTGTATTCCCATTACGTTACGGCTACCCGTACCTTTAAAATTGAAAGATTTACCGTATATAGGTACTGCAATCAAATATAGCGATACAAATCTTCAAACAAAGATTAATAATATTTTAGAAAATCTTTTTATTTTTTCTAGTCTTTTACGAGCCTTTAGGCCCATTGCAGGGGCGGATTCAGAGTCGGGAAACTGTGGGTCAAGCCATTTCAAGAGGCCATTTATTAGGGATGAAACAGAATTAAAAATGAATACCTTGTAAAAAAAAAAAAAAACACAATATGCTCATAAAAGTGTATAAGTATATTTAGTGGCGTAACTGGGAAAAAATTTAGGGGGGCAATATTATATATTTTTACCAAAATCCTGATACCCCTCCCCATCACCAGTTAAAACATATTTTTATTGTATGTATTTTATACAGTATACCTAATTATTTGATTTTACATAAGTCTTTTAACTCATTTTGTGGTTTAGATTAACAGAAATTGTAGGTACTAGGTACCAATATTGTTAAATAATACCCATAATAGTTCATTAATAAATGTTGCTATTTGTACTGTTGGATTATCTGGGGCAAAATTATACCTTTATCTCTCAAAAAATTGTCAGGGGGGCACTTACCCCCCTTGCCCCCATAATTATGCCACTGAGTATATTTATATTATATTTTAGAATTAGTGATACCACCGATAACGACATATTTACGATTAATAAATATAATCTAATTTGATCAGTGCAACAAACGTACGGAATAAAATATGATTTACTTAACTTTCTAACGATATAATTTAAAATATAAATTATGAATTGAAAAATTTTATATTTTGAATACACATGGCATTCATTTTTCAAGTAACTCCGATGGGCCAACTGTCCAAGAGTCCAAATCAAGATCTAAAAAGAGAAAAAAATTTCCAAGAGGCCAATTTTATCAACAAATATTAATTGTGGGTCAACTGACCCCTTAACTGGGGGTGGGGCTAGATCCGCCTCTGGCCCATTGTCGAAACAACACATTTTTATGTATTCATATTTTTAGGAAATAATAAATTATATTTGGTCATAATTAATAATAATAAATATTAAGTACTAAAATACTTAAAAAGTAACTTATTTTAAATAAAATTTCAATATTAATTTTTTATTTTATATAATCGAATTTATTTTGTAACTTTATGTTTAATTGTATGTAATTATCAATTTTAAGTTAACTAAGTTCAAATTTATTTCATAAGGCTACATATTTTTCATTAAAAATAAAAATTGAAGTTTTAAAAACTCCTATTTTTATGCCAACTGTAAAAAAACTTTTTATTACACGAATACATTTTTATTGTTAGTTAAAACACTTATTTTTAAAAACAGTATAGCTTTAAGGAATATAATAATATTATCCTTAATTTATTAAAAAATAATAGTTTTATTCAAATTATTAATCACAAACAAATTAAATAATTGAGATGTATAATATATATAATATATTGTAATAATTTTACTTTTATAATACATAAATACATATATTTATACTTTAAAATAGACAAACTTCAATAATGAACATAAAAACAATCGAATTCCTTAATAATGCAAAACAATATAAATAAATATAAATTAAATTAATTATATCGTGAATTATAGGCTGTATAGCTGTATAATTATTAAACAAGGAACATAATATCCAAAAAAAAAAAAAAAAATTAAAATTAAAAAAAAATCACAATCATGTTGGTAAAAATCCAAAAGGTTTAATTTTAAAATCTAATTCTTGTAGAACGATTAGATTTTGGTAACGAATATTCATTAATTGTTTAAATGCACTATGACACGATTTGGAACAAAAATATTGAGCATCAAAAGGATATTGTGATCTGTAAAAAACATAATAATAATTAATGTTTTCTAAAATCGATTAATTTTTATTATAAACACGAAGTATACTCGTATTATGTTCATTAAATCTGATCGAATTATAATCAAATTTTAGTAGGAGTTAATCTAAACATTTTTCACAAGGGAGGGGGATAAAGGCGTATAGCCATGTACATACAAATAGGTTATGTGTATGATAAGTTGTAGATTTAAGAATAAAGTTAAATTTTATAACATTTATAGGAATAAAATGACATTATATAATGGTATTACAAATTTAATAGCACCTATATTTTATTTCTATTATACAAAGTCAAATTTTCATTGTTTTTCTATAGAAAATCTGTTAATTATATTTTTTATGTTATTTTCATTGTCAATATTTAAAAGGATATTACATTAGAACTAACTCTGAAATCTTTTTTCTCTCATTATTACCCTTAACCAAGGTTTAAGCAGTCTTAATAAGGAAATACTTCTTTCTGCTGTTGCGATAGAAATTGGCAATGTAACTAAAATATTAAGAAATTATGTATATATTGGATAGTAATTTTGATCAAAATGATTTGATAGATTGTCTAATGAGCAGAATTTATATTTTTAAACTCAGGATTTACTAATAAAGAACTTTTGTTTTAATTCATGGAAATCAAGACGACGTGTGACATACGACGGTTAACGATTTTCTGCAGTAACAAAGATAACGTTTCAATAGTTTTTATTATAATACGCTGTATATTATCGATTGATACAAGATATAATAAGATAAACAAGATACAACATACCCATTGGTGTGTAGCTTGTATATACTAAAAATTATAACCGATTCTGTACAATGTAAATTGTTTATATTATTTTATGAGTATACAAAAAGTTTAAGATTCTTAAACGATTAATAATAAATAATTGAACAGTTTTATTTTTGCTATCTAAAAAAAAAAAATGTTTTGAGGGATTATTCAGGGGCGGTTCTAGGACTAGATTTTCGTATGGGCAAACAATATATTTTATGTTTCAAGTTACGTCCCGTTTCATGTAGGCGCGTATCGTACGCGTGTAAGTAACATATATTGTTGTTTATTTTGTTTTCATAGGTAAATTTGTAAATTGTAATTTTGTAAATAATAAGTAATAAATATCTTTTGTTTTCACAGAGAAACCAAATGTTGCTATTATCCGATAAAAAATTTATAACATCCTTATGTACATTTAGAAGTAAGCTGTAAGCTAAATTTAAATCCTAAATTTTCCTAAGCTACAGTTTTTTCCTTAACAGTTAACACACATAAAAAATAAAAATATTATTTAAAATTAGATATATATATATGTTTTCTTTTTTCTTTAGGTATATAAAAAATAATTTAACATATTATAATGATAAAGTATAATATAAACTATATTTTTACTATATCTGAAATTTTAATCTTCTATGTTTTATTTTTGCAAACATATCAAGAGCAGGAGTTGGGTTTTTTAAAAAATTTTCCGAATTCTCTTTATCTATAGCTAATAAAGCAAGGTTACTCGACCTAGGATTTTGCATTGTAGCTCTCAAGTAAGTCTTAATACGTCGCATAGTAGAAAAACTTCGTTCAGCACTAGTTTAGGATACAGGAATTACCATAGATAATTCAACTACTTTTCTCAAGTTAGTGAAAGCTTCGCCATAATTACTTATTTGTTGATGTACATCAGACAATGTTGAAGCTTTTAAAAATAAAGATTTCCCAATTAAACACTTTTTTATTTATGAAAGTGTAAATAATAAAAACAAATATGTATTTGAATTCCTTAATTATTTACTTATTTAAACATCACAGTGAACCTTTTAAGGTGAACGTAAAAATGTTGGTACGGGCAGCTGCCCACCCTGCCCGTACGCTAGAACCGCCACTGGTATTATTGCGTCTCCTTCGATCCGCACATGTATACTAACATAGTAAAATATTATAATAATCAAAAAATTAACTTTAGTGAATGTGCACTATTATATAAACTACATATTGTATATATAAATTATAGTTATAGAACACGGCTATTTTAATTTTTAAAATGTAAAGTCGTAATGTCATATATATATATATATATATACTGCTCAATGCATAGGTGTGTGCAGAATTCTCAGTCAGTTGCAGCGCAAAGGAACATTTTCAGCAAATTTTTTGCTAATAGATACATTGTATATTTGTCAGCACCAAGAATTTTAAACGAAAAAGCGTTTCCAGGTTAATAAATGATCTATGTATGTATCCTTGTAATCCTATCACGAACACGTAGAAAAAAAAGAAAAAATGTAGTCTGTCATTAAACTTAAGGCTGTATATATATACGCCCATAAAAATATCTGGCGTCTTAAAGAGAGCAGATGTACCCTTTCGTACGCCTATGGATCAATGAAAAAGGTTTTTAGTTTAGATGCTGAAACATCTGAAGCCCTTCATAGTTGTACAACTGGTAATTGAACAACGGTATTTATCGTATCTACTCTATAGACGCAGTTTCCACTAGTGCGATGCAATACGATAAACGACGTAACAAGCAATTCGACGCCTACTACGTATATGTATTCCTCGTGTAAACGACTATAGGACAATGTACAATGGCGCGATTACAAAGCAACACCGTCGATGATTATCGACAATAACGACTTGTTATTATGTCGTATCGACTTACATTGTTTATACATTATGATTTATTGCTTGTCGGTTTGTTCCGTTGGGATAAATTCGCATCGGGGGGGATTATTCATGTGGCTTCACCTATCGCGTCGCACGAGTGGACACCGGTGCCATGCTGTTCGGTAAAACATCTTACCCGTGTTGGTATAAACATATAAAACTGTATGTGAACATAAGTCTTAAGCATTGCATACAGGAAGCGGCCGGCCCGGATAGCAGTTGTTCGTAAACAATTTTGGGAACGTGGTCCTTGGAAAATGGTGTCTTCCAAACGCAAAGCGACCTAAGAGCGAATTCTTTCAACGATGGACAGTAGGCGTTCCACTGGACACTGAACACTTGTTTGATTTTAGGAGATACGATCATATCGCGATCAGCGTACGTGAGCGTTACGTTGGGTAACATATGTGCTTCCAGAAATTTTTGAGTGCCGCAGTTGTCTGTCCTATGTAACATACATACACGCATTTATACGTATAGGTACATGTATAGTGACGAGAAAAACTAGACTAGAAATAAAACCGATACACATGTATTGGTATAAAAATACAATTGGAAATTTTTACCTAATGTACATCGGCACGTAGGCCAAGAAAGGATTGTGGTCCACTTTGATTTTCGCTTCCGTTCTAATTATCACTGCTGGTACGTACAAGAGTCTGTTGTGCGTGAGCGATAGATATTCGATGTTCTTCAAACGACACAAGTTATCCGGTACACAAAGTAGTTTGTTATTGTGCAGCAATATCTCACCAAAGTATAATCCTTCGGGGTCGATTTCCGGCAACGTCTCGATTTCATTGTGGGATAGGTCCAGTAACCATAAAGATCGCATATTGAAAATTTCTACGCATACAAAAATAGTATTGAATAGACGCGGATCGAAAATCACACATAATATATTAACTATTAAGTAAAAAAACATGTGTGCAAATCGTCTTGGTAGGCGAGGAAGTTAACTTAAAGTTTAGAAAGTCAACATTCCTCTCCCCAAAAAATATAAGCATTAATCTTTTATGAATTTCCTATTGTGGTAGTCGATTCAATGTAAAAACGTAATTTACCTAAGGCCAGAAAACAATAACTCTACATTTAAGTTTTTTTTTCGTATAACCTTTTTTAAAAAAGGGCATATTGGTTAAGAAACCCGATTTGTTAAAATATAGAACAAAAAGTTAAGTTATTTCATTGTATGGACTATCTATATCAGTGGTTTTCAACCTTTTTAACAATGCGGCACACTTCATCTCCAAAAAAATTAGTATATATTTTTTTCGTTCAAGTTTAAGGACTCAATTAGTATACAACGGGTAAATTGGAAAAATAGGTATACAGTAATTACTCGAGTATTTAATTTATTCGCCATTATAGTGATATTATATTGGTTCAGAAATTCAGATGACTTTTTCAGAAAATGTTCTAATCCCGCCTTTGAATTCGATGTGATAACAAATATAAAAATATGATTGTTATTAATAGTAATTTGGAAAGTCTTAATATTACCCTGAAATAATAAACATTTTACATACCATGGGGGACATTTTTTATTCGGTTGCGTGACAAGTCGAGTTGTGTCAGTCTTTTGAGTGCGGACAGCGCTGGCGGGATATCCGTTATAAAATTACTAGGGGCGCACAGTACTTCCAAATTCTTCAGATGACTTAGTTCCTCAGGGAAACTCGACAATTTATTGTTGCCTACATATATGTGAGTTAGCTTAGCCATTATGTTGATCCATCGTGGCTATCCGTATTTTTTTGTGCGCATGGAATGAAGAAAAATAAGTCAATTCAAAACGTTTAAATTGTGCATTTTAATTCAACTAAAGTTTGCATGTACATCCAGTGGTTGAAGTGGCTTAAAGTTGGACGATAACTCCTCATAAATAGCTAATTAGTTCTTTATATTATGTTATTTAGCTTCTTAAAAATATATACATTTAAAAGTAAAAGATAAAAATGTATCCAAGATAAAATTTACTTTAAAAAATACATTGTGCACAAAAACCATGGTTTTTATAAACTACAGTGCATATAATCTTTCTAAGATCACAACTTTTCCGACTAATGCATAATTTATTTTGAAAAAATTAGTAAAGGGACATCCTACTTTACTTCAACCACTTTGTACAATTGTAGTAGGTCTGTATAATATTAGGTGCGAATGAATTCATGCAAATTAAACATAAATAATTAATTTTAAATATATTTACCAGTATTTCAATAGAGTTGTTTTTTATATAAAGTTGATATACTTGATCTTTATGCCGTTTTAGATCTTCCGGAAACTCTAGTAGATTTCTATCATTCCAGTGTAAAATATGACCAATACCAAAAGTCATCGTCATGATTTTGCGAAGCATGTCAAAAACAGTTTTTTTCAGTCAACAGTTTAAAATAAATACAACTATAAATAAATGTTGGCAGTAACCCAAATTTATGTTTTATAGGTTAGTGGATCATATTAATAGCAATTTGGTAAAATATTGTTTTTTTATAATTTTTTTTACAACGGAGTTAACCGTATACCATAGAATATTTTCTATTCATGTATGTTTTATACAAATTATTATTGACGGATGCGATCCATAGACCTTATACTAATAATAAGGTCTATAATGTGGTCATATCTTACTATCATTATAATTGTGGATAAATTGGTGATGAGGACAATCAAATACTGAAAAAATGTGAAAGGACTTTTTTAATTTACATATTGTTATATTTGGTACTCATCAGTCATAATAAACGCTATGAAGAAATGCTTAAATGATATAATCAGTAAGGAGCGTATGCAATTATAGATCAGAAATCACAGTGATTCTATTAATTGAACAAATGAGCTAAATTAGATACCGAACTCTATAGTGAACAGGAATATTTGAAAATTATATTTTATTAAATTAAATTTATACTTAAACTGTAGCAAATTGTTAAAAATAATGGTTATTCGCGTGTGATACCCTCCATACAAACCACTGACCATAAGGTATAAATCCCGAGATTTAAAATCATTTGGTACCAACTTATAAAATTATACTCATCTGAAATATTACATTATAACTTAACGATGCACATCTAAAAGTATAAATAGGTATTCGGATGAAATAATTGTTCATTTTATCACAATGTATAAGAAAATGTTAGAATATAATGAACTTTCATCAAGCTTTTATCTGATGGCGTTGAAATCCAAAATAATATGAGTAACAAAATGCGCCTAACTTTAGATTACCTAAGTGGCAATAGAGCTAAACCGTGTATCAATGAACAAATAAACATTTCAAAATATTTAAGTTGTAGGTAGAGTTTTGGTCAACCATTTTAAGAAAATCATATCAATATTTTTATTAAAAAAATTTTTTTTTTGGATGGATTTAAATAATTGCTCGGTAATAAGACTATATTAATATTTATTAATTACAATACCATATAAAAAAAAAAAAATTAAAATTATTCTGTTTTGACATAGTCCATAATACTATAATTATAAATCAATAAAAATATCAATATAAAACCTAACTTTTAATTAAAATATTATTTTTAGTTTTAATAATAATGATGTTAGATTCACATTATAATTTTAAAATCAAGAATATAATTTGTAAAATACTTGACACATTAGCTAAACAAAACATTAAGAATAATTCTTTAGTAGAATCTTTATCATACCAAATCTTATTTTCTTATCACATTCATATTGAGTTTAATGAAATTTAAATGTACTTACGTGTTACTAATATCAGTGTTTGTCCAATATTTATTGAAATCATACATTTGATTTCTTAGTAAATATAATTCAAATAAGTCGCTCATAATTCTACACAGGAAAATTCAACTCTATAATTATTCACATTAAATTACTTTTATAGGCACCTTATATTTTTTTACATAATTTCTTTTAACTAGGATAAGGTGGAGCAATAAAATTGTTTGATTTCCAGACAAAAGTCGAACACTTGCTAGAGATAATCTACTTGCCCTTTAATCACAAGAAATTTTGATAAGCACCTGGGTCGAAATGCAAAACATTCAGAAATTCCATGTATAATGATTTTTAAGTGGGAGAATAGTGCTTGAATGTTGTTCTATAGGATATTAATTAAGATAAAATATTGTACATAATCCAAAATTGAATGATAACTAGATTAAAATATAATGGAGAAATTACATTTTATAATTAAGTATGATATACATACCAATTTACTTTCTAAAAGTTGCATAATAAGTTATGATATAATTGTAAAAGGTATCATTATTAAAATAAACCACAACTATTTCTTTCTTTAAAAATTTAATTAAAGAAAAATATTTCAATTGTATATAACACATAAAATAAATTTTAACTACATTAGATATTTAGAACAAATGCATACATAATAAACTAAACTATATTATACAATATTTATTTAGATGCCTGTAACTACTTTTTTGTTAAAATAGGATTTATTAAAAATTTTAATAATGAAATTTTATTTTAAAGAAAACTAAAAAAAATATTGGCTATTGCATTAGGAAAATCGGAAATAATCATGAAATATAGAAAAAAGAAAATTATTCTTGATTGAGATTTTTTTTTTTTTTACAATTATTTATATATTTTCAGTCTCAATACAATATCATAAATGGCAGTTATAAGTTACAAATTGTAATTAGTAGTACAACAGGCACCAACATTGTTATTATAGCAGTATTAGAATAATATTTTAGAAGAACAAGATTTTGAATAAATTATAATGTAATATTAAATTTTTAGTAAAGATATGAAAGTCCCATTAAGATTTAAGATTTTAGATATTAACAGACAAAAAAAAGAAAAAGACACCCAAATTATTAAAAAATACATATATCACAATACATATACATTTTTAGAACTAAAAATAATATTAAGACTAACAATAATATTTATCACGAGTATATTATTTAATTTTTTATTATTATACTACTCTCTAATCAATTAAAGCTATTCTTTTATCTCGTACTTTTCCTCTAGTTTTTGTGCGTACCTTGAAGTTGGCAGCATTAATTTGTTGCTAAAAAAATTAAAAAAAAAATAATACATTACATGAAAACAAATATTAGAAAATGTATTAATTAAGCATTATATGTGTTAATTTACCCTCTCGAGTTTTGATTGTTTATTACTCAAAAGTTTTGTTTGACATAATTTAGGACCAAGGCTTAATATATCTCTAACTAGATCATTTTCAGTCATATGCATATTCATTCCAGATCCCAATGCCTGACACAATACATCATATTGCTTTTTTTTTGTCCATGAGTTCATTGTTAATATTTCTTGACCAAAACGTATTTGAATATTTGGAGGTTCATCCAACTACAAAAATAAAATATTAATATCAACTCAAATTAAAATTATGAATTTAATTTTACTTCTACATAATGAAGAATTTGTCTGAAATTTGATCTTTGAGTTTTTCTATCTTTTTTAGCTCGATACTTTTGTGAATCTGTTGCCAAATCACGTAATTTATTAATAAATTCTTCATCAGGCTCATACTCATCCATATCTTCACATTCACGAGCCATTTCCAGTATAATTGTAATTAGTTCTCCAGTAACCATTCTTACTTCTAGATATGTAGAATCTAAAAGAGTACTTAAATCTGCTAAAGTACTAAAAAAAAAAAAAAAAATGTTTATATTAATGATATCCGAGTTATACAAAAAAAAAAAGTTTGTAATCTATATTAGCTTACGGAATAATAGTAGAGTTTCTTATTGATACTGTAGATAATAGCAAAGACCAAGAAGATAAAGCTGATGAATATAATACAGCTTTTGCTGGTGGAATAGTGGCTGAATGTAATAAACGGCTCCATAAATTATGCATTAATTGCATAGCCACATCAATTTCTTCATTGCAACTAATAAAAGATAGTAATGCAATGGCTAAACAGCACTAAAACATAAATTGCACACTAATATGTAAATTTCACATTTATTAATTAAATTTTAAAGGTAAGTACGTCAATTTAATGTAATAAACATATAGAAGTTCATAAAAAAAAAAAAAAATAATCAATTACTTTTTCTCTAGCCAATAAAGGAACAGATTCATCATTAGCAACAAACATTAGTGTAGATAATAGTTCTTGACATGTTTCTTCTGCAACATCTATTGCACCCAATTGTATACATAATAAACTGGCTAAATTTGCAGCTGCTGCTTTTTCATTATCACCACCTTTTTTAAGTGCACGTTCAATAGAATCAGCAATTGTCATACGCCTATAGAAATAAATGAAAAACAATGCTTTTTCCAGTAATAATATAATAAATAGAAGACATTTTAACTTACCTATTTAAAATATAATCGGGTATGTATTTCTTACAAAATATGTTACAAACAGCTTCAAAACTTAGTGTACGTCCTTGTGCAGATTTTTGTGATAGACCATCAATTGCATCACTTAGTTTTTCTTCAAATGCATCATTCTGAGACTCATCAGTATCTTCAGTAGCAACACCTTTAATTCAATTTTAATTATATTTAAAAAATTAATTTAAGTTATTATCCATTTCAATACTTACATGATCGTTCTTCATTAGATGTGCTACAAGATATATTACTGATTACACTCGCATTATCATTATATGATTCATCATCTGACATGTCTAAATCACGACCTTTTCCAGCTAGTGCATCTAAAAAATGTTTTAATTAAGTTATAACATTATACTACATGTTATTAAACCATTAGTAACTAAGAATTTTATTTTTATAAATGTTTTCTCTTACTGGTACCTATGGTTTTTCATATATCATTATTTTAAATATAAACTATTATAACTCAAACTACAGTTTAATTTACAAAATATTAACAAAAAATTATTTACATTTTAATTTATAATTACCATAAGAAAATTTACTATAAGGAATGAGTACTATTAATACTCAAATAGTAAATTACTTAAGTTATTGTCAAATAGCGGGAAATTTATAAATTAAGTCTACATGTAAAGCTCTTATCATATTATAATTTTTAGTAAAAAGATAAACACATTATTTTATAAATAAAATAATTAGTTTAAAATGCATATGTTAAGGTGGATGACCGTATGGCAGTATCTGATTGATAATCCCATATTTTATTCCTAATTTGTATAAGCCATTATCAACGTCCATTACTACTGTAAAAGTGGGTAACTTGGGGCACAAATGTCGTTTCGTTTTATAATCGTTATCACAACATGATGGTAAATAATATTGATTATTTATCTACACAATATTTGTCGTGACTCTTGTATGCGATTGCTATCAAGTTGTTGAGGTAAGTGTATTTTAGAAAAAGTAAGACTGAAGTATCTATATCTATATCTATATACATTTTAAACCCAAAAGCTATGTACAACTGTATTGAATGGTAAACTATGTCGTAAGGCAACTCACAAGGTAAGCAGTCCGCTATATTTTTATTTATATATTAATAAAGTTGTTTATATATAATTTTATTTTCCTTCTTTTAATTTGTCTTTTAAATACAAAATATTTGTTTAATATATTTTTGTAATAGCTATTATTACTTTGATAAGTAGTATTTAATTAACAATATGCTTTGAACAAGGACTTTGAAAAATTTTTTTTTTCAATATCAGAAAGTTTTAAATGCCACGTGAATAGGGAAGTTTATGGTACACGTGTTATTATAGAACACCAACAATATTGCATACTTTACAATTTGTTTTTAGGTTATGAAGCATAATTGGCATACAGAACGAAGAATGTATAAAAAAAAAAAAAATTATTTAAACGAGATAATAAAACGGGTAGTAAATGTGTAGACGTCAAAATTATATAATATGCCTGAATAATAGTCAGACTAAAATAATCACCTGGGTAGCACTAATTTCCAGAATAACTAGCAAAAATTAAGGAAATGAGATAGGTATATAATGCAAGGCATGATTTTCATTAGATTTCCGGGTAGACACCATATACGAGTACATATTAATAAGCTCGAAAAAAAGCATTATTTCTCCCACTATGTGTCCTTCAAACGTGAAAGCAAAAAAAAACTGAAATTTCGTTGTCAACACCGGCGGTGAAGTCGTGTAATCGCGCGTTGCCCGGAGGCCATGTGGCGAAAAACGGTGAGGCACCTACAAGGCACATGACAACAGTAAAGTTTCCCGGGGGAGGGGGGAAGGGCACCCCTTACTAATAGTGTCGGTGGCGGAGAGCGTGTAATATTTCAATACAATGTCGGTGAAACGCAAATACGCAATTTAGCGGTTACGTATACGCGTTGTTACACATTGGATAATGACGCACTGTTTACAGGATTACGAAAATGAAATCAACGAGACCGAAAGCGGCGATCGTACCTATGTTTGAATTGCACACGGTGATTAGGTCAACCTATCACACTTTCGGTGTGCATTATAGTATAGATATTGTTTTATAGGTATTATAGTAGTTTAAATTTATATCTATAATTTTGTTATTCGTTTTACCCATAGCGGTCTTGTGTGGCCTGCGCTTTCCACGGGGCATGGTCGTATCCGCGTGTATATGGCTGCGGTAGAGTAAAACAACTTTTTCAACTGCGGGCGGCGGTTCCCGTGGTCGTCGTGTAGGTGATTGTTTCTATGTGATTTGAAGGTAACGGCACGTTCGGTCACGTTTGTAGCTTGTCGTCGTTGGCGGGCGTCGAAAACCATGCACATCATGCCAGCTGTGGTCGGGTCTGGCAACGGACACAACACTGGCCGCGCGGGAAAACAATGTGTCGAGCACGGCGCGTTTTTATTTTTATTTATAACATTGAGAGTGGAACACGGCAACGGCGCACTCCTCCGCCGATGGTTATGTTACGCAAAACTGCCGCCGCGGTCGTATGTTCGACGGGCCGCATGCGGAAACCGGCAGGTGGCGGTACGGTCGGACGGGAAGAGTCACGGAGGGGTTTCGGCATGAGAAGGACGTCGTCTTCGTCGGTCGTCGTAGTGTCTCGATTTTCCTATTCCGTTCCGAACATTAGTATTACACAACATTGTATGTTTTTATCTATAACCACGATTGCCAACCTGATCGCGCGGGCAATTGACTGTTCAGTGGTAGCGGCATACTGGAAGACGTCACGACGACTCCCCATAGAGTAATAATACGACCTCAGCTGCCGTGGATGATAGTACGCGAGTTCTACCACTGCTACAACTGATAACCCACTAATCATATGTACGTCGATGACTTGGGAATTGAGGAAATCTTTTCGCCAGGTTTCCTTCGTGAGGCAAAACCTTCGAATTTGACGAACGAACAAAATGGCGTTGACCAATATCCAGAGGATTCTGGTCCGCGTGCCGTTCGCGCTCTCGTCCAAACGACACATTGCCAGCATCGCTTTGCAAAAGTCGCTGGGAGTTGTCTCGAAGAAACCTGCGCCGTTCCCGTATTTGGAGAAAGACTATACATTACTCACGAGTATGTTTGACAAGACCACCTCCCGCTTCGATGAAAACACCAAATTGATTGTGCTCGATGGACCGATCGGTGTTGGTAAGGACACACATTAAAAACAATGCTTATATCAGTGTTTCTCAACTGGTGTTCTGCGGTACTCGGAGGTTCCGTGAGGAATTTTAGGAAAAAATAAATAACATATTTGACCTGAACAAGGATTCGAATTACGAACGAGAGCTAATCCTTTTCTCTTTGGGATATTACTGTATCATATCATCAAATATTTGTTATAGAATAATGTTATAATAATTATTTTGGCCATAGCCAAATAATATTTAATAACTGGTATTAATCTAATTTTTTTGAAAAAAGGGGGGTTCCGTAAAAATGTTCAGATTACATGGGTAAAACAAGTTGGGAAACACTGGCTAATATAATAAATTATATCGACACTTACTAAACATTGCAGACATTGTAATATTTAGGTGTTAGTATTTATGTCATGTACATAATTACATTACTGAAAACGGCACACTTTTAAATTCTGTATTATTATCGTAAGTTAAATTATATAATGATTATTGTTATTTTTGTCCATCACTCTTACGTCTTACTTTATACAAATTATAATTAGTTTTATTTTATACAGGTAAATCGGCTATTGGAAAACAACTGGCTGATCAATTAGGCATGCATTTCATGCCTGATATTACAATGGATACTTACTATATTAATGATTATGGTTATGATATGCGTAAACTTGACCCTCAGCTACCAGTTAACTGTCGTAGTTTTGATGAGCGTAATTTTCTCGAGAATCCTAATCATTTTGGAGCAGCTGCATTTCAAATAATCAAATTCAAATTACGCTATGCTCATTATATTGATGCTATTGCACATTTATTAAACACTGGAGATGGTGTTATTATTGAGCGTAGTCCATACAGTGATTTTGCATTTTTAGAATCAATGTATAAATGCAAGTATATTAGCAAAACTGTACGTGACATATATTATGTATTATACAAACACGCAATGCCAGATTTATTGCATCCACATGTAATTATCTATTTACATGCACCAGTATCTAGAGTCTTAGAGCTAGCAAAAAAAAGAAATTTACCTTATGAGGTTAATTCTAAGGCAATGAACACTGAGTATTTAGAATCTATGGAACATGAACTCAAGTACAAATTTTTAAGGGATATGAGGTATTATATATTTTAATATAATACTCTTCATTAAATCAATTCATTTGTAAAAAAATGTATTTTATTCTAATTTTTTTAATTTCTAGTAAACATTCAGAAGTATTGATTTATGATTGGTCAGAAGGTGGAGATTCAGAGGTAATTGTTGAAGATTTAGAACGTATGGATTTGGACAACTATGATGATAATGATCCTAAGATAGCAGATTGGAGTTATTCAAGAGAACAATATTGGGCTGATTTACGAATGAAGTGAGATAGTTTATATAACATTTCTTATTTTATATAAATAATATATGTATTAATGTTTTAATTAATTTATGTTAATAGGTATACTAATTGTAAATTTGATATGTTATCTAATTTCAATGTTCCTCTTGTTGATGCTCCAGAACTTAATATACCAGGCGAAGAAGTTGAAATCCTTACACATGCTTGGTTCAATGTAAGAATCATAATTTTTCATATATTAAAGATAAAATTGGTTTTTGAAATTATCAGTATACACTTAAGTATTAACACACCATTATTTAATATTGCTTAAATGATAAATAGTCAAAATATTGATGGTAGTGCATAAAATGTGTTTGTTATATAATTGATAATTATTCACAAAAAACAATACTTTTTTATTTACTTTTTATTTAGAATAGTAATAGACAAAATGAAAAACAAAAGTAGTTTTTTATAAATGAATTAGATTGGCATAGGTTTTTTTTATTTATATACATGTATGATAATAGAAATTGTCAAGTGTTACATCTATTTTAGATTATATATAATTGAATAGACCTGATCAATGGTGTATCCAGGGGTGGTTGAAGGTTATAACCCTCTCCCAAAATTTTTTTCAATGTTTATTTAATTGATCGATGACACAGCGTTCAGCGGTCCCCATTACTTTCAAGATATTGTGTAGTATATATTATGTAAAAAACTAACTCTTCCAAAAAAAAAAAAAATTATAGATATGCCACTGGACTTGATATTGGCTTTTTGATAGATAAACTGATTTACCCAACCTCTTTCAATTAGATTCATTTTTTTAAGAGAAATATAACAATGGTTTCAAGTTCAAAAAACCTTTACACCAATACCATTTATACATAAATGTATCTTATCTAACCTAGGGATCCCCCTCCTTTTTTTATGTGGGACTGAAAGTGTTGAATTAATGACATCTTTGTACTAAGTATAATTAAGTAGCTAATTCTTATTAATAATATGAATAAATTAAATTGCTTGTATGATGTATTCTATTATGTATGAACTAATATAGTATTTTAATGTATTATTAACAGGCTGAAGGAAATACGCATCAAGTAGGATATGATCCAAAATATCATAAAATGTCTGAAATTATGTTCAAGACCAAATCTCCCAAAGATTGGAGTCCGATATCTTAAAGTGAATAAAATGTATGTTAAATAATAAATACCCAACATTTGTAAATTAGGTTAGCTATATTTGTTCTTTGCTATAAAGTAAGAATTTCAGTTTAAATTTTAACATATTTATACTAGTTTATTATACTATAAAAAATATAATACTCTTGTTGTAAATTAAAAATATTGTATGTACATTTTTTTTATTATACAACACTTGAATATTTTTAAGTTGTGATAACACTAGTGAAACATATATTATCATTTTATCAAATGATAATATGACAGTCTTGGAAGATGAGTTCCGATAAGTCCATAGAGCCTTAGACCACAGACCACATGAATAGTATTTACCTACTTTTAACACGGTCTTAGAAGATAGTGTTACAAAATTTATTTATAGTATAATATAATAAATGCATGCAATAATTTAATAATATAAAAATGTAAATAAATTATTTAAAAATATGGTAGTTAAAATACCTGGAGATAGGTACTAATTGAATTAAATTTTAAATTTGGTTAAATTTTTTTATTTTCTAATTTTTAATTTTCTTGAAATGAAAATTGTTATATCCACATTCTATCATAATACATTACTGCAAATTAAATTAAATTTACACCATGAACGGTGCAAGGAAAAGTAATTTTTTTTTAATTATTAAGTTTGTTACAACTAACTTAAAAACATAATTTTTTTATGAAATTAAAGAAAACCATGTTAGGAGGAATCAATCTATAAATTTTGTTGTTCATTAAAGTTGCAGAAAACTGTTGTGCATATACTTGATATACAGTTAACATAATCATTAATTTATTTCAGCTACTGTTTTGACAAATAGCTTATAAAGAATTTTAAAATGTATTATTTTTTAAAAAGTTAATATTAATTTATAAATTAAAAATTGTATGTACTAGTTAAAAAATAAATTAAACAATCTTAATTTTAGCTTTTAGATAACTATGTTCAACTACATTACTAAATTCCTATTTTTTTTCTGTTATTATTTTGTTATGTTGAAATTGGGTATGATTGTATTTTCGATATCAATATTATCACTTAGAATGTTTATTAATTTAAAACTATAGTTGAATCACTGCCAGAAAATAAAAATATGTTTTGTTCTAATTATATATAAGAACCTTGCTATTAAAGTTCTTCAGTGTTTTTACAAAATAATTTGTATATACTTCGTGAGGAACTTATGTAAAATAATTGTGTTATAAATTATTATTGAAATAGTTATTGTTTTCGAATTAATTTACTTTAACAAAATCTTTATTAGAAAATGTATTCTTTTATTAATGGTACAGCATTTGGCTGCGAATTAGGCTAACAATTGACTCTATACATCATATAAATTATAATAAACGCACCATTATTAAAATGCATATAAAACATAAATTTACAATATATAGTGTCTTAAAACATTAAAATATTTACCTATACAATGAAATAATAAAGTTTTGAGTTCTTGTTATACCATTGATTATTATTTTATTAAATATCTAACAATTGATTAAATTTATCGAAGAATATTTATGTACCTACTGATTGAATATAAGACATTTCCTAAATCATGAGTAATAACTTTTTTTTTTTTATTTGGGTTACTGTGAAATGTTCTTTACAAATTATGTGATTTGAATCAAAATTATCTACAGCCATGGCTTTTCACCATTCATTTTTAAAATTTCATCCTTAGGTGTGCTAAAAACAACGTTTTTTTTAGTTTATTACAACCAAGATCATAAATTTTGTTTGGCATTGTGATAAAGATGAATCATGGAGTATTAGTATTGTTATTGAGGATTATAATTTCATAAGGAAACACTGACTGATGGGAAAACAAAATTAATACATGGGAAATAAAGAAACCAGGCGAAAAATAATAGTGAATATGCAATGTTGATGCATTTACTTTCATTTCTATATAGAGTATTTTACATGTTACATAATATATGTATATATTTGTATAAGTATTCATGTACATAATACCATAGATTAAATACACAATTTATTATTATTTAATCTATGATGATATGTATTTCATTTTTCACACAAAATTTAGCGGTATTTTTTATATTCAATATTTATTTCCTAACCTCAAAAACGTTTAACCATCAGCGCTCTACTATAAGACAAATAGTAATAAGAATATAAGAATTATTTTTATTACTCTGTGCTTTAAGGTGGTCAAAATTGGAAATGTTTTCACCTTTTTAAGCGGACACAATATACTTATCCGGCGTGATGAAGGGAAGTTGTCGGACCTTATCTTCTAAGAGCGCGGTGGATATCACAGAATGAATAATTTATTGAGTGATAATAACGAGTGCTATGCGTGATACCGAGGAGTAATCACAGATGTACCATAAATCTGTTTAAGATATCTGTGGCACTAATAATGCATAATGCTGTGATCATGAATTTGAATTCGTGAATTAGTCTCTTTCTACGTTTTTTTGTGCAACAACGTACGATAGTATTGATTGTACTTGGTATTATTGTTACATAATATATTGACTATTATCATTAAATTAAAATTAGTCAATATTGTTTGTATACATTTTACGTTTGAAATTTAATATTTAAAATGTATTTCAATAAGTTATTGATTCATGGATTTTTTTTGGCAATATGTGTAACAACTGTGGTATGTATGAAGAAAGATGAATATTATTGTCAAATGTCTTCACCATGTGTGTGTGTGAGTGTTGACAATAATAATATTGACTTGGCTGGTATCAATATATCTGTAAGCGTTGGTACAAATTTGACTTTAAATTATCAACCGTGTCCCAATGAACTTAACCAGAGCACAGTTGCCGTAAGTAATATCTGATGTAATTATTTTGTTTGGTTGTTAGGAAAGTGTTTAGGGTAAAAAATCATAGCAATTAAAATTTAAAATTTTGCACATAAATATTTAAGGTTTATGTAATCTAGATTCTTGTTTAAATTTTTAAACATAAATTTAAAATGGTATTACCTATCAGTCTATAGTTATTATACACTATTTACCACAATATGTTGAATTTTCATTATATGTTTGTTGAAATAATATTAGTAATTTTTATTTATTACTTTTACCATAATTTAATTTCTAATGCATTCATGATTTTGACTTGAAGAAAATTCTTTAATTTTTACTTTATATCCAATTATACATCTTCTTCTCCCTCACCTTTCTTCCAAATATTTATGGTCAACCACCTTTTTCTTTAACTTCTACTCGTTTCAATTCATCATAAATATTTTAGAGTAATTCATTTTAATATATCATAATAATTATTCATAAAGATACATTTATGTACATTTTTGGATCAGTAAAACAATGATTGTCACTGAACTATATAAAATATATTAAAGAGTTGTGGTGGTGTTTCTTTCAAAAATTTCAGTTAGAATAAAACTTGGTGGCTTTTTTTTCTAGAATATTGAAATCATTTATTTCTTCTATATTATAAACATTAATAAAGTCGAAAAACTTCAAAAAGGGAAGTATAAATCCTTTAATGTTATTCATTGGTAGTATAGTTATATATTTTGAGGTTCTTGTTAAAATGTTAGCAAGTTATAAAATGATAAACTAAAATAAAAAATTAAATTGACAAATACATTTCAAGTTTTGGAATTTAAGACTATTTTTATACTAATATTTTTTTATTACATAATTATATTTATGTATTTAAAATATTAATTTTTAGATTGAATTAATAGATTCTACAAATAATAATACTATCTCGCTTGCTTATTATGAAGATGTTAGATTTGAAATTAGCGATACAGTATCATTGATTTATACTAATGAAACCAAGTAAGATTATCTATTGATAATTATTTTATTGTTAAAATGTTTATTCAATAGTTTAACTTGCCTGTAATATTTTTTTCTTTATTCAATTTGTAGTGAATTTGATGTAATTTTATCATGTGATCCTTCAGCTGTAAGTGGAAATGAAATCCTAACTAGCTTCCAAAATTACACTAACCATTATGTAAGTTAAATATAAAAAGTTAGTAATGTCTTTGATGGATAAGGTTTAAAGGTGATTTTTGATTTCTATCATATCACATGCATAACATGGGGATTTATATTTTTTGTTTCCGGTATATTATTTAATTTAGCAATGTAATAAATATTTTGAACACAAAGAATTTTTTTCAGTATCTATTTAAGATTTGTTTTCCTCATTTTCAATTTTTTTGCCTTTTGTTCTATAGACATTTAAATTTTTTTTATGAATTTGTTTAGAAATCATTCAAAAATTGGGAATGTTAATTTCAAGTTCATTAATTTAAAAATTTAATTTTGTTTTAAAAATTCTTATTATTTAACTAAATAGACAAATTAGTATGTGAGAAAAATAATGTCTAAATTCCTATATTTTTGGTATGATAGGCAGAGATTTAAAATTACTATTCTAAACCTCTAAAGATTATCCAACTATTAAAATATATTATTTATACTTATAGAAAGTTATTCTTAAAACCAGTAAGGTATGTGGATTGAATTTAAAAGATGCAATTGAAAACAACCCCTCAGATTCTATGACTTACTTTTTTTCATTTGTTTTGGTTGTTCTATTTCTTTATTTCATTGGTGGATCTGTAATGAATGCTTGCTTATTTAATGAAATCGGAATAAATATGATACCACACCACACGTTTTGGTCTTCACTGTATAATACCATCAAGGTTTGTATATATTTTTGATTTTATCATTTTTTTACTGCTAATTATAAATGTTTATTTTCTAGGATAAGTTATGTGGTACATCTATGATGGCATCTGCTTACGAAAGCATTTAATTTTTTTTATTTAAATTAATATGTCTATTTATAGCTTAAATATCTTTACATAGTAAGTTCTGTGAACAATTTACTATATATCATCAGATAAGGATAATTTGATTTTTATCATTCCTAATTTTATTTTGGATATTGATGAATTTTTAAATTTGGTTAACCAATTTTTTTTATTATTCAAATATACGGTTTTTATTTGTTTGAAATAATATTAAAATTTTACTTTTTTACAATTATTTAATCTCAATTAATAGTAAGGTGTATCAAATTTTAAATCAGGGTTATCTAAACATACAATTATTTATTATTTATTATTAAACATTTAAGTTAAAAAAAAAAAAAATCAAATATGTGAATGCCAGTTAAATATTTTTATGAAAGTATTCAATTGACAATTTCATAAAAATCTAAAAAAAATATTTTTAAATTAGTTAAATCAAATGTTGCTGTTAAAAAGTTTTATATATTTGTATTTCAGTGATAATAATATATATTTAAATTATTTTTATTGTGAACAGGTAAATAAACTTTCATATCATTTCTTTAAAAACAAATGTTTAAAGCTTAGTTAATTGTAGATTAGGTAGTATTCAAATTATATTTTTTTCAATTTAAATGTATTAAGTTATATTTATGAATAATTTTTAATATTAAAAAATCTAGCTTTTATTAAATTACTTTTTATTCTATTTGCCATGTAAATATTTTTTGCTAGTCTTATAATAGACTTATAATATTAATTACTTATAATTTGTTTTGGTTTATCATTTGTTTTAAATATTTAATATTATGTTTATATTTTAGTATAAACAATGTTTGTATACATTTAATTTTCAACCATTACAATTATGCTAAATTCATAGACTGATAACTATTATTTAACAGATAATAATTTATAAATTCTGTTAATTGAAGAATTTTTTTGGTTTATTCTGTGTGTACTTAATAATAAATTAATCATGAGATAATTATTTTTTTTATATAATTAGAACAAATCTACCCCAGCCATTTCAATGTTCCAATACTTTTCTTTTTAAAAAAAATAAAATTAGCAAAATATCTGCCACCTGAAAATACCATTAAACTGCGCTTCAGGTGACAGAATGTTACAACACCTTAGAAATTAGTAATCTCATAAGATTTTGGGTTTTTTTTAAATAATTTATTCTCTATTTTTTAATTTTTTTAAAGAGAAAATGCATATGTTATAATATTTAGCTGGTTTTTAATTGTCAAAGGCAATAGGTTTGATTATTTTATGACAAAGGTTAAAAATTAAAAATCGCAGTAACTTCCACCTTTTAAATTTTTTCTTAATAAAGTAATAATGTTCAAAAGTTGTTTAATTTTGATTGAATTATTTTAGTGTAGTTTTTTAATAAAATTAAGATAGTAGTTGAGTGATTGCAACTGAATTAATTTATTAAAATTGAGCAATTTTCACTGCCCAGCATTGAGCTAACAAATATTCAATATTTATTTTAATATTGAATATCAACTAGTGGAATTTTTATTATATATAATTATTTTACTATAGATTAAGAAAATTATACTAGGTATTAGTTTGTACGTAAGAGGATGATTCTATATTACATAATGGCAAATTCCATATTCATAATGTTTGCTTAAACATACATAAATAAAATGTAAATTGATTATATCTGTTCAAAAGGTTGATATTTAAATTTTAATACCTTAAATTTTTAATAAATATATATATTTTTTTTCATAAAATATGAATGACTCTGATTTAATTGTGTAACTATAACATTATTGCTTGAAGTAGGATGTAGTAATTAAATTAAATTAAAAATTAAGACCAATATATTATTTATTTCAATTATTTATAGGATTGATTAATTTTATAATATTTTAATTAATAAAGTTGTACTTATTACAAATTAAACATGATGATTGTTTTTAATAATGTGTAGAATTTTTTTTTTATTGTTTTACAGTTAGATAATCAGGAATATGATGGTCATGTGGACAAGATGAGAGGAAATAGACTGAGATGGTTTGAGCATGTGATGAGATGAGAGGAAACAAATACAGTTGCTATGGAAAGAGTTATATAAAGAGTTGCTATGAAAGTGATTGTTGAAGGGAAAAGATGAAGAGGAAGACCAAAAAATTGGATATGATTGAGAACGATATGTGCGTAGGGGATGTAGAAAATTGAGACAACTGGAGGTTTAGGACAAGGGTGGCAGGCCCCAAATAGTTGGGAGAAAGGCAAAAGAGAAGAAAAAGAAGAAGAGATATGTATATAAATATATATATTAAAATTTCTCGAATGGTTGAATGGACGTTGACGTTGACAAATGAATATTAGCTCTATTTATAGAATTGGTTGGTTATTTTAACAATAAAAAATAATTCAAATTGAAATTTGAAAAATACCCCAAAAAAAATTAAATATCGTATATGTTTAATTCCTAGCAACAGGTAGGTTTGTATGTTTATTTGTGATAATGGAGTTAACAATGTCAACATCTATACTAACTGGAAAAATCAAATTATCAATTTACTTGAGTTGTTCTATGTATCTATGTGATGATATTATAATTAAACATTTTATTTCATTTTCATAATTAATAATTTTTGCCTTAATAATTTTATTGAATTAAGGTTTTGAATTATGATATTAACATTGAAATGTAATAGTATTACCATTGATCGTATAATAGATATTGTAAAATCAATGGTAGGTATTACAATTCGATATTTTAGATATAGGTATATAATATCACAAATTATAATTATATAATCTGCGAGATAATATGGAATAAGTCCAAACACTTGTACTCTACAACTAATTATATTTAAAATTCTAAAGGTGTGATTCCTATGGATGCGTCTGGAGACCCGCAACTACATGTTGCAATTTAAATTTCAGCCACGTGGTCGGTTTTTTGGTCGCGCGGCCGAATATAGATTCCTATTTTCAAGGCTGTAACTGGAAAAAAATTTCGGGAGAGGGGTCTAACATTATTATTTAATACAATTTATAGTTAAACTATATTCACCGCTAAAATTTTTCTATTTTTGAAATTTCGGGGGGGGGGGACCCCTGGACTCCCCCAGTTACGGCCTTGCATATGTTGGCGATTGGGAATCCACGGCTTTGCGGTGCGTCTTAATTGTATTATATAATTCTCGTTTTAGAATTGTATTTTATATTTTCTATCATTTTTCAACATATATCAGATAGTGGAATACGACGAAGAGAATTTTTAATATGTCATTTCTCACTAAAAAGCAAAAATTAATATTAAATTTACTTCTATTACAAGAGGCAGATGAAGAACATGCCCTTATTAAACATATCATATTACATAATGGAGAAAAAACAATACACACGATATAAATTAAGACAGAAAAATTTAAAGGTTTTTAGTATTCTCATAAAATAAAATTTTTGTCGGGATGGTCATTTTTGGTGTATAACACATCGTATTTTTAAAAACATAGTTTGTGATATTATTATTGTGCAGGGATGCCAAGTGCATTGCACACTAAAAATGTAGTTCTATTTTCTAATATTCTAATATATTTATTCTATAGAAAAAAATTGAAATCTAAGCTTTGACTTTGAATAAAATGTTTAATATTATACCTAATAATATGTTTAAATCGTTTTTAACTTTTGAATTGCTTATTAGTTATTGGAAACAATGTTTACCATTTTTTTCAAATGTCTTATATTTGCTGTCAAATATTTTTTTTTAAGAATTGAATTTTATAATGTCGATTAAAAAAATAAAGATTTAGATCTTGCCACAGACACAAACTAGTTGGAATTATGGGGATAGGAGGGTAAAAAAAAAGTATTCAATATCCAACGAGTGGTGTAGGAAGACTGACTATCGCCCCTGGCAAACTTAGAAAAAGTTACCTTTCTAACCAATTAAAATTTGATGTCATGATATTTTTTTTAACCTTTAATTTTACTAATATTTTTAAGTATACAATTTTTATTGTAAGTTATTATTACAGTGTTAATTTTAAACTTTGAAAATTTACTTTTCTCGTTTTATGACTGGCAAATTTATCGATAATTTCTTCATATGAAATTTTTTATTTAAATACCCTATTTTCATAATTTCATTATTAAATTCACATGTATTGTGTTCTAATAGACAACATCTACGTATTTCAAAAAGTATAATGGAAAAATGTCGATTTAACTGTAGGATAAAAATACGACTTTTGCACAGTGGCGGTAGGCACAGTTCGCCATACCCTTGTTACACTGTATCCAAATATGATAAAAAAAATTGTTCTCTGTTCGTATATTATAAATTTCGTAATATAAGTTTATTGATGTTAATTAATGTTATATCTAAAAATAGATCATCGAGTGTATAATTAGTCTTAATTTCTCCCTTCTCTGTTCTCTTAGATTTGCTCCTCTGGATCCTGGTATATATAATAATAAGACAATAGTTTTTGTATGTTGATAATCAAGATATAACTTGTAAATTAAATCATATTCAAAATTCATCAACTAGTCATTTATAATATATACTCAAAACTAAATATATAACTAATTTATACTAATTTCTATAACTTATTATTCTTAACAAATCAATTATAACCATGTCCTAAAACAAGAAGTTTAAGTGTTTTACAATGTTTTATATAATACATTGTAAAATGTATACATTCCTCACTCTGTTTTGAATAAAGTTTTAGATAACGGCTCAAACAACTTATTTACGATTTTTATAAAGAAGATATAAGATAAAAATATATCAATCTAGATAATTTATCTAGAAAAATTAATATGGATAAAACATAACATCGGTAATACCTAAATTTAAATTATCGAATGCAGCAACTACAACTCTTAACGGTAATCGTCAGTGTTGGGTAGTGACATAATGGAAAATAGTTACGCGTTACTGTAACACCATTACATTTACAGTAAAGCATTACGTAATGTTATTAAAATGTTTATTCTGTAACGACAATGTAATAATGTAATTTATTTTAAATAAGTTATTTCTTTAATATGGTGAAGTAATTTCATTACAATTTTATTCGTGTAACGTAATACGAGTATGTGATTTCATTACATTTATGTAATGAGTAACGAGTAAAGCAACTTATTACTTTTTTTAAAGTAACTAACTCAACATTGGTAATTGCTTTAAGTAAATAATTTTAATTCGTGTATATTTCTTAGAAACCTTTCTTGGAGACGAAGAAGATTCGTTTTTTCAATTTTGACACAAACGATACTTACGACTTTTTCATAAATTATATCTACGTGCAATTTATTTTCTGTGCTTTATGGTGACATGCTGTCATGGTGATCCATTATCGATTGACTGTCGAAAAAACTACTGAGAACATCTGCAAAGAAATAACTCGGTCATGTATCACGGTTTTCGGTATGACATAAGATATTAACATTACGTCCCACCATTCCCATTGATTTGTCATACCTTCGTAACCATATTTCCTCTCTGTACAGCAACACAGTATATATTTAATTTTCGTCTGGTCATTATACCGTAGGCTTTTGGGTAAATATTAAAATTTAGTGGTCCAGTCTTAAGTTTTAGGATTTTTTTTCTATAGGGTTTTCACAACTGCGTATATCACTTCATTTCCATCAATCTAATTTGTTATAAATTTTTTAAAATAACCCTGATAAATAAAATTATAGCGCCTAAGGTTAGGCCTAAGTAAAATTATTGTAAAATCATAAATAGCAAAAATGATGCATCTATCTTTCAACACAGATTTTCAGTCGTGTGTCAATAAAATAAATAAATAATTTGGTATTCAGATACGGTATTTCTTTGAATATTACATTGTAATTTGTATTTAGTTGTTTGAAGAGTTGTGGCTTTTGCTGTAAAATATAATTTACTTTATCGGTAAATCAATAAAGATATTATTATAATCTTAATACTTCTAGTAGTCAGAATAAATATGGTTGAATATTTTTTCTTTCTTCATGTTATTTGGACATTCAGAAACTAAATCTGAACAATTACACTCTGAAAATATACTGCTTAGATCTAATCTTAATTGTGGGGTGAAGAAGCGAAAGAATAATATTGATTTTATAACAATATTTTTTCATTTTTTAAAACTTAGGATAGTGAAAGTGGTTCAAAAAAAAATTATTACTTATCGAAGTATTAAAAGAAAAAAATGGTTTTACACATTATTATGACGTACCTCAAGAGTGCAAGACTTTTTTTTCGGATAAAAAACCCATTTACTTCCCTTAGTATTAATCGTTTTTCTTACGCTTTACTTTGTTTCAAGATAATCTTAGTAACTTCGCTGTTTTGCTAAAACGTACAATCTGACATTAAGGATCTTTATAAAATATATGTATCAAGAAAGTAGATATTTAAAATTATAATTCTCATTTTTCAGTATTTGATCAGTGATCGTTTTATGTGTATTGTCAATATGATGAAACAATGCGAATCTTATTGTTTCTCCCGTTGTTGTAAATATTTGGATGTGAAGTATGGTGCTCATGTTAATCTATGTTGTTTAAAATCATATACAAGACCATATCCAGAAATAATTTTCGGGGGGGGGGGGGGGGGGTCTAAAATATATTTAATGTAATTTTACTGAATTTAGATTTTAAAATTTGGTTAAAAATAAGAACAAAAAAGTTTTTATCTTTTAAAAAATATATAATTAAATAAACAAAATAACATACACAAATTCAATTTATTTTAAACCAATAAAATGCTTCTATCATTTTGAAGAGCAAACTGGTTTAACACTTCTTCGGGATTAACCGCAACATCTCTATGGGTACTTAATAAAGCTAGGCTTGTTACTATTTCTTGTCCTGTGGAGTTTTGTTAAAATGTCTTGACGCGTTTTAATACCGAAGAAGTTCGTTCGGGAGTTGCTGTAGAAACTGGCAGTGTGGCTAGTATTTTTAATAAAAAAATAAATATTTAGAAAGAGTTCATTGTCATAATAATTGAATGATTCTACAGCTGCATTTGGATGATCTGTATTTTTAATTACAATCCATTTTCTTTTCCACTATTTTATTTCTGAAGGTAATTAATCAGCATTTATAAAATTTGAATATAAACTAAAATCTGATTCTAAAATTGAAGATTTTACATACATTTTTGGTACTAATAAATACAAAAATCATTAAATTATCTTGTGTTTGGAAAATCGTTCTTTAAGTTGACTAATAAAATCATCATACAGAAGAATTGCAATAGAAATATGAAAATAATCTTCAGGAATTTTTGTATATACTCGTATATATATTTTTTAAATGACTGAATAATCTTGGTATTTTTATTTTTTCTTCATCATTCACGGATATAAATAATTGTTCTGATTTAATTAATATTTCTTTGAAATTTTCATCAATGTTTCTTCGCATATCTTTCACTCAACTTAAAATAGTTTCAATATGTTCTACTGCTTCACTTAAATGGCATTTTACTGACTGCTATACCTTACATAATGGCAAAGTTACAGAGAAAAGTGATGTCGTAGTTATCATACTTAAAATAAATCCACTAGTTGTTATACACTTTTGTAACTGTAAAGCTTTAGACGATGTTTCAGTGTCTACATTTCATTGTACGAGTAGTTCTTCTAACGTTGCAACAATAGGTTTATATATTTCTGAAAAACTTAACATGTCATCGTGATTTTTAACCCACTTAATCTCGCACATGGAAGTTAATTTAGTCAATTTA
Organism: Sipha flava; assembly: GCF_003268045.1. Lineage (NCBI taxonomy): Eukaryota > Metazoa > Arthropoda > Insecta > Hemiptera > Aphididae > Sipha > Sipha flava. The sequence goes on from NW_020273107.1 coordinate 1,540,435, forward strand.
ATTTGAGGTAGAAATACTTTTATTTTACTTTTTAATAGTTCAGTTAATTTAGTCGATATTTTAATAACATTTTTCACAGATTTTATTATTCCTATTAAATTTCGAATATGGTGAATATTTGACAAATGAGCAAATGCTAATTTTAATGAATGTGCACTGCAGTGGACATAAAGTGCAGTGGGATTTTGTAAACTAATTGGTCTTGTATAATTTTTCCATATATATTTATAAAAATTATTTTGAATTATAGGGTTTATATACGTAGTATTTAACGCTTGGTTCTCAATATGATATGTTAGATTTTTATCTTCACACGAAACGCGCATTTTTAATAATGTTCGGAAATTACTATCATTATAAATAGGCAGTGGCGATTTCATGGGGGTCGATAGGTGGTCTGCCCCCCATCTTGAGCTATGTAAAAACTAAAAATATGAATGAGCAAACAATTTACTAAAAATGGTTTTGGCGATAATTTTATGTCAAAACTGTTTACTGTTTACCAAAATGTTTGCTCCTATAAGTTTGACTGTTAATTAAGTTCGGATAAGAAATAATCTTTGTTTTAATTTTTTTATTCATACCTATATTTTTATGTTATGCCATTGTGGTATAAAGTTTATAGAACTTAAAATTACTTCTCATGTATCAAGCAATAGGAAAAAATAAATGGGATATGTATGCAAATTGTAAGTATATATAAAATATTTTCGCCGCCCCCCTTGTGGCTTCTCAAAAATCACCACTGTAAATAGGTTTAGAGTTGTCTAAAGAGAGAGGTCTATAATCGATAATACCGCGTAAAGCTATTTCTTGACGCACACAATAAATACTAGTTTGAATAATAGGTAATCTTTTTCTATTTTGTTCAATTTGAATTGCACGCATGGAATGTAATGTTTGAATTATATTTTGATAGTTTTTAGAATAAACAGCAATAAAATTATTTGCGCGCATAGATAGCATTAAATTTGTGAAATTCAGTTTGACTATGTTCATTAAATTTCTCAATCGCTTTTTTTCAGTCATTAAAAGGTTTTATAACTTATGTTATAAGATTCTGGTGACTGCCTCTGCCACCAAATTCGCGACCAAATATCGCACAATATTTACAAACTGTACCTTGCTCACCAATTCTTCAATAAAAAACCCAAGGAAAACGTTTAATCCATCTTAATTGAAACTTTAATTTTTTTTTAAAATTTGTAGTAATTGGATAATTTATAATTTTATTTTATTATTATTTGTTATTTATAATTTTCATCAAGTGACTAATGATCAAGCAATAATTTAAATTTTTTTTCATCAGATACATTTTTATCCAAATAGTAGCCAATATCGTTGTCTTCGACTATTTGCTTCACGTCCGATTTCAATATATTATTTTCATTTGTTTGCAAATTTGTGGATGAATTACTAAATGATGACGAGTCTATTTGTGATAGGTGGATAGAAATATTATCGGTCTAAAATTAAGTATATGAATTTACCTTATATGAATTAACCCTTTCAGACCTGAATTTTTTAAATTTAAAAATTTTTTTTCACCATAATTTAATTATTTATTAATTTTGGCAAGTTACATAATTTTTGCATTTTTTTTCGCTAAGTTATAAGTGGGTACACTATAGTGTACCTTGGGTTTTCGCAAGTTGTTTGTATTCATCTATCAATAAATATTTTATTTTTTCAATAAATAATTAATAAAAATGAATTTTTTCACTGTTAAAACACAAATTTAATAAAACAAATCAAATAACATTTAACATTTTAACCGTTTCGGTTGATAAATTAATAATATATTATATACATAATATATAAAACAATTTAACGTACCTTTGAAAGTGTAGAAAGATAATTGAATAGTATATTTTTGTTCTCTCGATTACTCATTATGATGAATTTAAATTTTAATACATTTTGACGTATTTTTCACAGTACGGCAGACTATGGTATATTAATTATTATTAAAGTAATATTTTTAATGTAGGTACACAAAATTAATATTGTTGTTGTTTATTGTCACCGACCGCCGCGCGCGAAACGGCGTCGATAGCGGTCGTTTCCTTTATCTATTGATAATAATCTATTATTAGACACCGTTATAATATTAGTTAATTTAATTGTAGTTTAAGCTATTGGTAACTAAAAATATTTATGTTGGTATTAAAAATAGTTATTTTAAGCATTTGTAAAGTACTGACGACATTTGGGGGGGTCCATACCCCTTGGAACTCCCACAGATACGGCCTTGATCATATACATATAAGTATGGGGAATGTGTTATGTTTGTCTCATACGTCTGGCTCAAATAAGCGGTCGGTGCGGGCCACGAATACGGTTTAGTACAATCATTAAAGAAATAGTGCTGTTTTCCGTTTGTTGGAAGTACAATGTGCCGAGAGGAGTCTTAAGGGATTTGCGGGATAACTCGAATAAGTTTCCGTTTAATGCTGTCGGACCCAGGACTTCAGCGGTCAAATAACCGGAGGTGAGTGGGGCGATTGACAGTGCTGAGAAGGGCTTTTTAAGATAGCGTCCTCATTGAACAAGTATGGGACGTTCGGATGATTTAGGAGGATCGTGTATAAAGCCACTAGTAGTCAAAGTCGGCATGGTGTAGCTGTCGATTATCTATTATCGGTGATTTTCGTCGTTCTCATAATCGTCGAGTTGCTTACTTGTTGTTGTCTTCTTGTTCTTCAATCAATCCGTGTTAGTTTTTTTTGGGAAGGTGCTATTTTCCACTGTTATAGTTATTTTATGTATGTATATATTTTATGTATTTTATTATAGGTAAAATTGTTCCATTGCAATAATAAAAATGTCGTACGCTAACTTCATGCATGATTAAACTATAGTTTAATTTTTGAAGCTCGATAAGTACCATAGTACATATAAGGCTTCATCAATTGTATGCATAAATAATTTATGGCGATTGTCAATTTGATTACGAAACATAAATGTCCGTTTTTGTTAAGATAAATATTTATATGCACTAGATAGAGCACGGATAATTTAGTGTAGTTAAGTAAGTTTACATATTACAATGGAGATGATATATTAACCGATGAAAAACATAGGGCAAAATTGGAAAATTGGAAATTTTTGGGTACGAAAAAAATAATCAATATTTCAATATTTATAATCGATATTGACATTCAACTATATTGCTTTTGGTGAGAGCACCACCTTAGATTTCAAAGCAATCGGAAAACAGATGACGAATCTTCAAAAACTTTTAATCAAATCACATACTAACAAGGGGAATGGAAATATATTATTGTTTTGTTCAGTTGATTTAACTTGTACATTTAAACCCTTTTTCTTCAAATTCAGATCTAAGTACGCCACTGTTTTAATACACCTAATCGGTATCGTACGATGGTTATTAGCGCTCGTGTATATTTATATTGAATACGAGTTATTAATATTATCTATAACAATAATAGCACCTATATATTATATACCTTGAATGGGTTTGTGTGAGGCTCTGAACCCATTCTTAGTAGTACCTATTATTTTTCAACATGCAAAACAATATTTCGTTTAAAAGTATGGCTATACATTTTTAGTTATATTAAAATATTGAACAAAAAATTAACAATATAATACAATATAAATAGTTAGTCATATTAAATTATAATAGATAATAATGTTTTCTCCGGTAAAATATAATTTCAATAGTGATTTTAATTTGTATTGTAAATAAAACGTTATATTATAATATTTTTTGAATATGGGGATGTAAAAAAAATCGTATTTTATGGAGAATTGCTACTCTCCACTTTCCACAAAATCGGCCCTGTATATTATAATAGATACTCGGAAGTACACGGATCTTAGAATTTCTAGACGTGGAGCTCGTCATTTGGCCAACGGTGGAGCTTAAATATACGACGAGAGCACGTCAGGTTTTCGTTGTACACGGATTTTTTCCCGAGAAATCCAATTTAAAAATAATGTAACATAATATTACTGAACGAAACCCTCAACAATTTGCGTCGCACGGGGACAGATGGATTGCTGCGCGCGTTAAGAGGACGCCACACCCACACGTGTTTCTCCGTCTAATGAACGTACAACATAGCAAATTTACGTTCCGTAGTTCAAATGTAGTGACGATTAACATTAGAAACATTCTTTGAAGATTAAAATAAACCGAACGATAATCAAACTTTAAGGGAAGAACATTACCCGAATTTTATCGATCGATTTTTTCTGATATTTTAATTTTAAAACGAGTATGAGCGTGTAAAATTTTACAATTAAAAAAAAAAAAAAAATCATAACTCGTAAACCCTAAACATCGGAAAAAAACTGACCAACAAAACACGGATAATTTTCTTCCCATATCGTTAGATTATTATAGGTCAGTTTTTCCCATTATTAAAGCTAACGGCAACGCATTCGAACTACTGAACTCAACTTTGCTACGTGTGGGCGTGGCTATCGCTTAATAGATTTTGGACGATTTACGTATACCATTGCGCGTACAGTTACGCACTTCAGCTACTTACCGTGAGTCTCGTAACGTAAGTACGCGCACGCGGTAAAACGATCACGCCCGAAGCGGCGGGTCCTACGATTTCGCGAAACGTTCGGTTTCGCGGACTCCAATTCCATCTAGGTGTGCGCACTGCTTGGCGTTCCGAGTGAACAACGGGGGAACCGCGTCGAGCGAGTCGGCTGCAAGGGCAGGGGAGAGTAGGTGATGATTGTGAGTGTTGGGGTGCTTTGGACGTAAACGAAAATCACATTCTCTCATGGATAATCACTCGAGTGCCGATCAACGCGCGCGCATACGATCCGAACCAGAGTGCGTGAGAGACGATCTCGTGTCGATCATCCTTCCGTCGTAACGATTCACGTCGAGCGCTCCGCTGTACGACAATACACGGGCGCGCGTGTCGCGACGGTGGTCCGAGGGCACGCGGTCCCTACAGAGTGTCCTCGTGCCAGTTGCGACAGCTCCGGCCGTACGCCGCGGGCCGCCCGTTGAACGACTTGAGCCGCGATTTGACCGACACGAACGACGACGACGTGTTGATCCGGTGCAGGCCCTCCGCCTGGCTGGGATCGTTCTGGCTGTAGTGCCGGAACTGGTGCTGCTGGGCTCGCAGGTAACCGTCCATGCACCGACCGCAACCGGGCACGTTGCGCAGCACCGCGGCGAAACCGGCCCGGTACCGCGTGTTCATCCAGCAGTAGATGAGCGGGTTGTAGCACGTGTGCGACATGGCCAGCCAGTGGAACACGAACCACACGTACGGCAGGCTGCTCCAGGAGCTCAGCGACGGCTCGTGGTCCCACAGGATCTGCGGCGTGCACACGTTTATATTAAACATTATTATTTAAATTATAATGAAATTATTAGATCATTTATTTTTTTATATTTCAATATTATTACTTATACGCACACGCACACATTTTTACTGAATACGATGCGAGCCCGTTGCCGTACGCGTGACAGTATTCGTGCGGATGGATTGTCACTGTTTGTAAGTGTGTTCCGATTCGGAAAACGTATTCGCTAAGCGAAGTTAAGTTAAATTAAATCGTAGGTGTATTACGATTTTACTCGTTACGTATTATATATATATATATATTTAAATTATATTTAAATCGATATTGTTTATCGATTATTATTATTATTAACGAGTGTCTGTGTTTATTGTACGTAATAAAACCATTCGTGACATTCACGGTTCAAAACCGTGCAAAAGATTAGTCGAAATTAATGTATTTTTAATAAAAATCTGACAAAAACGATTAGAAACGTGTTCGCTGTAAAATAGTTTACGATCTGTTTAAAGAAGTAAAATCAGTTCACCATGATAATGTAAACATAGAATTGGATAAAATTATTACATGGTAAAACCTATCGAAGTAAATCAGATCACGAGAGTAGTCGCTAAACATAAAAATGTGAAATCGACGAAAAGCCAATAGGTATAACGTATATTTTTATAAAAACCATTAAATTCTTTGTAAAAAATAATGTTCGTGAAAAGTTATCCGAAAAACAAAAATGTATGTTTATAGCCGATATAGAAAAAAATGTTATGTACCATAATAAATGGGTAGTGAAATGTATTTGTTAGCACTGTATTTTCATTGGGTTTAAAGAAAATAAAATGTAAAAATCATCAACATCCTAACTTATGTATTCATTCCATATACGAGTAGATACAGCGCGTCGTGTAATGAATTGTCATGAACATAATGTTTCATTATAAGATCAATATTCATTTTTTATATGCTATTTAATATTTAAAAAAATATTTATTTCAGTAATATGTATTAATTTTACTTGAATAAAATACCCGTAATAAACATCTCTTATATGTAAATTATTTCTTAGATACCACGGGAAAAGTTTTGATAACATTTTTTTATTATTTTATTACAATATATCAAAAGTATATATTACTATAGTTAAAGTGTGATCATATTTAGGTACTCCTAAAGTTAATATTTCTAATCAAAACTAAAATGTTTCAATATTGTATCTCGAGTGACGCATTTTTTTTGTTTAGGTTGATTTATTGATCTTAGGCGGCGTTCAGATTTTTCCGTTTGGGCAGTGAACATTTTTGAGCGTTACCTTTTTCGCGTAACGCTCGATATGTAATATATTATTAAAAGGAGAAGCGGTTTTTATGAAAGTTATATACAGGGGCACAATTTTAACGAAAAAACTGGGGGTGCTTAAGCTCCTCTTTCTTTTTTTATGATGTTATCTTAAGGTTATGGATACATAATTATGTAACTATTAAAATCAAAATTAACGTGAAACTACTTGGGGGGTACTAAGCACATCCAAGCTGCCCTTCCCCAAATTGTGCCTATGGTTATATCTGAAGTTCTAATTGACCGATTTTCATGTTTTTTTTTTTCTTAATGCCAGTACTTTGTGTGCAGATGAGCCATCTATTGAGAAAAGTTCAAAAATTGAATTAATTAAATAGTTATTAGAAATATTAAATTTTCCGTTTACATATACGATATCGGTTCGCTATCAAGATTGCGGCTCGAAACATCAACATCGAGGGGGAAGTTTAGACGGCCACATATTACCGTCTGGTAACCCGAATCTCACCCACCGTTAGATAACTGCCCATCGCATGACTCGGTAATATAAAGATAGAACGGTGGCATAGAATGCGTTCTCTCTTTGAACAAACATAATTCTTAAAAATGTTAAATCCTTTCCTACAAATAATATGAAAGCGCGTGTTTTAAAATAAGAATATTTACTTCAAATTCTACATAATAAATCTATATTTCTAAGCTAATATATATGTTTTTACATCTTCCGAGGGTTCCCTATACTTTCTGGTTATTTTTTTAAACTCGTAACGGATTATTTGATTTCATCGGATTTCAATTAACTAGTGATGATTTTGGTTAGAAATTTGTATTTTTAAAGTTTTAGGTTTACTGATTTTGACTAACCATTATACTATTGTTTAGGTAATAGTTTTAAAAAGCATTTAGTAAATTATTTCTGTAGAGGTTTTACCTATATATGTGGACGTATATGAGTAATATTTTAAAATACAAGTAAATAAAATTGTCATGTTTATAATATTGGGAAATAATTATAAGGTCTCGATGAAGTACATGTGCATCATAAAAGAAGAAAAAAAAATGTATAGTATAGAAAATACAAACTAGGGGAGGAATGAGCAGATACTTCCGGTCAAGAAAGACAATGACGAATTTACGAATTTTCGGTTTGTCAGTCCAGGCTCTTTTCGAGAACAGTAATTTTCTCCATCGTAAATTAATCACTGTGTCTGCTTACACAGTGTTATTTTTCGTTTTGTTATATTTAAATAGAATACATATTTCTATTACCCTTTAAAATTTGAGTTTGAAATTTATTTATATTTGATTATTTTTCTTTTAATCATTACTAAAATATTGATGATAAATATTATTTTACGGAGTTGCTAGTATGGTAAAAATTTAAAGGTTAATAATAATTAAAAATTAGCTTATAAGAAACACGTTTTCTGTCTATGACTATTATAACGTTGTAGTAATATTTGGTCGGGGAGGCATAGACTTTTTAACAATCGTGTTTCTTAGTTAAGACTTTGTTTGAAAGTATTGTCTTCAAGTTTTAGGTAAGGACATTTTTTCTGTCCAGACAAGACTCATCGATTTTGAAAACAAGTAGATGGGGGGGGGGGCATAGCCTTTTTAACAATCATCGTTCTGAGTAAAATCGTTTTTAAATTACACTAAAAGTACAATTTGTTGTTGCGCGGGACATCAGGTCTCGATAAATGTATACAATTGCTTATTTGGTGCAAACGTATTGATTCTACAGAATTTTTTTAATAAGTAAAAACCACTATATATATACACAATTATCATTCCCTTTTTTTTTGGCAATTATTGAACTGTGAATACATAATACAATATTTTTAACCACTCAGAGAACTGAGAGTATTTGTTTTTTTTTTTGATAAGTTTTATCATAATATTAAAATATTGTACTGTTAAAATATACGTGTAGTATTGTTATTATTATAGCAATAATTTTTAAAAATTAATTTAATAAAAAAAATTAAATAGGTATTTAATGTTAGACATTTTTTTCGTTGGTTTATAAAATCTGTACAAAAATTGGTGTGATAAGGTAATAATAGTTATACTTATCATAAAAACACAATGGTAGTAGGTGTCTCATCGAAAATGTTTGAAAATTAAATAAATTATCTCTAAGTTTGGATTCTAATACGTCATATTTAATTTGTGTTATATTTTCTATACATAGTCTCATAAAGGATGATATGCCATTACAAGAACGCCATATTAAGTTTCTAACTTACAATAATGCAATATAATCCATCGGCCATAGTATAATTATCAAATAACTCAGACTTAAAAGGAGAAAGATTATTGAAATTTTCGTCGTGACTACTACACTCAGTATAAACTATATTAAATAATGTTTAAATATTGTAATTACAATTTGTAAGTTTAAATCAATATTATAATATTGATATCAATATTATATTATCAATATTATAATTGCAATATATGTACATTAAATCATATTAAATATTTAGATTTTTAATCATTTCAACAGCTTCAGAACCTATTCGAAACTTCAAACCCATATTGATCACATTAAAAAGATATATACATTTCTATGTCACATGCACTTTTTTTGTGTTTTTGGTTTAGATCAATTTGCTATTTGTATTTTGTTCATATATAACAGTGGTTTCAGTTTTTTAATTTAAGGCAGCTAATACGGGTTACGTTTTATTAGCATCTAAAATCTCGATTTTTTCTTATTCATACTACACAAATATCTATAGTATTATATTACATATTTATTTTTACCATATTTTATTGTAGATTCAATCATTTTAACATGTATGGTAGAACTGTAAGATTATGGATACAATACTGTTTCTACGGCGTGGGCTTCTTATGTGTGTGTGTGTGCAGTGACATTAATTCAAGATTATGGAAGTTGATAAAATGGTATGTCGTCAAGAAAAAAATTGGAAATGTAAAATAAATTAGAGTGTTTACGAGTGGTTTTAGTTTTTTAATTTACCTTAAGGGATAATAAAGGAAAGCGAACTAATAATAAGAGGGTTACTGTACGCCGTAGTGTAGAAATTAGATTTATGTAGTTTATGTATGAGATAAATAAGAAAGATAGTGAAGCTAGCACAATGCCATTTAATAAAAGGTACACGGTAGAGTAGTAGTAATAAAAGTGTTGTATTATACTAATATTTAACTATTATGCATAGTATATGAAAGAAGAAGCTAAAAAACTATTGCATTGCACAGACAATATATTATAATATTTGGACTAACATTTTTTGAAGTAATTAATAAATAATAATTGAAGTAATGTATTTTTTTTAACTAAGTGACTGTAATTTGAATTATTTTATTTATGTATGATTCTGCGCATTGAGTTGTGTCTTTTAATTTTCTTAAATTATACTACAAAGTTTGTCTAAATGATGATTACTTTAAATACTATGAACTTACATGACTTAAAACCATATTGTACACATATTATTATATGAATATTATTCGATCCATTTAAATTTGCAATGAATTTTTACTATAACAAGTGTACTCATACTACCCAGGTAGGAAATGATACCAATTTACTATAATTCTTAGGAAGTAGAAAATTGAGTAAATGTTGAGCAGAAATGTGTGTAGAATGGCCTATGAGTGATTCGATGTTCAATTATACAAATTAGTACTGTGAGTATGTATTGCATTTTAATCATTGATACATAATCTAAAAGAAGATAAAATTAAACCATATTATAATATATAGGTAATGCATAGCTATTAACTAAAAACTATTAAAAGAGCCACGTGCTAAATTATAGTTTAGATTGAAGGTTAATAAACGCTTGATAATCTCTCTTTTTTAGGTTGTATAGAGCACATACTCGACCTTGATATGTAAGTCACAATGTCATACATCACGCTTAACTCTGATTTATGGATAATATTTAAGAAACGAATATTAAAAATAACTAGAATTTCAATAGTGCTTTAAAAAATAATTATTTTGGTGGTTTAAAATATTTGTCGAACAATTGTTCCGCGTTTAAATATAAGTCACGTTTTGCGTGACGTCATAAAATTACACCGTCGACAAACTACCGTATCTTAAATACAGATGTAGTATTTATTTCATGCGATTAAAATAACTGTAGGGAAATATTGATTTAAGGTATACGTTATTAATGTTCATTTATATAAAGGTTATGTATTTCTTCAGATGATTGTATTTTTTTCTATAGTAGTGAAATTTGTTTCAGGGTAGTTTATAGGTATGACAAAAAATAAAATTATATAAAATACTAAACATAAATAATACTCTACTTTGTTATTTAAAATTTAAAAAAATGTGTTATTATAATTTATAATGTAAGAATTTAAATAAATGTATAAAAAACCTATTAAAAACCAATATTAATTAAAATAAATGTATCCAGTTACATCAAATTGAATAGATTGTGAACAATGCATATACAATGTACAACTAAATAATTAACAACTTACATATTGTTTTTAATATATTATGTTCAATGGATGTAGATAAAAAATAAATTATATTAATTAAGATTTTTAAAAACCAACATATAATCAGTATATACTTGTGAAGGAAATTCTGATTTATAAGTAGATACATTTTTTTTCTATTTTATATCATATTGCTAGTAGTCATGAATAGCAATGGTAAAACAAGACAATTTGATGACATAGTTCAGTGCAGTGCTCGAAATGGGGGGGGGGGGGGGGACACGGGCGGACGGAGTCCGTTTTAATTTTTCTATAGATTTCAGCGTCCCCCTTCATTTAATTAAGCGAGGAACGCTAAAAACGAGCCCCCCTGGGGATGTTTACTTTTGAACGATGTATTTGGATTTTGTTTTCGTTTATTTCTATTTTCTATAGCTAACTGCAAAGTAATGATTATGTTTTCCCACAAAACAGTTATCGTTGACGATAATCACGGACTAAGATAATAATCATAGCTGAATAACTATATAATTTTGAAGTGATTTTGGTTGTATGGTCGAATAAGTGTTTCTACCTTTTTAACAACCTTTTAAGAACTTTTTGTTTAATTTTCCACCAATTGACAAGATTAACACAACAAAATGGATTGAATCGTGGGCTAAGACAGGCAAATTAACAGAAGAGGAAGAAAATTGTCCTAGAAAGATAAAAAATACCGAAGAAAATGCATACAAGTCATTGTGGATTTTAATTAAAGAATAATATTTATTTCTGTAATTAATATTATTATTTCGTTATAAAATAATGTTCTAGTAATAAGCAAATAAATATTATATAATAATACTACCTTTATAATGCGATATTATATTTTCGGGGGCACGGAGGACGAAGTCTACAACGAGTTACTTTACAATTCATTAACGGTGTTTTTTGAACTAAAACCAACGTCTGTTCTCAATTTTTTTCCAATTCGAGCACTGCTTTAGTGGTTTGTACGATCTGAATACATTAGCAATACTCGACTATAACAATAATACTGATAAAAGATTAAAAGGAATACAACTTGTATTTTCTTAACCACTAGGGCGATTTACAGTAAAAAAAAAAATATTACATTAAAACTCAAAATAATTGGAAAGGTGATATAATAAAAATTATTGAAAGAGATGATAAAGAAATTTTATCAAAATAGTTTGACGTACAAAAATAATGTAATACCAACATCCCAAAAAGTATTTATCGAACATTTCGTTCTCCGTATGAAGAATTCAAATCAAAAAGATATTTATGATTTACCTAAACATATAATATAAATTACGATAGTTGTAATAAATCAATTACGTATATATTACGTAATATATTAGAATTAAAATATGGTTTTATGAGGGTTTTTCTTTAGATTTATTTAAGTTTCTACATTATAATTAAGTATAGTAAATTATTAGTTTAAATTTAAATAACGGAGTATAATATAATTTATGTTTGTTATTTATGTATTTTTATTTTTTATCGTACTTATAAACTACCCTGAAACGAATCTTAATATTATGGAAAATACAATCATTTGAAAAAAAAATTGATAACCTTTATATAAATTTACTCTAATAATTTATACCTTAATTACATTTTTCTCTATAATTATTTTAGTCGCACGAAATAAATACCACGTATGTACTTTAAATATATAAGTACGACTCGTCGGCCGGTGTGATTTTATGAAGTTACAAAATTGGTTTTTTTTTTGGTTGTGTAGTTCTTTAAGTTTTATTGTTGAAACGTATACCACGATGGAAACTACTGATAAACGTATCAATGTCTTGCAACAAAGAGCTGATAATCTACACACAGAAAACGGCATAGGTGACTGACTAAGTATAATAAAGTATTACTTTTAAGCATCTGACGCTAAATTTCGTTGTAGACATTTTTTTTTTTTTGATTTTTAGCATTCTTGTTATTTTCGATTTTTGGTATTGTTCTTTCGGCATTATTATTTGTTATTCTATTTAATTAATAATTTTTTTTATCATAATAATAAAAAAATGTAATTATTATAGTTATTATTATAAACTTAATTTTCTTATTATTATAATTAATGTTTTTATTTTTAATTGTACAACATGAAAATTTGGCAGGTATCGTATAAGATACTATAAAAAAAATTTAAATTGACAAATAATAAGTTATACAAGTGATTTTATTTATTTATTAGCATTGACGCCCATGTGGGCTCAAGTACAGCATGTAATATCTCTTATTATAACATTGATATAATATGAAATCAATATACATAATACAATACAATACATGATTAGCAAACATCAATTGGCAAATTACATTTATGGGGGATTCTTGAAAGTAAAATCTATATTTTTAATTGATTTAAATCGGGATTAAAAGATCGATCCTAAGAAAAATCTATGAAAAAATATTGATTCACTTTATTAATATTGATTCAATAGCATTAAAAGCTTAGCACATTCATTGCCATGTATGGCCAAAATAGGACATATTTTTATTTCCATTTTCATTAAATTACATTAGTTAGATGAGGAACTTCGGTGGTTTTGCTAAAGTTAAATGTTTTTGAATTAAATTTTTCTAAATAAGTAATTATAACTTATAATCATTAAAATGTAAGAATATGAGATCATAGATTTGCTTTAATTTGGATAATTATTTTATATTTTTTCAAACAGCTGACTTCTAACAAATTATTTTAATAATTTTTTAAATTATGTTTATTCTTTGAGACTTTATTGTATAGCTATAAAATCCATTTTATTATTTTAATTTAAAATTTATTAAAAGAATTTTTATCTGATAAATATCATACTCGGTTGTTTGTACAAAAAATACATCAGTAATTGTTTTTGACACCATAATTTTTGTTGTCAAGATTTAAAGAGTATACTATTCTTCTTGTATATAATCAATTTTTTTTATTTGTTACGTGTAATTATAATACTCGTTTATAAACGTACAGTATTTATAAAGCATTTTCTCAACCAAAATTATTAATAAATATATGATATATCAACAAAAATATGAATATTTTATGAACAATTTGCATTTATGTAAATTCACAGAGATCAAATGAAATAAAATCGAGGAATAATCTTCAAAAAACTTATTAGTGTATTTCAAATCGTAACTATAAAGAATTAAATTAAAAAACACAAAAATCAAAGTTGACTGAAAGTAAAAACAATACTGGGCTACACTATATAGGGATATTGGTAAATGTTTTAAAATTCTTCCAAAACTATGTGAAACCTTATAGCCACTATACTTATAGAAGTTTGAAATTCAAACTTAATTATATTGGCTATATTGTAATTGAAACGCACTATAAAAATTATCAAATTGTTATAAAAAGTATTTAGGATTTACTTTTATCCCTTTTGTAAGTTTTTTGCGTTATTAACGTGATAAAATGTCTAAATAGATTTACATTTTTATCAATGGAGAGCTATTTAATCTTCTGCAAGATAATAAAATGTCTTATTTAAATACATTTACATATTAAAATAAGAAAAAGAGTAACGAGTATATTTTTTCGTTGAACTTACAATCCCAAATATTGCGTTTTTAGCTGAAAATATGTTATTTTCTATGCCAAATAAAAAACAGTTAAAGTTTGGTTTATATTTATCACATATACTTATATTCTAACACATTCCTTTTCGTGTAGATTATCAGTGCTATGTTTTGGTGGCAAGGAAAATTCTCTAAAATTAACTATGAACAATGTGATAAAAATTACCAAAATTAATTATAAAATAAAAAATTCATTTTTATATTTAAAGAAAAAGAACCAATTTATTCTCAGTTTATACGATTTATTTATTAACTAGTAAAATATGATAAAATAAAAATTATATTCGTCCTTGATCATTAATGCCTCTTGCTTAGTATACTGTAAGGATGCTGCAGAAATACTTTGCAATATATACTGATATCACTTGAACGGATGTTTTGTAACTTGATTATTGGTCCAAGTTTGAAAGAAGTGAGAAATCAATTTAGAGCAAAGTTTGGATGATCGTAAGAAAATTGTCACGGTAACTAAAAGTTTTAGATATTGATTGAACATAAACATCCTGATATTGTATTATAGTTTAAAATCTTATAAAAAAAAAAAAAATAGTATTTATATAATTTGTTTATATTCCTCCACATTCCAATCCTAATATTTATAAATCTCACGTCAAATCTGTTGAATCTATAACCTGTCAGTTCAAAGACCATATTTATATTTTCTGTAGTAACTATAACCTACCTGAAATATTATGGGATAATGATGATTGTGATTTACGTTACTCTTTTTCATCGTCCCCCATAGCGCCGTGTATACCTGAAACATTCGCAACCTATTTGTTCTTTCAGTTAAATAATATTCACAATTGTCATGGTTCGATTTTAGATCTCGTTTTTTGTAACACCAAGCTCATGTCTGTTGAAAAATCCCTTGAGTCTGCTGTCTCAATTGATCCCTACCACCCAGCTCTTTATATGTCTCTATCTTGTTCTCCTTTGGACCTTAACAGTAATCGTGACCAATCATTTTATAATTTTTCTAAAGCAGATTATAACTCAATTAGTACATTCTTAGAAATATTTGATTGGTCATCTACTTTCAAGCCGCTTGACATTAATTCTGCTGTTAACGCATTTTATGATGCCTTGCATAAAGTGGTTATTGATTTTGTCCCTAAATGTAAATATAGTTTTTCTTCACTTCCTCCTTGGTTCACTAAAGAACTTAAAAAATTAGTCATATTAAAGAAACAAGTACATGCCAGGTTTAAATCTTCATCTAGTGTTTACGACTACAAAAAATTCTCCTTCCTTAGGGCAAAATTTAAATACTTATCCAAAAAGAGTTTTCGTACTTATTCATCTAATGTTGAATCGTCTTTTATTAGTAATCCTATGACTTTTTGGAAATGGAAATTTGTTAAAAAATATATATCTAATAGTAATGTTCCTAGTTCTTTAAAATTCAATGAACACATTGCTTCGTGTGATCGTGATTCTGCTGAGTTATTTTCAACTTACTTTTCCTCCATGTACTCTTCTCAAAAGGTTGCTTTAAACGTTGACGAACTTGGTATTTCTTCGTTTGACTTACCGTCCAATGTCGCTTTTAGTGTTAATGATGTGTTTGATAAGTTATCTAGTCTGCGTGGTGTTAGGTCTATTGGGCCTGATGGTTTCTCTGGTGATTTTTTATTTAATCTACGATCTGTTATCAGTTATCCGCTCTGGTTATTATTCAAACGTTCTTTTGATGAAGGAATTTATCCAGCTATTCTAAAATTTAGCTCTGTTACACCTATTTTCAAGTCAGGGGATTCATCTTCTGTCCTGAACTATAGACCTATCTCCATTCAGTCTCACATCTCAAAAATTTTGGAATCTCTAGTATTAAATGATATTCGTCGGTCGATCAACCCTATTATTATTGAAGAACAACATGGGTTTCACCCGGGTCGGTCGACTGTTACTTGTAATTAAGTGTTTAGTAATTTTATTTATAACTCTTTTCAACAACGTTCGCAAGTGGATGTCATTTACACGGACTTCCATAAAGCTTTTGATTCCGTTAATTATGATGTTCTAATTCAGATCCTTAAAGCTTCTGGTTTCGGCGAGCCCCTATTATCGTGGTTTAAATCCTTTTTAGTTGATAGATATCAATGGGTCTCGCTTTTCAAGTCATGAATTTCACCAGATCTCGTACTTCTCTAGTTTTCCCTTACCACCTGGGTGATACTGTTATTTCATGTTGTAAAGATTTTATTATGGATCTTGGCTTTAAATTTACTAGCAATCTTGACCCGAGCCTTCACATTGAAATGATTTGCTGTTCTGCTTTAAAAACATTGGGCTTTGTTATGAGGTTGGCTAAAGACTTTGGCCTTAAATCATTTCTTAAGGCTCTCTATTGTAGTATTGTATGGCCTACACTTGAGTATGGTGCCGTAATTTGGGACCCACATACAGCTGTAAATGCTTGTCAGTTAGAAAGGGTTCAGCGTAGGTTTTTCCGGTTTGCTAGCTATATAATGGGCATTGATTATCCACCTCATGACTACACGCCTGTTGCCACTAATCTTGGTTTAGTAACTTTAGCCGCGCGCCGATGTTACTTTGGTAATACATTTTTAAATGATTTACTGACTGGTGTTCTTGATTCTCCTTCTTTACTTGCCCTAGTTGCGTTTAAAGTTCCACTGCGTTCCACCCGTTCTAATGCTATGTTTCATATACCCTTTAGTTTCACCAATTACATGCAAAATGAACCTTTAAGACGTTTGATGTCGCAAGCCAATACGGACCCCACCTTTAACTTTCTTGTTTTTTAATTTTGCACACACTTATAATGTAATTCTATTGTTTAATTACTATCATCATATAATAATTGTAATATCTTTTCTGCACATATATATATATATATATATTAATTATAAAGGGCTCAGCCCGTAAATTCTTAATAAATAAATAAATAATTTATGGAAAATAAAATTTAATAATAACTTTAACAAATTTCACCGTAGTTCAAACATAGAAAGTTCATATAAAGTAATATTCTAAATTTTCACAATACATTTGTGTACAATGCGAATTTGTATTATATTTTTATACCGTGAAAAAATGTAAAAGTTATGCATCAAAAACCTAAGTTATTTAAAATTATATATTTCTGTAAAAATATCGTTTATATTACACATAATGTAACTACATATAATATTAAAACACTAATTGCAAGTAAACGTAAACAATAACGCAGATGTTGTATATATTTTATAATATTCATCATTCTTAATTTATTCATTTGGTATATAATCAATTTGGGTTATTTGTCAAAGGTGTAAAGAAGATTTTGATCTGATTTAAAAAATGTTTTGTTTGCTTAAAAGTAATTAAAGAATCCAACATTATCATAAAATACATTGTTTTAAATTATAAATATATCAAGAACCATATTTGTAGTAGAAATATATGAGATACATTTAAATCGTTTTTCTACTTCTAACTTTCAATTCAATGAAAATGTTATGAATTTGTGGCTTATAGTATTCGTTATTATTCATGTTAAAATTGTATTATTTAATTACTAAAATAACTGTTGTTAGCTTTATCGATGATTAATTGTTGATTATATTTTAACAAGGCTGGGTAAGTTAACGATTTTTTTTTTAATTCGTAAAGTTATTTTAAAATAATAAAGTTAAGTTAAACTAAAAGTTACTTATATTATTTTCGTTAACTCGTTAAGTTAAAAGTTAACCATGAAAAAAAAGTAGCTTAACTTAGTTTAAAGTTAAAATTTTCTAATTTGCAAAAATAAAAAATTGCACACATAATACTAATTTTTTTACGCTCAAGAAAATTTCTGTAGAAATTTAAAATAATACATAAAAGTATTAACTAGCTGATTAATAACTATTTATATCTAATTAATTAATAAAGAAATAATAAACTTTTGCAGAAATATAATAAGCTAATAAAGTAATAAAAATAAACTAATAACAATATATTATAAATTCTAACAAGATGTGAACAGAACAGATGCTAGTTGAATTATGAAATTAAATTGGAAATTATACCACAGTTGTTTTGTGATTTATCCCCTCTTGACACTCGCTCTCATAGTATTTACTATTTTAACAGAATATTCTTAGGATTTCAATTGGTTTATAGTGTTTATACAATAACAATGTTATAAAAATATAATGATAAAATATAGCCCATATAATGACTATTAAAGTTTTTTTTATACTATTTTCGTCTACAGGAAATTCATATTAAAATAGTAAATAATAAATATACTAAAATTCTCATTAAATAATTTGCATTATTATTTGCACTAAAATTAACTTAATTTAGATACTTTTAAATAAAATTAACTTAAAGTTAACACGTTAGTCTTAAAAAAAAGTAATTTATTAAGTTAAAAGTTAATTTGTAAAAAAAAGTAACGAGTTAGTTAACTTAATTAAAATTAACTTAACGTTTTAACTTTATTTTAACTTTTAACTCGTTAATGCTCAGCCTTGCATTTTAAATTCTTCCATGGAATGATAAAATCATGAAAATAATTGTAAACAAGCAGTTATATGATCAAAAACTAAAAACACCAAAACATTATCACTGCTATAGTGGTTTGATATTAATAAGTTTTTATTTCAAACAATAGTACGTATTAAAAGTGTAATTTTTTCACTTATACACACAGGTTTTTTTTTTAAATTAATTTTGCTTGTTGATATTAAACACGTCGACTTAATTCACAGTTTTATGTCCAACTCAACGTCCAAGTTCCCTGAATGGTCTTTGAACTTGATTTCTCAATTTCATTAAAATTATTGTGTATCAATATTCGCTCGACAACAAAAAGCGTAGAAACTTAAGTAAACATATGTTGCTATTTAACTTAATCCTCTACAACATTTATATAATCTTTTATTCTATATGTAAAGTATATCGGAACACCATTATAAGAATATATAATATGTTATTCATATAACGTCATAGTTATTTAATTCGCTTGTTCTGAAGATTTATACAACATATACTTGAGTAATTTATAAGTATAAGAAGCACAATAGTGATATTTAATTAATTATATATTTGTTTGAAAATAGAATAATAATGTATTATGTAATATCTATGCGGAGACAACATTTTTAAAGTAAGTATTTTTATTTTGTTCAAAAACGAAATGGTTTTATGTAAAACATATAAGTATTACATAAAACATTAACCAAAAAAAAAAAAAAAAAAAATGGATAAAAGTTAAAACAAGTATATTATGTTCACGACGTTCATAAAAGTGTTTTCATGTTTTTTGATATTTACATTATTTTGTTATTCATTGTATTGGCGTTTTCATACACGTTTTTCGTAAAAAATATTATTTATTGCGCCAGTTTGCCAGTATATAGGTAGGTATACATATAGGTTTTGTAAACAGTACCTATTATACAAACAATTTCTGTAGTAGGTTTATGTGTTATTTTAAATAAAAACAAAAAAATATTTCAAAATTTCGAAAGTCCTTCACACGAAGGATTCTTCATTCTTTCAAAAATGTCATGTGATATAATATTATCATCATGTTGACTTATTGTCCAAATTATGTAAAATATTGTAAAATAAATGTCTATAGAACAAAAAGGGTTTTGAAAAAAATTATGTATTTATGTTATAGTGAAAACAATTTGTTTAGCTAATTAAGCATAATAAGTACAGTACACGAGTATATTAAATTAATGTTTAAGAATATATATCATATTGTATAGTTAATAATGAGATGTTTAAAAAGGTTCAAAAATGAAAGATATAAAAATTAAGTTACAGAAGTACGTTAATAATGTAATTTTTCTAAAAATACATTAAAATCGCATAAGAGAAAATCGTTTCTTTCCCAAAAATTATTTTCTTATCATGGTGAACTTTTAAATTATGTTCTTGTTCTATGGGTTTCATTACATGCGTAGTTGAAACTAGAGATTAAATTTAAATTTAGCAAAACGTTTCAAAAACAATGATAGAGCATCGTTAAAAATTCTATAACATTTTCAAAACAGTTATCTCGCTCTTTTTATTATATAATCAGAGTTTATGCATATTTCTATGCATATTAATATGCATATTTCCAATAATTATTGTTTGATCGGTGGTAGTCGTTTTGAAGATTTTTAGTTATGAAACCGGTTTCTGTCACAAAACACACTTATTCGATAACACTAACTCGCTATTCATTCATTCACTGTATAGATTAATTTAAATAAATTGCAACTAATTATACTAATAATAATCCTATTGATCAAATGATGCCTTGAGTCAATGAAAACCTTATTTAGTTTATAATTATTATGTGTAATGTGTGTTATGTTAATTATTAATTTTTTTTCTTTTTCATCAATTATATTCTTTAAGCTATATATTTATATTATAATTGTTATCATTATGCTACATGCTTATTTTAAAATAATGAACAAATAAATAATAAAATTAATATTCCACAGGAACAACAAAAATACAAAAGAACACGGAAAACATATAATTTTTATCAGATATAATGGGGTGCATATTTATATATATATATATATAATTAATAGCATTATTGGCTGTTTTTGTCGATTTTTAGTCGATAGTTGAAATTCTCCTAAACATTTCAGGCTAAAATCTTTGCATAACTAATATAATTAACACTTAAAGACCATTTTAATGAAAATATTATCGTTGTGTGATCCAATGGAATTTTATTTAGTTTGAATTAAATTAATAATTTTTATTTTCACTATTTCATGTTTGACTTGACTTGTAGCAGCCATTTTTAAAAAATACATAAATACAATTTAAAAATGAATAATTTTTCGTTATAAACTGAATTAATATATTTTTATTTAATCATGTCTAATTAGTATATATATAGTAGGAGTGGCACATTATTTTTTTTATTTTTTTATTTTTTTTATCATTATTTTTTTTAACACTACGTGCCAAAAATTAACATATTTTTTTCAAACGTGCCATGAAAAATATTATATATATATATATATATATATATATATATATATATATATTATATTTAATATTGTAAGAAAAAAGTTTTTATAATTTTATTGTATAATTAATGTATTAATATAAAATAGGTTAGTTTAGGTACTTAATATAAAAATTACTTTGTCAAATATTTATTTTCTTGATGTAATTTTTTTGTTGAATGCTTGATGTTAATTCGTTGATATTTAGCGTATAATTATCTACTAAAATTATGATGTTATTTAATATTATAAATAAAAATCTATTTATATAAAAATGGAGTCAAAAATGTATATTTTATCAATTGAGAACGGCTGGGCTGATTTGGCTCAAATTTTTTTTAATTGTTCGTAATTGCTAGGAAAAGGTTTTTACGGAAAAAAAAATTTTGGAAAAGTACTATTGTTTAATAAATCGTAGTTTAATTCAATAACTTTTGACTAGATCGATAACTGCACAATTGAAAATGAATTATTAAATAAAACTATTAAAAAGCTATCAAAAACTATTAATTTTATTTATGGTTAAATGATGGGTATTGCATAAATATTAAACAACAAGATCCCGCAACAGGTGCCAAAACAAATAAGAATGTTAGTTCGAACAATTATTATGCATATCGGTTGATGATTACACGCGATCAGGACAACATTATTCTACGATGGCATAATCTTTGTCAATAATTCATGGTCGACATGTATGTAAAGATAGAGAGCAAACGATTTCGATACTTGCGATTCAATCAAAAAAAATTGCGTGCAGAAGATTCTCAAAACAATTGTTAGATATTGGTGATGGGAAAGTTACTACTGATGAAACGGGATGTATAAAATTACGGATTGATTTCTGCACAGTCATTGATTAGCAAGATGCTCTTATTGACCAGATATTTCTCAATGTATACAGACAATACACAAATTATGAGTGGCTGGCAAAAAGAGTAATTTTAGCAGCAAAAAATGTGAACGTTAACGGATTGAATCTCAAGATACAACATTTGTTATCAAGATAGTTGATGTCATACAAATCTATTGATACATTTTGCGATGCTATTGAAGCTGTACATTTTCGCAACAAAGTTTTTAAACTCATTAGATTTACCAGGAAAGTCACCGCATAATTTACAACTGAAGGTTGGATCTCCAGTTATTTTGCTTCGTAATTTGAACGCACCACGGTTAGGTTAATCATCATTTTAAATGGCAAATTCCGAGGTGAAAATATATTATTACCACGAATCCCTATTATACCTACGGATGTGCCAATACAATTTAAAGGCCTTCAATTTCCAATTAGATTGGCATTTGCAATGACTATCAATAAGTCTCAAGGCCAAACGATGTCTGTCTGTGGCTAAGATTTGAGCATATCATGTTTTTCACACGGACAATTATACGTGGCGTGCTCTCGAACCATCTAGTTTGTTTGTGTTGGTGAAAGATGTGATAAAAAAAAATATTTTACACTCTGTTGCATTAAGGGATTGTACATTGTTTTTTACTAATATTGCCATAATTAGCTATATATATAATTTTTAAAAGATCAATTTTAATAAATTATTAAAAAAATAAATGTTTGATGTTTTTTTATTTTTATATTCCGTTACCGTTCACGGCACTCCATACCTCTTCCACTTATATACCACATCCTTACCCACCTATATTATATTAGTTTTTTTTTCTAGCAAAATATTCTTTAGAAAAAATTTCTATGACAAAACAACGTTTGTCGTGTCAGCTAGTTATATATATATATATATATATATATATATATATATATATATATGGATCGGCCTGACATTGTGGCAACATGACTGAGATTAAGTAAGGTCCGCTGCCAAAAATATATATGGTGATGAAAATATTTTAATTTTTCGCGAGCCACCTCGGCCACGCATGCCATGAACTTGCCATCCCTGATATATAGTATAATAATCTCCATAGTATAAATAATTTCGTTCGATAAGAATTATTGTATCGAAGAGGATGCTAAAAAAAATTAGTCATAAACATAATCAAAAGCATACTTATTCAATTCGAAAAAATTAATCATATTACTTGGTTAATATTTTTAAACTTTTTAAAATATTTCGAATTTTGTACCTTTAAAAGTATTTTAAAAGATATTTTTACTAATTAATAAATGAGAAAAATGATGAGTTTTAAAACGGTTGTTGGAAAATTAATTTAATATATAACTACGATAATATTTTTTAAGTTATTTTAATATGTATACGATATATCGGTGAGTGCAATTCAATGACAATCAGAATTTTAGCTAATTTGTATTTATTATATTTTAGTAAAGATAGTAGTAAGTGGTAATAAAATTCAATTGAAACAATTGTAGAGTACACTTACTAATAGGATATTATATGGCAGCCAACAAACCGTGAATGCTATGACCACAGTAACCATCATTTTTATCATCTGCAAAAATCGAAAAACGTGACATGTTTGGGAGTTATAATATTTTAAAAATGTTACTTTTCTTTTTGATTTGGCCATCCTAACGTCTCTGGAATTTTGCGCCTCACCTGGAGTTCTTTTACCCCATACGACTACCCCGATATTAACGTATGTAAATAATAGAACGGCGAATGGTATGCAGTATTGAAGCACCAACAGTGCCACATTGTAGAAATGTCGGACATTTTCACTGGACCACGTTTCGTTGCAAATGTAAAGACCGCATTTCTAATAAGCAAACAAATGATGGCGCATGTATAATTTAATACGAGCACGTATTTCTATCTTGTATTATATGGGTACTCGCCACAAATTCTTACGTCTGACTGAAGTTTTGATGTTTAATAATGAGAAAAAAACATATTACTAAATTATTTACTAAATTATTATATAACTAAGAATTATTTTATATTATGTTTGTTATTAATCTTAATTTGGGTAAAACGATAGTTTCCTATTGTGTTTTAAAAATGTTTAGCAATGAAATTATTGTGTATATATTTCTAAAATAATTGCATGGCGAATATAGGTATAAATTATGTTTAAAAGTTTTTGAATTACATTTATTATTTTGTAACTTTATTTGGTCGGCTCAATGCGATGAACTTTTTGATTGATGATTTTTTTTTATTAAAAATGTTTTTTTTTCATTTATGAATTCAATTTAATAAAATGAAAAATATTGTATTCAATTTGGTTTAATAATCGAGTTGAATATTTTTGTATAATAAAAAGCATACAATTGAAGAGAATTATAATTCATACACGAATGCGATTACTATTTCAATGAAATGAAAGTTATCAAGTTGGAAATCAAATAAAAAGTTTTCAGGAGACCGAATTAAGCCAAAGAGTTTACTCAATTAATTCGAATGAGTTCATGTATACACCGTGGGAATTCATATTATAATTTGTCATACTATTATGAAATGTGTTAAAAATGTGTTACAGAACGTGTGATGACGGGGAAGGCTGAGGGGGTGAAAAAAATTATCGCGTTTTCGACGGTTGTTACCTGATGCCAATACGACGGCTGATCCAACGTCGTGACGAGTGGTATAGGAAATGCTGTAATTACAGCCACTGTCCAAACTAATGCTATTATGTATTTAGCATGTTGTCTGCCAGCCCTAGGTTTCAGTGGCCATATAATTGCTATATATCTGTCGACGCTGATGGCCACTAACGTGTACGCACTCACCTGTGAAAAACACGGTAGAGTTAGTGGAATAGAATATTACACTGTTAGTTATACTTTGCTTTGGAAATAAATATATATCGATATAAATTATGCGATATTGTACGAGTGACGTGACTAAATGCGGAATCAACATATTCAGAGTGTCATATAATATATAAATTAAAACTTTAGGACAGTGGTGGCGAAACGTACATTTATTGGGTCCAACGTCAATTTTTTTCAATTAAAGTTTTGAAAATATCCAGAGAACACGTGTCCAGAGGAAATTATACTTTCTAGGGATACAAATAAAATTACTGATTAATTACATTATATTAATCAAGTAGGTACATATATTTTTTGTTATTTTATAAATTATGTTTTATTTATTTATTATCTTTAAATTTGGTGATATATTTAATTATTTTATGCTGTTTTTTAATGAATAAAGTATTGATGCCAGGAGTGTAATTTGTCATTTTTAGTGAAATATAAGCAGCAATTGTTTCATCGGCCAAAGGATTTATTTCTTACGGTTTATTTAAATTCTTTATAAAGAATACATTTTCACAAGCATAAGTTGAAGAAAAAATTGAAGGTATAAGGATTATTAAAATTTTTAAAATGCATATAATTTGTTTTTTTGAATTTTTTATGATTAAAATTTTATCAATAGCATAATTACTTTTTGTATAATATTAATGGTATCAATTTTTTCGCGTACTGTTGAAATTTGGTCAACGTATCACCTTTGGCACGCGTGTCAGACGGTATTACTATCCATGTTTTAGATGAATATCGAGGGGGATTATCGATAATTAAGGTCTAAGTTCCGAAAACGTCCTTAGTTTTTCTTCATCGAGAGATTTTGTTCAGTTGTTGGGTCAAACGAAAATAACCTATTCGTTTTCACACCTAATACTTCCTAGTGAAAAATCAGTAATTTAACAATTTCAAGAGTTGGCACCGTTTTATTAATTTAACTTATTAATTATTATATTTCTTGTTAGGTATATTTTATCCGTAGTGTAAATATTTTCATAAAAATTTTGGTGTACTACCAAACAAATATATTTTGGACAAAAGACAATAACGCTGTTTTATAATTTTATAAATGTTTCAATTTAATTTTAAAAATGTAAGTATTATTTCATAATTTTTCTGATAGATTTTTATATATAAAATATATAGTTATATGTATATATATTATTATATATATGTAAATATAATAAGTTAAGAGCACGAAAAGAAATTAAGTTATAATTATAAATGTAGTTCTCAGAAGTGATTGGAATATCAAGTGTAGAATCAATATTAACGAACACAATTACAATTAAATATTGTTATGGTTTATTTACAAATATTTCTGATATTTTAGAAATGTTAAGATTTTTTATCAATGGTATGTGCCTATTTATGTTGCAATATTACTTGCAGTTTTTATTTTAAATCAAATTTTCATAATACATTTTTCAAATTCTATAGTAATTTTATATTAAAAATGCATAGTTATAACAATGAAAATTTAAGTAGAGATGGTTGGATACGATTGAAAATTATATAAGAGAATTTTTAATGTGCTGCGTGGTGGTGTAGAAAATCAAGACGAGTGGAGGCTTAGGGCAAAAATGGCCGACCCCAAACTGTCGTGAGAAAGGGGCAGAAGATGATGTAAATCATTCGACTATACAATATGTCCCATAAGTCCCGTATCACCCTTAATATCTCCACGGGAAATCAATATATTTAAACGCGGTTTTTTTTTACAATACTTAGTATAGAAATTCTGATTTTTTAAAAAAAATCAAAAATTCAAACCAATTTTTTTTTGCATTTAAGAATTTTCAATTTTTAAGATTAAATATTGGTTAAAATTTTCTCGAGAGTATTGTTGTATTTTGTACTTATAATATTTTTTAGTTTATCGTGTGTTGCATATTAATATGCAAGTAACAAGATGGACATGCTGATACGTAATTTATATTTGCCAATATTTTATCCTAACTCAACGGTGTTATTATTTTCGTCGTATCATGGGTGTAGCAATACCTTGTTATGTGTGAGTAAAATATGATTTTGGATGCCTGGTTAACGTTCCATTTTTATTTTAACATAAAATGTCGGAATATTTAATGTGGCGCTCGTGGTTTTTCTATAGAAAATAAATCAAGCTCCATGTTTCATTTCATAGGATTCTTGAAGCATATAAGAGTATTTTTAAGAAACCTAATTGGTTGTACAAGATAACTTTGACTGAAAAGTATTGGAAAACTTGTCAAGCGCTGGAGAAAATGTACTAAAATAGAATAAGACCGCATTGAAAAATAACCATATTTTAACGGTGTTTGTTTTATTTATTTCTTAACACGCGCACTTTTGATTCATGTGTATACGGTAATTAGATGGTAAATTATTAGTAAAGAGGTTTAATTTATAAGTTTACCCTTGTAAGTTGTTGTACTTGTATTAATTACTTACGGTGTCTGCGGCCAGTATTTAAGAGACGCCCGTATTATTTTACACGAGAGTATGTATTTTCCCTTCAGGGACATTAATTTAAATCGTCATAAAGAATGCACTCGCTATTAGATTTCCGCATCACCGTTACTTTTAAATCTCATCGTTGTAGCAAGACTAGAATAAATTATTACAATATGATACGACGTATGAGAATTTAATTTTCTTTATTATATTCTATTTTTTTTTCCGAACACAATAAGTAAATTTTATTTCAGCAACATTATTTTGAAAAATTCTAAAGTTTAAGTAATGTGGTTATTCGAGTAGTAGTTACCTATTCAATTTTTTAATTTTTTTTTACCGCATATCCCTTTCGACACTTTACACGCTTCGTATTTGCTTGTATTTTACAAAAGCGTATGATATGTAACCAACCGAAACGAATCGTGTATGTTGAAATATAGACACATATGACGTATGGGGAGCTATACTAAGCGATGAAAATTATGTCGTTTCAGCATCACGTGTTGATGTCGAATAAATGAAACAGCCGATTTAACACGATGAAAAAAAAAAAAAACTATAGTAATAAGAATGAAATCAGACGGCGCAACGATCGAGGGTTTTGTCAAATGTCGCGGTGACAGCTCGACACGTATAAACCATCACAAGCGCGCAAACGTTTCCTCCTTAATGGCCCTGACGAAAATATTCTGACCGCATAACGAACTGCGTGCGAACGATTCAAGTCGAGTTGAACATGCGAGTATTTCGTGCAAGGTTAGATTAGCAGATATGGTGATGTATTTGTTTCGAATCAGTTTATGGTGGTAATGGTCATAAATTATAATATCTAAACAAGCGGTACACTTTTATCACTAGTACTTGGCCAGGCTAAGCAGTGTTTATTTCAGACATTCTATGCCATTGGAAGGTTATCGATATTTTTGGTGGGTGGGTATGCCACAGGAGTGAATAATTAAAAAATAAATAAAAATTTTCGGGGTGGTATATATTTTTTCCCAGCCACCTCCTGAAATGAACGCTAATGTTTTCAAATAATTCGAATAATTTTATATTCGAATAATAATTATCTATGAGATTATTATTACATAATTATCTCGTAGACACAATTTTGTCCAACTCTGCTTGTTATATGTAGTTGTAATTGTGGTATACGTATAAAGTTGATATTTAAAGAGACAATAAAAATAAATCTTGTCATATTGCATTTTTCTCAATATAACAAAGAGATGTGTGTAAAATCTTTAGAAATCATAAACAGAATTTTTTTCCCCCATAAGCATATTATACAAAAAAGGGATCCGTTACTTCATAATAATTAGGAAACAGTAGTTTAGACTACTACTATTATTCCTTTTTTCACGACTACTTCTTTTTTGCCGAAATTCTGTTTGTCTACTCAAATGGAAAAGAAACCTTCATCAACGGCAGGATAATATCTTTTAAGGACCGTAAAATTAGCAGGACCACGAAAAGTACTGATTCGTGCTACGATGCAGTTGAAAAAACTGTTATATATATATTACTGATGTCGGTGTACCGATATTCGATAAGATGTAGGAATTAATATTTAATCGAAAAGTGTTTTTTGTCATGCTGATAACCCATTCAACAGCGTCTTTCGTTTACGTCATGGAAATGTGTTCAATTATACACGAATGCAGATACTGTTTTTAATTCTAAATTTTTTCAACGATATTCATTTTTAGTCAATTTCTCATACGTTGGTTTTAATCAATTTTTACTAATCGGTATAAGAATATTACTTTCTCAATCATGTTTCACTCGCCATATTATTTTAAATTTATAAATTATTAATTATATTTAATGTATAAATTAAAAATGAAAATTATATTTATTTCTAAAATTTAAGGGGTATTTATAAGATATGCAGGGTATATTAATTCATAGTGTATTTTTTAAGACAACCATTACCGTATATATAAGGATATTAACATCTGGGCCCCACTTATAACCGATTATTCTTAACGAATTTCTATTTTAATAAATATTTAATATTATTATGTTCACTGCGTTCATTTAATGTTCTCGTAGTAATTTATTAAACCCTTTTATGTCAAAATAAATTATGGTTGAACTATCATAGGGGTAAATTTTTAGTTTAAATTGTACCTTAGAAATATTTATAAATTTCGTGAATAACTTAACAATGACATTCTTGAGTTACGCATACGCGACATTTAATATTTAAAATGAGTAATAATTATTATTACTACTACACTGCATAATTAAAATAAGAGACAAGCAAAAGCATATAATAAGCGAAACCAGTATTTTGGAAATTTTTGACTATGAACTAATAAGTATTAGCACTCAACACTTTCATTTTATTTAACAGATATAAATATTAGTTTTAAGCTAATTGCGCTTTTTTCGTGTTCCAAGAGTTTCTAAAAAACTTTTATCACATTTTTTTTTAGTACTGCTATTGGTTTTAGTATTCTCATTATTAAGATCTACTTAGTTTTTCCTCCATTGTTTCAAAAAATAAAAAAGAACTGAAATGTTATTCTGCCTAATGTCCTTAGGCTTTCGAGTCGATGTATTCTTTCGGAAATTCACCATTGCGTTCTTTTGTTTGTAACTATAACTATTAGTTGAATAAAAATACATTAAACATACATATAAGTCATAATGTACAGTCATGTATTACACAATGAACAAAAAAACTATTGTAGTTCTATTTTGCACCTATATTAACCCTCCAACCTTGCCACTACGGTCCACATGAATGAAAGTTGTGAGTAATGATATTACACTCGTAGCTGCACGAGAGCAGTGTTATCCATCATTATGAAATATACAAAGTACAGTAATAATATAAAATGATGTAACTATTGATTAATTATATCTATCAACACACGATATTTTATTAAACGAGAAATCTAAATGTAGCGAATAGAATGCTTTTGCGTGGAAATCTACTTTCGGAATGGATGTCCTCCGTATATCTGTAGTACGCGTATGCATAAAGGTCAACGTAGCACGTAATTTAGAAAAACCCTAAATTTTCTTTCTTATAAATGAAATTCCTCTTAATTCACTCACAAAAAATCGTTTTTACCAATCTCCGGAAAAGCGGAGGTTACGACATAGTGTATTCTACTTCGACTACTCTATATGATTTCAGTCAGTTTATTTGATTACAACATTTCACGTCTAAAATGTTCTTTCTTTGGTTATCACAAATAAATAATTTTATAAATCACGGTGAAAAAAAAAATGAGTGATAACGACTAACACCATTTTTTTCGTGAACTGTTTCTATTTAAATGTCCCAGTTAATAATTGTTTTCATTTAATGGTTTGTTAGACTTTTTATAATTATATTTTACATTTTATTTTCACACTATCTAAATTTTGATGAAAATTCATAAAATTTCTAAAAACCATTTTAAAAATAAATTATTGTTTTAGATTGATTCAGACTAATACTGATACTAATACTAATAGACTATGTACTACAGTCGATTCCCTGCAGTAAATAACTTATCATGATGTCATATTATTTCTCTTTTTTTTGTCTTATTTTAAATAAAATGTACATGCATTTATAAATAAGCCTAAATTAATTCATATTGGTATTTATTTGTATTATAAAATAATTTAAATTTCAAAAATTATAAAATAAATATTTTTTCTTCTAGAAGTATCTTATGACTTTGATATATCTTAAAGGGTTTTAGGGTTTTTATTTATTTTCACTTTGTACAACTTCATATTTCCGAAATTGATGTGTAAGCTATTTGTTTGAAAAGTCGATGCATAAATATTTGTAATTGAACAAATAAGTTATTATTTATATTATTAAATGAGTTATTAAGAAGTTACTGTTTAAATTAAAATCAAAGACGAGAAGAATTTATCGACGATAGATAGAAAGATAGAAAGATGTCTTATATTAGGTATTTTCTACTATCAAATGTTATCTTTCTTCGTTCAAACTGAAGCCGTTATCGAAACGTCTGTCGCCGACCATGCCTTTATCTCATCAACCACCAAACGCAGCGCCACCGCCACACCCCGTCCCTACAATCCATCAATGATCAGCGGACGCGAACGGTCGCGACGACGTCCGCACGGCAACACTATCGAACCGGTCCGTTCCGGTCTGTTCTTTCCCGACCGTGTACGAGGACACCACCGTCGGTACATCATTTTTTTTTTTTATGTCTAACATTATAACTTTTGTACATTATTTAATTTTCATTGTGTTACATATCTACGAATGAGAGTAGGTAATCTTTCGAATCCGAATTTACGTTGTCGGTTATCTTTTATTCAATAGCGTGTTTGGTGTAACAACATCAAAGTTTTATTATTAATATTATTATATTATTATTGTGCGTCGTGCCGAAGACATCTCGACTCACGACAAAACTTTCAATGATTACTCTTAGGTTTAGAAAAAAATTTGATAAGTATTTTGCATTGAAAATGACAGAAAAATATTTATATAAGTAAGTTAATAGTTAATTACCTACTATGATGGCAATGAAAGATATTTTAAATCTTATGAATATACGTAAGCCTGAAAATATTAGAACAAACACTCAGCATAAGAACACATTGTTTGAATAACAAAGAAAATTACAATATGTACAGCGAAGATAATTGTGGTTACAACAATAAAGCATAATTTATACAGATATCAGTATTAAATTTCAATGCTATATTAATAGCTTTTATCTTAGCTTTAATTTATTATAAACATTTTTTTTCACATAGAAGTTTATTTTCATGTTATAAAAGCAACTTTATAAAGTTAATTTTTTTAATAAAATAATAGTAGATGCAATTATTTGAAACAACACGGAATCTATGTACAAATTTCCAAATCCCTGCTAAATTTTCACAGCAGAATCCATCGCCATATTTGAAACACTCTAGCTAGTAACTGAACACCTCCTTCAAGACACCATCATCTTTACTGATTCTCTCAGCGCAATTAAGAGTATAAAAAATACTTACAACCAATCAGATATAAGTATGCACATTTAAAACAAAATTGATATTCAACAAAATAATAACAATTACAAAATAAAATTGTTTTGGACACCCGGATACTAGAATATAAAAGAAAAAGAACACAGTGACCTCACAGCCAAGACCGCAATAAATTCTTCATTTTCATTGTACACAAAAATCACCTCGTACAAAGACATCCAAGCAATAATCATAAACACATTCCAACAACCATGGCATCAAAAATGGACTTCATTCCACATCAAATTAAACGAAAAAGTAAAGCACAACATAGATAGTTGGAGATTTCCCATCGGAATACCTAGAAAATACGAATTTTTATTAACAAGACTTAGAACCGGACACACGAAAATCTTACATAGTTATCTAATGCCTTAGGAAGAACCCTCGATTTGCTCAGAATATGGACTACAAGTTACCATCAAATATATACTTACAGAATGCCGAATATACCATTATACTAGAACAAGTCAAAAACTCTCCAAAAAAACTACTGAAATACTTAACAACCACTTTAAATTAATAGCCAGGTTCAAAATTCTAGAATTCAATTTAAAATTATAAAAAAACATTAATGTTAATTGTTCTCGTGGTTTATTAAATATGGAAATCAATTTTTATGTATAAAATTCCAAAGATCTTTTCATAATAAGGAAAAAAAAATTAGAAAAAATCAAATGGTTAATACTCGTAAATTAATAAATTAATAAACAAATAGTTTATATATAGAAATAAATCAATGCTTTGCATAGAATTGTTATGAAATACAAATATTTTGGTTATTATTATTTTTATTATCTAAAATGTATTGAAGATATTTTTATTATAGGTTTGTACATTTAAAATATAATCAAAATTATTTTTCTTTATTTTACTGTGTATGTGTAACTTTTATTACCCAAAATACATTTACATTAATTCAGTATTAAAAGAATTATACACTTATAAATAAATAAAAAAATAAAAAATTATGATAATATTTTAAATGTACAAACCGATTATAAAAATAATATCATATCAATATATTTTCGATTATAAATAATAACTAAAGTATTTATACTTCTTAACACATCAACGACTAATAAGAATTCATTCTAAATAATCTCACCTATTAAAAAAAATTATCTCTGTAAAAAAAAACCAATTTCTTTAATGTATTCCTTCCTTTATTTTTTTCATATTCAGTCACAATTTTATCGACTTTGTATATACCTGATGATGAATTTTTAATTCGAAACTGGTCGTACTTTGTTGATATAATAATACTTAAGGCTAAGTATTTATTTCATTTTATTTCTATATATAAAATAAATGTTTATTTATTTAATTATTATTCTTTTTAAACTATTAACGTGTTTTAGCCTCAATTATTTACTAGATAAAAATAAATATTTATTGTATGAAGTATATGATTTATATACATTTTATGATGATATGCTTGTACGCCAGGAAGAGATTAAAATCAGTTTTTAAATAAACTAAAATAATGTATCAAAATCGATCTATTTAAAATAACATGTGATGAATTTATTATTTTGGTTAAATTTTTGTGCGTAAATATTATCTATACAATTTAAAATAAAATTATTTTTGTGTAGGTAGTAAAATACATCATGCAATTCATAATATTTGATTAGAATTACTTAACATTTATTTCAAATATCAAGTTATTAGTAGAAATTTTTGGTAGTAAAATACATTTTTATATGATTATACATACTACATATGTATTTATATAGGTTTAATGCAAATAGCACAATAATGTATTATTTATTGACATTTATATAAAAAATAAAAATGTAAATCAAACAAATTATGTTTTTTTTTCTAACTTAACTGTCGAATAAGTAGAAAGAATATGTTTGAAATCTAAAAATAAATTTACCACCATGATAATAAAAGTAAGCATTTCGTTTTTAATGATAACTCAAGAATATAAATACTTATTTTAAGATTGTTCGGTTAAAATATATATATATGTATAGTTATTTTATTCTTCGTAGAAGAATGAATTTGAATGCTCTTGAATAAGAAGTTGGATAATTTTTTAGCGACGAAACCATTATAGTGGTTTGTAACGGAAGTGGTTTTTGAATGGTTTAAAATATTTCCACTACAGATTTAATAAATTATTTTTAGTCAAATAAATGCTGTTTGTTCATCATCAAGTAATCCGTAATTCGTGCAAAGATAAAAAAAGAGCGTGTGACAGTCAACCTGCGCATTAGACATTTAAAATAATAGCAGAAACAATGAAATTAATTTTGTAAGACAATAAAATAAGATAAGTAAAAAATAAATTAATTATTACTACTTTTTATACTACTAAGTGGATTGGTAGGATTTTTTTCTTAAACATATACTAATCCATCATGATGGATTTTTTCAAATTAGTTAATTTGTGTTATTAAAAAATTATTTTTAATAATCATTTTGATCTTATAATTTATCTTACAAAAACTTAAGTGTAATAATATATAGTTATATTTAAAGTTTTAAAATTATTATTGCTCTTTAAAAAGAGAACGTACTTCAAATAAAGTTATAATTCTAAGATATTAGTTTTACTCATTTTCATAATAATTGAATTGATTTGTGTTTATTTAAAAACAATGATGAATCATCGCATTAATAATTTTAGCGTAATACGCATTATAGGTATTCAATTATGATCCGATATAAATAATATATTGAGAGATAGAATAAGTGTAAATACTTGTTTAAGAAAGAAAATGTTGTACCTGATAATCGTATTAAAAGAAGTATAAAAAGCTGAACTCGAAGAAAAAAAAAATTACCATCAATATTCATAAAAATAATAATAAATGACGTAATTTAAACTTCAGATATAAATAAAAAATTTAACCAAGTAAAGTCTGACGAAAAATTGTTTTGAGTAACTTTGTTTTAAGTTTTACAAATCATAAAATATGAAATTAATCTGAAAACCTTAGACATAGAAAAAGAAGGACATTTTAAAAGTTGATTCAACATATTTGTAGTCATCGAGTCGGATCGAATATCGAACGGCGACGAATAAAATAAAAAGTCGTTCTACACCGTCCACTAACGAAAGATAACAAGACCAGAGCTATTAATTATAATTGTTATGAACGGGAACAAGTTATGCAATCAGTAAATTATGAGTGTTCATTACAGGAACATCGTGAACTTCCGTTCTGAAAATGGAACCTGTGTTGAGTCCGATACAATAACGACGCACTTAACTGACGACAAAAATGTAATCAAAAAATAAAATATTGGTGTATCAATTTGCGTAAGTTTTTAAAAAAATCAGTAAATTTATTCGTACAAGTATAAACGGTCGTGGGATGTACGAACGCATGTCATGGCAGTCGGTGTACTTTATAAAAGTGTTTCCCGACCTGTGGGAGCCATCAGACTTCTAAGCCAAAGAGGGAGGGTGATCGAGATTTAACGCGTGAAATAAAGTAAGAACAGTTTCATATAAATGTATCTTTATTAATCATTCCGCATGCTTTAAACAATTATTTATAACCGAGAGCGGCATTACATTTTTTTTTACTTAGTATAACTAAAATAAAGGTCACATTTTTTTATTTTGTTTAGAGTGCGTTAAACTTTTGAAACTCTGCAAGGGGACCTTAAATGATAAAGGTTGAGAAACGATGTTTTATAAGGTACCGTTTTCGGCCAAATGCGTTTGAAAGTAGATTTGCATTGGTTAAATAAACTATAGTGCGCAGTACAAGTGGAGCCTTACGGACCGACACCGTGGGCCACTGCCCTCTCACCTCCCCCCCCCACGTGGTCGAATTGGAGTCGACCACGATACCGGTAATGCATCGACGATGGATAGCTGCAGGACGCCTAGGACGATTACATACAATTTTTCTTAACCCCTATAAAAAGTTCACTTGAGTTGAGATTAAAAAATTATTTCGTACGATCGGTACAGCCCCCGGTCGCGACATATCATTGGATATCAAAATAGCATTCACCCCATCCCAGCTGTCCGTCCACCCGAGCACACACAAACATTGGGGCGGGGTAGGGTGGTGGGTTTTCCATACCAGTACGGCGACGGCCTGCGCGAAGCTGACGGTGTGACACAGATCGCTGCCGAACGGCCAGTACTGCAACATGAGCGTGGCGACGAACGAAAACGGAACGCAGAACAGCGTCATGAGCAGGTCACCGACGGCCATGTTCATGATGTACAGGTTGGTGACCGAGTGCATCTGCGCGGAGAACATGACCACGTAGCATACCAGCCCGTTGCCGACCAGCGACACGACGAACACCGCGGTGTACATCAGGTAGACAACCGTCTGGAACGCGGTCGTGCCCCACAACCCGTCCGTGTCCGCACGGCACATCTGGCCCGCGGCGGCCGTGTCGTTGCTCCACGCGAACGTCGCCGTGTCGTTGAGCTCGTAGACGTCGCCGTACGAGTCGTCCATCGTGTCGCGTGCACGCGCGGTCTCCGGTCTCCGGTCCCGACTGGTCAACACCACACCTGGAACAGAACGCGCCACGCGTTTATCAGCGTTGGTCGTCCGACAGTCATGCTGTGCCGAGGGGGGGGGGGGTGCGATGGAAGCTGTTGTGGTTATTACCGGGTATTTGGTTCGGACAGTCCGTCGCCAAAACGATGGCAAACGAAATGACATTGATCACGTGCAGTGTTGTTCAGGAAAATAATTATTCTCCTTCTTCTTCGCCTTTCTCCCACTTATTCTGGGTCGACCAATTTTGGCCTGTTTTCTACATCCCCTACGCGCGCACCAACAGCCCTTGTATCGTTGTCAGTCGTGTCCAACCGTCTATTTTTGTAGGGCTTCCTCTTTTCCCTTCGACGTTCGTTTTCATAACCACTCTTACTGCTTTTGTTTTCTCTCGCCTCATCACATGCCCAAATCGTTTTGTTCTATTCTCTCTCATCTTGTCTACTCAACACCACACCAATATCACCTCCATTACCTATCACGTATTTGTTCCTTATTCTATATTCTCTTATCACTCTACTCGTCCATCTAAGCGTTCTCATTTCCACAACACTCGTACCATGTTCTATTCTCTTGTCAACCCCGCCCAACACTCCGAATCATATTTGGTCTCATTTGGTCACTACACTCCTGTACAATTTTTATTGGAATTCTCTTATCACATTAAACTCTTGACGCTTCCCTCCATTTCATTATTTTGCACTTCATCCTATGTTTTACACCCATGCCAAAACCTCTGTCATCTTGTAAAAATTATCCTAAATATTTAAAAATCTCGATTTCACCTATCACCTTACCGCTTATTGTCATTGGTCTCTTCATCCTCTCAACTTCTTGGTATCTTCCTTCAAAATCATATTCCTTATACTTTTTTTTTTATCTTTACTAACTTTCAATCACTTTCCTTCAAGAGATAACCTCCACTCATCCAAACTATTATTAATTTATTCCAGATTTTCTACTCAAAAACTATATACTCAATATTATTCAATTATATATATTTAGCAGTAGCAAAAGGTCATACGTTCAATATCCATACCATCCGTCTATATGCCGTTCTTGGTAATCGGAGCAATAATTTTCAAGTGAGAAATTTCAATAAAAATTTCAATAAAATTTAAATGTTTTTTAATTTTGTTTTATAAATCTAACTCCGATCTAAGCGTAAGTTAAAAAAGTGTATTCTGTTCTTAGTGAAAATAAGCGTATATTTTTGCATTTAAACTTCATTTGGTTTGCTATTCAATACCGTTTTAGATTATTCCTGGGCCGATTAGTTTAGTGATTTAATGATTTTGTAATCACGTTTTATTTTCGTCGACTCTTGGGTTATTGATTAGCACTAAGACTTGGTTACGTGTTGCTCAACCGAAAACATATCAAGAGGGATGTTTCAAAATGGTAATCATATTAATTTCTCTAGCAATTTTTTAGAATAAAATAATTTTTTTTGTCTAGCAAGCATACTCTTACGTTTAAATTTTGCTGATAAAATAAGTAATTAATTGTTTTATAAAATGAAAATTCAAACGAAAGATTACCAAAATAAGTGATATAATTTTGGCAATTTGGCTCATTCAGTATTTCTATTAAATAGTTATAATCCGAAATGTTTAAGATTCGCAATTATTTTCGTAAGACCAGTAGTGATAAAAAGCGTAAACGTGAAAGTTTAGATAAAAATAATACAAAATTATTTTATAAGTTATCACTAAAAAATTGACTAAAAAATTTAGTACTGAACAAAGTTCTGAAAATCCTAAATAGTAACACATCGTAATAAATGATAAATTCAATGATATATTTGTACTTAATTTAATATCGTTGCTACTTATGTTTATAAATTTTTGTTAAAAATAGAATGATGAACATACATACTCTATTTTTTTTATTGGAATTATTCATCAAATATTTTCGATTTTTGATCAATTGACATGGTTGTATAATTATTTCATCTTGTTTGGCCGTTATGTTCAGATAGTTAAAATATTATTTGGTTATTTGACACCTAGGAGCTAAGGTGGATGAATTTTAAGTTTACGATCCTCATTAAATTGCACATGTTTCCATCGTTCTAAGAAAGTTATATTTTTCCTAGTTGGATGTGAAAACACAAAGCTTATCTTATATTTAGTTTAATTATTTTAACGAACGGCCATTGCTTGTAGTATTCAAGATATATACGTGTGTACAGTTTTAATCTCTCTTTTCTACTAATTTAGTGTTTGAGTGTGAGCGCCAAATCCCATATATTCTGAATAACGAATATTATTGCTATTGGAACGAAATAATATTGTTTTTTGGCAAATATTTTTGCCGATGAAATTTCAGTGAAATTAAATGATTGGATTACATTAAAGATAAGACAATCAACATAAATATTATTTTTTCATTTAACGTACCTAGGT
This sequence comes from Sipha flava, assembly GCF_003268045.1. Classification (NCBI taxonomy): domain Eukaryota; kingdom Metazoa; phylum Arthropoda; class Insecta; order Hemiptera; family Aphididae; genus Sipha; species Sipha flava. The sequence goes on from NW_020273107.1 coordinate 1,580,066, forward strand.
GTTTGGAACACATACGAATAATAATATTTAAAAGTTTTACATTCATCAATGTATTACAATATCATGCAGAAAATAAACTATTTCTAAGATGTAATATAATTATAAAGTTCTTATGTTTCTCCATGGAATGGAAGAAAAATAGATCTTTAATTTAGAAAATTATTAAATAAAAGTTATATACTCAATGTTGTTTTAATAAAACCAACAAATAATAAAATATTCTTGGGTTTGGTTGAAAAATAAACATCAATAACATTCGTCTAACACTAAAATTCGATATATAACTAATGTTAAATTTTTTTATTGAATCTTATATATTACTTACATCTTACATATACTATTTTGAAATACTATATTATTTATTAAAATTATTTGTTATTGACAAACAAATACAATCAGTTGTATTTCGTCTATTCACTGTCTCAAGAGAATGTTATTTGAAATTATAAAGGAGCTGATAAGGAGTTATAGTTATTTGTATAGGTTTTTTGTTTGTTAAGTTATAATTTTGACAGGAAAGTTTCTGTACCAGTATATGATGTGCATTAAACTTTTAACCGTAAAATAGAAGGGACAACTTTAATTCGATTTAAATTCAATTGTTGTTTAAAAAATGATAATGAAAATTATACTCTAATATCGGATTTTTGATGTCGAATTAATTTAAAAAATCTAATTTAGCTTTATATTAAAAAGGACTTTTTTTTAATTGTATATGATACTATTTTCGAAATAATGGATTTTTATACATTTTAGAGTAAAATTAACTATGTTATATAATATATTGAAAGTAAAATTCATTATAGGGAATTAATGAAAGATCATCTCATACATGTACTTGATATGTATATCTGTTATATTAAAATATATGTAAAACAATAATTGCTCCAAAGAAAAAGAATTATTTTTTTCAATACTATCAATTAACATGATAATCAAAAATTACTAAATTGGTAGTTATCATGAAATAATTTTAAAACACGAATGCAAATATTTATGCAAATAATGTTAAGCAGTTTATTTCACCCAGTCAATTAAATGTTGTAAATGTTGTATTTCAAAGTCTAATTATGTTTCAACTTGTTTACTTGGCCTCTATTTAACGTTAAACATTTTGGATAATATTTCCTTCTTTTTAGAATACGTCTACGTTATATTCACACGTAATGTATGTAAAATAAAATATTAACGTAGTGACAGTTACGAAACGATTAAAAGAATATTTAAATAACATGGTGAGTGATAAGTTAATATTTAAATGAATACACATGAATAGCAATACAAATATTTTATACTTTGACTTTCGACATAAGAATTATTTTAATTTATTTATTTCGCTTACATAAGTTAAAACATCTGTAGGGATCGAGTTCCTGGCTATATTACATATTAACGTTCAACCACACTAATGGCATCGAATACGTACTTAAGATGGTGCATTTGCATCACTTAAAATTGTGGAATGGGTACAGTTGACCTAGTCTGGGTCCATATAATAAAAAAAAAACTAGTATTTAGTAGCAGTAGGTATTTGGTAGTAGGTGACTACTTAATATGAACATGATAATGCTTTGATAATTGATGGCCAAGTAATGCTAGAAACAAATAGCATAGATATTTCGATCTTGGATTAAAATGGAAGTAATATTTTTGAGGTTTCTAGGTAGGGGTGGGTGGGTGGGTTAGTGATTAAAATGTGCGTTTGTAACATCAATTAAAAAATAGTTCGGGGCCTCTGTACGGTACAGACTGCATCATATATAATATCGCTATTATTAAACGTCTGTTTTTTATGATTATTATTTTATTTATTTATTTGTATTTGTGGATTCTAAGAAATGTACATAATGTTTATTATTCCATATTATTCACTTGGGGAATGTAATTGACTATAATTATAAAATACTTTTAATGGAAGAACTAAATTTATGAGTTGAAATATATATATATATATATTACTACTTGATTATATGTATCCCTACTTCTATTTTATAACGAACTAGTTCCCAACCAGGGAGGGGAATTCCCCCCCAACTGGGAAATTTAAATACTGCACAGGGGAGAATATAGTTATGATGAAATAACATGAATTTTGTCCTTAAATTAATTATATCATCTTACAGTCAGTAAAATTGAAAACAATACATTAGTTTTCGGATGGTCGCTCATCGTTAACAATTTTACAAGTATTTTATAATGATTGACCTCTTCGCAGGTTAGGTTCCCTCTTATCCAAAAGTGACAGAAAAAACTATTCGTGCATAAATCCCATATCTATTTACTTATAGTACTTAAAGTATATACTATACTTACTTATATTTGTGAGTCTCTTTTTTCCACACTTTTATAAATAAAAAGCAAACTAAGAAATTGGTTGGATGTGGGAAATTATATGCTTTGTGCGTTATAAAAAATAATTATAGTTGTAAATAGTTATTAGTTGTAAGTCCGACGAATAATGCCGAATATGTATGAAACGGCAGTTCGGCCACGACGACCATCCGGTGTAGGTGTTCTGAACTCCGTATTGTTTTGATGTAAAAATCCATACTCGTAAGTTATTTTATGTATTAAACTTTAATAATTATCTGAAGAAATCTCAATTTGTTGATATTATTAAGATTCTTTCCTTTTATGCTCCCGAGTTACCGAATATTACGAGTATATTCAAGAGGATTAGAAAACATTTCTTAAATATTCTAAATTATCCGACCACATTACATTAACATGTACCAAAATTGTTGTTTTAAATGACGTAATTTAACTATGGTAAAATATACGATAAAGAAAAAATTCGGACGTTGATAGATTTTTTCAAATTAATTATTTTTATTATAGTCTTCATAATTTTAACATTATTAAAATTAGTTTTGAATATCCAATCATTTTTTCTAAAATATTAAAAAAAATTATCATGTTTCTGACTATTATAATCTAATAAATATTGTTGATGCTGAATAAAGAAAATAAAAGAAAAAATATTATAGATATATAAATACAGTAAGTTTTTTTTTACATCGAATTTGATTTTTATACTATTGAAATAATCACCATTATGATCATTAAATACATTATAATATTTTTCTAACATGTTTATTGCTATAAATACGCGTATTTTTATGGTATGTATTAAAATTTAAATGTTTGTATGTAATGTATTTGATGATTATTTATATAAAGTACAGTCACAGTCTTTTGACAAATATAAACGAGATATTAAAATACTACTATTATGATAAAATAGGTTGTTATCGTATATTATGAATAAAAAAGTTTAGTGCTGTTAAATAAAAGCATCAATTATTTAGGTTTATAATAAATTGTTTAACGTCACTAGACATAATCGTATAGACATATATATAAAATGAATAACAATATTCTATCTTTTTCAAGAAAATAAAGTTCTTATTTATTCTTCAACAAAATAAATAAAATCTCGCTTGAAAATAAAATCGCATTTATAAAAACATAAAAGATTTCCAAATCAAATAATTTATTTCATTATAGGGATATTATAATGTGCGTAGGGGTTGGTTTACAAATGAAGGGTTCGGTGCAAGAACAAGGTATCTCCACTTTTTGAAATTGTTCAGGAGAAACAAATAATCAAATTATTTGATTTCTAATAAGGGTATAATTATTTTAAAAACATATTTGAAATCTTCAAATGAAGAGCTACCTATGCATGTTTACATATTTACATTTTAGATTATTTTAAATATATAATTTAACTAGCAAAAATAAAGAAACCTGGAGATACCTGGTTATTGCAATATATATATATATATATATATATTTTATATTTTGACTTAACAACAATTTAAGGTGAAAATATAATACCAAATAGGACGAATCTGTGCAACATTAAAATTGTGTGTTATAAACTATGCCTTACAATATAGTATAGAGAAAAACAAGAAATTCTTGATTTATAATAATAAATTAACTAAAAATTACGGAGATACCCGGTTATTGTACCGAAACTCACGTTTTTCTTAATTTTGTTTTTTCATGTTTTTCGTCAATTTTTTTTATAAGTGTTGGGAATTTTAATTTTGGGCCTCTTCAAAGTACAAACTAGATTTACTTTTCTATCAGAAAAGGTACTGATATTGAAAATTTAAGCATTTTTGTTGATAAAAAAGTGTTAACGGACACAACAAAATACATTGAAAAATCAATCGCTCCATTCAAAATAATACGAGGTTACTAGGTATTACTCCCTATATTCGGTGACACTAAAATTGGCTGATGATTTTAGTGACCGTAAGTGATACTTTCTAAGTTGAAACACTTACATTGAGTGACTGTATACAAATATCGGAATAAAGTATTGTTTTTGTTCTGTGAGCTACAGTTGTCTGTAAATATATATATGTGTTTTACACCTGGGGCGAGTATATTTTTAAGAAAATGGTCAATAAAACTAATAACATCGTTTTGTTCTTTTTTGGTTGTCGATTCGTCGTATATATAATGGCAAGATTTACCAGTCTTTCCCGAATAAATACAAAAATTATAAACTCAAATTTGGCGTTTATAAAATACGTCTTCACACGGGATGTGTGGTAATGGCATTTTTTGTTTAAAGTCAAAACTTAACAATTCTATTTCTTTATCTGATTTAGATTTTTGAACAAATGATTTTAAGTCTGTATAAAATACCTCTGTTTTTATTATATGCACTTTTTTTCTATTTCAAACTCACGTTTTATTTTTGGGACAGTTTTGTGGTTAATTAAATTTTTAAAACGGTCACAAGTTTGACATGTGTCAGTTTTTGGGGTACCGAAAGTTAAATTAAAATTATTTTTGAAGTATTCAGCAAAATATTCATATTTAATGATTGGTTTAATGTTTTTTTGCCTCTTTGTACATTTTAAATATTTTCAATTCATTTATTTTTAAATAAAGTTTGTACACTTCAGAAATGTTAAGTTCTGGGGATAATTAATTAACACACTAATAAATATCACACTAATCAGGCTCGCGCAAACAAAGCGGTTTTGTTTGGATACAATTTTCTTATCGAGTGTGGTGGTAACTATCGAAGAAATCGGTTTTAGAGTTTTTCAAGTTACCAAATATATCGTATCAATCTACAAAACGTCATCTTTCAACATTCTTTGTTTATTTCTATTTCGTCTATACAAATAACAGATTATTTAAATCGATTTTACAGTTTCACATTCAAATAAAAGTCAAGAAGCTCCGCGAAACCCGTGCAGTTATTCGAAATTTCAACTGTAGGAAATATGATCACTACGAACATGTCTGTTTATAACTCGAAGGATCAATTACAGTAATTGTGACGCGAACTTTATTGCAATAATAATAAAAGTTGTGCCATGAGTTTTGCTAGTCATGCGACACGAACGACGACGAAAAAGAACCGGAAACATGTTAATTGTACATGTGTGATCGAGACGTGGAAAACTGTACCCTGTGGTTGGATCGGTTCGGTGCAATAACCGCAGAGCCCGCACACAAATCGGACGAATACTTCACTAACTAAACATTTAAATCACAACTTAAAACTACGACAGCTAACGATGGTGACGGTGACTGCGGTTGATAAAGCGACTCGAGGACTTGGGCGATCTCACATGCGTCACACCGGATGCTGACGGACTTGCGCATTACAAACACAGCTGTGATGTAGCGAATGGATTGTCCCGATCTATTAACCAAAATTAAATTAAAGTACCTACATTCAGTTATCAAAATCACTTATTATTTCATATCACCTGCCACCACCAGAATTAGAGTTACTATAGCCCGTTAAACCGTATGTGTTTGTTCTGTAATAACTTTAAACATTTTGTTGATTCTTTATCAATTAAGTAATTTAACTTATTGTATATATATATTCTATAAATTTTGCTCATATTGGGTGTAATTAATAAAAAAATGTATATATAAATAATAAATCTCAAGACGAAATATTTTTATTATGATTTTTTTTTTGCCGTGGAATTGGTTCAACTTCGTACACACATATGATAACACATGCATGCCTCAATGGCGAGAATAATAATAATGATAATAAGAATATTATAATGCTATAATAACAATACTGATATGTTGCTTTAGCAACAAACGTGAATGACCGACAGAAAATATTGATGTCAACACGTAATAATAATAATTAGAGCGATGGCCGCACAATCAGTGTATGGCAGTATAAAGACATTAGATAATTAACATATAATAATAATCTTAATAATAAACAATAATTGTAATAATTCACGTAATTAATTGAAGAAGAAATTACCGAAAACGGACGAAAATGGGTCTACAAAGATATTAGATAGTTAATATTTAATAATAAACAATAATTGTAATAATTGATGTAATTAACTGAGGAAGACAGAACGGAAAACAGATGAGTCGTCACCACCCGTAACGTCTCATGTTGTGTTTCTTAGATAGGAAGAATAATACAAAAAATAATAATAATTTAGTTATTTAATGACTAAAAGTGTTATTAACATAACATACATACGCTGAATTTATTTCCATTTTAATTTTCCAATTTCAAAATCAAAAGATTGATTTTTAGCTTAGGATCCATGCGAAGAAAACTATTCCTCCGAATCACCGAAGATAACAACTTTTAACGTTACTATGGAAAATCAAAAATAACTTTTAAAAATCATGTCAATAAAATCAACATTGAAATCAAAAGAATCTAGTTTCTGGCGAAAAGGTCTCATTCTAATTACTGTAACATCTCCGACGGTAAACATTTTTTTTCATTGAGTTCTCAGAATCACATTACTTCAAACTATATAAGTCCTCATTTTGTAGTACTAGCTAAATAAACTGGCTTTGCACGGAACAGTCTTGGCCGGGTCATAGTTTTTAAATTATTATCTTATACCATTTGAAGTCTAGTTTGGTGTGACTGTTGGTTATAAAACAAATAAAACGAAATTTAAAATAAATTGTATCGTAGTTTTTGTTGTACACTGAATTACCCGTTTTGCATCACAGAACTGTCTTTGCTGGTGTCAATATTTTTTTTAAATCTAAACTTATTGCACCTCTAGAGTATTGGAGAGACCACTATGTCAAACTTCAAGTTCATACATTTTGTCATTTTTGAGTTATTTTAATGATAAATAAATAAGTAGCAATTGCATTTTTTTAAAATAGATATTTATTTATTCAACCATACCAGGCGTTGTTCGATAAGAACATTGTGAGTGTTCAACTACTTCTGGACGTTACTTGCTGTAGAAACTATGGTCTTTTAAGAGTAAGTCATTCAACATTTTGGGGGAGAAAATTGTTACTTTTGGAAATCATTTTCAGTAAAATAGACAAGTTCACCGTTTTTCAGGTGTACACCGAGGCGTGTGACTGTGAGGTTCCTTTCCGTTTTTTGATTGTTAAAGCAACAACAAAACAACAATTGCTCGTTCGGGTCTAATGAGGTTTACTGATGATTTCCTTTACTTTTTTTCACGACAAAAGGTAGCCTATGTCCTCTTCCACGGTCTAATTTTTTTTGTACCAAGTTTTATAAAAATCGGTAAAGTAGTTTTAGGAAAGCATAAGGAGACATATAGTCAAACATTAATTTAGGTATATATAATATATATTATATATATATCGATAATATATCAGCTTATGATAATGTCTCAAATAATCAATTATCTTCCCAACTGATTTAATATAGTCAATTAATCCCTCGATATAAGTATCCATAAGCATAATAAATAATTATTTTGAAATATGATAAATAATTAAATAAGTAACAGATCTTTTAAAATATTGCTACGAAAGACTAATGATCTCAAACCAAACTTGTCTATGTTTTTACATTTTTTTATAAAGAATCAAACAAATTGAACGTACATTATAGAATCATTTACATATATCTAAATATAATTTTATAACTATTTACTTTTATTAATTAATATTTTATAAAACCAATAATTTTACTGATCAAAAGTGGACTTTTACTTATACCGTATTGCTGAAATTACAATTATTTGAATATTTTTGAGTTTGTAAATTATTTGTTTTTCTATATCAGCTATTATTTTCTGTCCCCATTGTGTTTTACTACTATCTCTTATTATACAAAATCTTTAAACTTTTTTTACTCACGAATTCAAGTTATAATATGAATTGTTGTATTCTATTTCGCTTTTACATGCTTAAATGTGTGTACTTTGTTTAAATATTTTGTCTTTACTATTAAAACCGTGTTCAAAAAATAAAATTCATTGTAAGTAAATCGTATAATTATGGTTGGAATGATACATAAAATTTTATCATTGTTAAAAGTACATTTTGTATTCAGTTTTATGAAATCAGTTTCATAAAATTTATATGTGTTTAATATTATAAATATATCATGTAGATTTTATTTTATCATTTTATAGTGTACAATTTATTGAAATATTGCTTAAAACCGTAATCGGTATTTCATATTTTTCTCTAATTGTATGGTATATTCTAACAACAATGCTTGTGTTCAATTATAACTACGGCAGTGTGTAATTTTCAAAAGTGATTGCGCGCAAAAAAACTATGAACTTGAATTACTATTTATCTGTGATAAAATTAGAAAAAAATATACAAAATTTACTGTATTGACGATCGTTATTTATTACAGAAACTTTTAGCAGTTTACAAATCAGCGAATTAGTTATTACGGTTTATTGCTACCGAAAACGATCGTACTGTGTTCGAGAATTAAATAATTAAATGGAGTAGTAATGCTACAAACGCGAACGATTGTTTTTTAAATCGTTTTAATAACATATTATACTGTAGTATCAAAATTAGGTATTCCGAGCGTGTCGATAAATGCACGAGACAAACGCGCGTAACACGGGCTAAAAGATAAATTCGTTGTGAATGAATAATGGAATTACGTAGCATTAGGCTTTGTTCAACGATCGGAACTGTCTTGATTTATCGGACCACCGGCAGATAAATTGCATCCCATATTTTCGTTATACTTTCGTATTAACATGTTTTCTTGCACCTTTCTAATGAATATCGGCCGCATTGATTTCCCGTCTGAAGTGTATTATTAACCGTTCAGTTACAGTTTGATACATACGTTTACGATCTACTTCGTAGTAGCCGCGAGTTCACTTGTACAGCATTATAATTTGGTCTCGCAACGCGTGTACCGAGCGAGCACATGGTTACGCAACAACAGTTAAAGACTAAGCGCGGTCGCGTTCAACATTTGTCTTCCGCATTTTGTTGTCTCACGGAAAAACAAAAAAAAAAAAAAAAAATCGTAAAAAATTTGCGAAAAAAAAAAGTAAAAAAAAAAGAGATATATTTAATAGTATAAATACGGGCGATATGCCGGAGTGTCGCGGTTGGAGATTAATGACGGGTACGATCTTTGATAGGGGACGGGACGCAAAAATTATATGAACAATAGGACGACAAGACCTCGCGCGGTATTCGGTCAGTCATATTTTACGTTGCAACATCGCACCGACGTTATCTCTTAATAAAATATTAATAGTCGGAGTAAAAAACGTTCTCACAGGTCAAAACGTGTACGTATTTGCCACTGCATTCCGACGGACCAGACATTTCGACCTGTTCCATTATTCATCGATTCGTTTACGTGTGTTTTATTCGTCTGAGCGAATACGGAAATTGATCGCAGTATCGGTGTAATATATAAAGAAGGTGTAGTTATCTTAACGTTGTGAATTTATCGTTGAAAAGAAAAGAAAAAAAACACATTCTGAAAATAATATACATATTATATTATGTGGGTCGAAGGCCGAGAATTTACTTTAGTTTTTGTTTGAACGGCACTTTGTGTAGGCAAGCCCGATGTTCTTTAGCGTTGGTAACAACATGATGGTATGTCCATTTAAAATTGATATTGCCTTGTCATTTAACGATCTGTTGGTACTTGTACAGACTACGAGTCTACGATACGTACAATACGTATGATCGTATTGGACGCAATATTTCTTAACTATCTTTTGAAATATTGATTAACCAGGAAAACAAATGTTTTAATAGATATATAAAAAACGTATGCACATGAGTAATGTCAGTGGGAATGATTAGATTTTCACTAATTCTACTTTCTTTCGCAATAATAAAAATATTAATATCCAGAGAACAGAGATTGAAAATTATTATGTTTTATATTATTTAATTATCAGAGTTATAAAGACGCTATGAAGTTTTATTTTATTAGGCTATACGTATGTTAATTAGTAACAGCCTATACACCGCCTATATTCTACTAACCGATGCTTTATTTGTTATTTTTTAACTAAAAAAGTTGCAGTAGTTTTATAAATTTTAGGATATTGAAAGATGAATTCATATTTCAATGTCAGGCGTCCACAAGTATAATACGATTTCAGTTTTCAAATAATGTAATATGTTTTGAAGTAAAACATCACGAAATGTATTGCAAAAGTTGGACACACGTACATACGTGTCGTATTTTGGTTATTAAGTGGATGTACTTATTGACAGAAATATTTTGCATATAGCATCAGCAAAGTTTAAAGGAATGATGAAAGTAGCTTATTGAATTTGTCATAGTTTTTTTTTTTTTTACTACACATTCCCACTTTTTTTGAAACTTATACGATTATTAATACAATTAAAATATCAAATGAACCAATGGAGTTATCTAATCATTTATTATTATTATAATTTTCAGTAAATCATTTAATATTTTTGATTTTTTTTCTTCACTATGCATTTTTTCTTCGATTTCTTTTGATATATATATTTTTAATTTTGTATACGGTTTTAAAATCTCCTAACCATCGTACTCCTCCAGAATACTTCTATTTTAGTGACTATTTTCTTCAGGAATGTTTTTAATTTGATTTTATCTTCCGCATGACATTAAAAAAAACAAAAACATTGTGTTTTCGTTTTTCGAGTTCACTTATTAACTTTTGATAAGTTTCTTCCTATACTTGCAATTCTTCATATGGATTTTTCAAATTTTCTTGCTTTTTCTAGTTCCAATATATCGGTGTCGATTTCACTGCCATCGTAGTTGTATTTCTTTTCCCACATTTGTACATTGATCCATTTATCGCTGCCATACTCTTCAAAAACATATATCTGGCTTTTTTCATGCCATTTTTTTTTTAATTATCAGGATTTTCTCCATGACTTGTAATTTTTCTTGAACACGTCTTTCTTCTTCTTTCAATAGTTCTATGTTAGTTATCTTCCGGGTAACTTTCCACGTCAGACGTCGTTCATTTTGCAATTCTTCTATACATTCTTCGAATTGCTCATATTTCTTTAGCAGATCTTGCGTTTACATTTCGACGCGCTTTTTTGTTTCTAAAATACGACGTATAATATAATAAAAGACGATTTTTTTTTTTTTTTTTTTTATGCGAGAAGCATACCGAAAACGCGATCAATAATATTATACGTACGCAAAGTCATGTTGATGATTATCCCTATTGATTTTTTTACTCTACATTAACCGTCTCTACACGGGAAAGCTATTACAACAGCAGTTATAAACGTATTACGGTGTAAAGCGGTAAGACGTATTCGATCTATAATCGTCTGCAAAGTGTCAATGAACAAAACTAACGAATGTACGTATTACGGCCACCGCAAAAAGTGTAGGCGAAATTTTTCTCACCGATCACCGTTTTAGTGCAGTAACAGAACGGTAACAAAGCAGTTACGTCGATCGAATTTGATTTTTTTCATTTTGCGCACTTGTTACGTTTCGATTGCCCGTCCGATGTACGGTGTTCGGCGATCACCGCATTCGCAGATAATAGTATCAAACGTGTATTATTCGGATACCGCAATAGCTGGGAATGCCACCAGAACGGAGGACTACCGCCGATTATAGTAATTCGGTACCGGTCGGAAGGAAAAGATAACAACTAAAATACTCTTATTATTCGCATACGCATTGGTTCTTCTCTCAGAACACATTTCGACCGATTGTCGGAACGCGTATAACCAGAAAAAATACGTCGAAACGTATTAATCGGCCGAGGGATGGTTCCGCTCGCGGGACTCGGACGCGATACCGATTCTCATCAATCGTTACGATCGGACGACGATTTCGCTTCTTCGCATGAAACGTCTGGTCCTTGGACGCGATCACGAGCGATGGAAAAAAATGAGCTTTTTCTTTACCGATGGACAAGAAGAGGGTGGGACTACATAATAAAATGTCTCGTCCCATGTCCGATGTCTATCACAACCGGATCTCTACATTTAGTATTTATTTATCGATTTTTGTTGATTCAACGTCAAGCAGCGCAATCTCGTATTCTTTATGCACCGTACTGAAACCATAGGCGTATTTTAGGGGGTGGTGAAGGAACAACCTCCCCTAAATCTGTATTTAAGGAATTGATTATATGTGAGATACACATTTCAAACTATTTTAATGTGGATCATTTTATAACGAAATCAAATTACGCGTGGCTGTGAATACTGAATTAGGCTTTTCGTCAGGTCCATACTTAGTAAAAAATCAAAAAAGAATTACACAAAAGTCGATCCTAAGTGGATCCGGCATTAGATTAAAAAAAAAAAAAAAACACAAATATTAAGAATTCACCTGATTTAAATATTTCCAAAAATTTTGAGCCTGATTTAAAGAAAAAATTTGAGTCGCCCTCTCTCCTAGAAGTAAGTATATACGCCCCTGACCAAAACCTATGTGTATGCTCACGTGCGAAAGTTTCTATGATTTTTAGCACAGATAACTAGCATAAAAATATCTACACATGTTAGTATAAAGCTGCGGAGATATCGTTGTCCGGCTGTCGTTTACTGTGTACAAGCATGCTGCTCGTAGATAATTTTAATCGAATCATATTTTTGGAAATCGATATCAATGTCATCTTTCTGGTTTTTTCAGGTCCACGGTTGCTTTGAAATATCTCCATTTCAAGTTTAGTCCTGAGTTTTGCCGCATACATTAGTTTTAAATACATTTTATTTGAACTATTATTTTCACTTTTTATACCCTATAAAATCATCGTTGTTATAAAAATGAAATGACGGAAGGAAGCAAATTTATTTATGCACATCCAAGTAATAATTATTTGCTATATTTATTTCCCGTAGTCGCTTGTCGGCTTAGATATTTAATGAGAGTGTGATGAAAGGCTGAAAGAAATGTGTTTATTTGAGCTTCAAAAGCGAGCAAATCGAGTGAATGATTTGAAAGAAAAATATTAAATGTTATCCGTCATTTTAAGATGTCGGCATATATACATTGGAGATGTTTATGTCATATTTGAATGTATTGATTCGGTTATTACAAAATTGTCTACCAATCGTACCTAGCATATGTTTATACAACGCTATAAATACTCCTTATAAGTGTAATTGGTAAAAAATAAATTAGAAACTGAACTTTTAAGAATATTAAGTAATATTTATTTAAATAAGGAATGGGTATGAAATCCGAAGATCTGTATTTTCCGAAGTATCCGTACTTTCCAGATTTATGGATTTACTTTTTATATGACATAATTATTTTTACAATTTATAGTAAAATAAATTATTTAATTTAATTGTAATTAAAATTTAACAACAAATTAATATTGTTTTATGAATTTCAGTATACATATTATGACTTCAACAGTTTTTATAGTTTATTATTAGTTACTAAAACAAGTAATTAAATTGTTAAGTTTATTTTATATGATGTTTACGGCTTGCAACGATATCATTAATATCTGAATATTCAATTAACGTAATTGTATAATCTTAATTACATTTATGTGAATATAAAAATAAGTAATTGAACATCATAATATAATTGAATAATCCAGATAATCCGTGAAATCCAAATTTCTCAAATCTGAATATTAAATTAACTGTCAAAAAATATTCTCGTACAGTATGTGGTATTCCAGCGAATCTCAATTATTTTGAGGCCTCAAATTTCAATAATTACACTAGATTTTGAGTGACTCTATTATGATAAAATTAAAAAGTAGTTATAAATTAATATGAAAAATAAACTTTTTTATTGGTAATCCTAAACTTTTATAAATTGTACAAGTAATTTTCAATAATAATTATCATGATGATTTTACAAGAACACTTAACTAATTATTTTATATTCTAGTGATCCTAACAAGATTGTTGGCAACGTCCAGTTTGAGAATTATTGTGGTAACCAGTAAACGGTATAGTTCACGCTATTATTCGAATCACTTATTTCCATCTTCTGAATTATTACCATGATAATTCCTCTTTTTTTGTACATTTTGTATGATAACAGAAGTGACCAAAAAATAATTATATCAAATATTAATATTCAGTATAACCACTGTTGTGTGTCAACCGTTTGATCGTATTTCAGTTAATCGTTCAGCTTATTCTAAGATTCTAAGATTCTAAGTATTCTAAGTCCAGACCACGACATACACTAGCTTGAATGTACTCAGTGTCACATAGAGAGCTCGTCTGATTTGCTCTTGTTTCTGCATCCCTTTTATATCCGATGTATGCAAGTGTGATTGTGTGTTTGTGTATATAAAAAACTATAATAAAAATAGTTAATCTATTGATTGACGCAAGAGTATGTGTATAATGTGATAATGTGTGTAGTTTAATGTATCTCACAGATGTGATTACTTGAATAATGTTTCCTCGTTAGATCACATTTGTGTAAAATGTGGATGTAGTTAACAATCAATAATCATTTATTTATTTCCTTGCTTGAACTTTGTGTGGTGTGTGACATTTGATAAATGTAGTTTAATATTTATAAGATTTCATTTATTATATGTATCATTATATACTCATGCATATCCATATGTAATGCAAGGTGATTATGGTATTATTATAATCTAAGTACGTAGGACACGACACCGCATAAAAACGAAATTTTTGAGATTATAATATTTATTTAGAAATTATTTAGAATTTTTTTCAAACGTAGGTACGTGTGTATATATAAACCGTTTCATTGCAGAATTTGACTCTTGTACAATACCTGGTGGCTTTTCAAAAATAATAATGAATTATTTATGTGGAAACTATTTCTTTTATCAAAAAAATAAATTCTAACTTAAAACCATAAAAAATCTCACTGGTAGGTATTTTGATGTACATTTTTACGTGTAAATTTCAAGTATGTCAAACTCATTTCGTATACAATTTTTTTATTTTTGTATAAAAAGTATACAATAGATACTGCATGGAATGTTGTGTACATACATTGGAAGTTTCTTAAAGTCATTAATAAATATAGGAGCGATTAAAGTAGGTTAATTGATTGATCGTAGAATTAGATTATACATTTAGTTTGTATCTCATTTTTAGATTAAAGTATTTACAATTACATTACATTGTATATAATAAATTTTCATTAAAAAGTATTAGATATTTAATAAGGAAGGGATGTACATAAGTTGTTATGTAATAATTTTTATTCACATAAAAATTATGTGGATATTATTTTATTTTAACATATATATTTGACGTATTATGTTTTTTAAAATAATATATTATTATTATTTATATAACTCATAAAATGTTTAACAAGTTTCAAATATTTATTTAGATCTAATAAATTATTATGAGCTACTTGTTTGATAATAGTGTTGTGATATGTATAATATAATGATATGGTTTTAAGAGCTGAAACAATAAGAATAACAAAAATAGGTATAATATTCTATAATCTATCATATAAATTTTAATTTTAATTTTAAAATTTAATTTCAATTTTTTATTAATAATTCAAATGAATACTTACTATAAGTATACGAATCAACCACACGAATAAATAAAACTTAGTAAATATAGTGAATTTTAATCGAAAATATAAAGGAGACAGACATTTGAGAGCTAAAAATGAGAATCATATTTATTATCTTCTGTATCTTTGATGCATATTATAATAGTGTACATATCCAGAGATGAATAAATTATAATGCGTATGAATACCCAGAAGTATGTTAAGTCAAGGTAGAAATGAAAATAAATTTAAATATATATTCTTGTAATAAATAATATCATAAATTATAAATAATATATTGTTCAATTGTCGTGTCAGATAATATATATTTTTTTTTTTTATACTTGTTTAAACTTTTACTGATTTGGTAATTTAAATTAGTGCTAATATATTAACTAATAATTATTTCAATATAAAACTATGGATTAAAAAATCTTCGGTAAGAAGTTGAACGTTACATTTATAATTGAAAATCTATATATAATCATGTTCTTAATTTGATTATTAAAAAATAAATTTTACCATTTTAGAACTTTAAAAATTAAAATAAAGCTTTTAATTTACAATAAAAAGATTTTGTCTATGAAAGCAAATATAAGTTTATCCAGATTATAGTTAAAATATGTAATTTTTGGAAATTCATATTATATTTTTTAACTTTATTATGATTATTTGAATTATCTATCTTATATAATTATTAATATAATATAATATTGAACTACATATTTCTTGTTGTTATTTGTTTGAAAAATAAAAATAAAAGATAAAATTGTATGAATATTATAAAACCATCAATGCAATTTAATCAAATTTCATGAAGTGTAAATTAATTGTAAAAACTAGGGTCCAGATTTATATGCATTTGCATGTTCTTTTGACACTCCTGAAAATAATAGGATAAGCTACAAGTTAGAATTATAATCAATATATCCAATATACAAAGTTTTACTATGCATAATTTGTCATTTTTTAATGATTACTGTTTATTTTTGTGTATTACGACTTTTCAATGTATATTGAATATCTAAGTGTTTTACATCCATCTGTTTTATTGCTTTTTGTTTGTTTTACCCATATATACCTATGGCTCGTAAGAAATTTGTTTCCTTTTATAATTTAATGGCTTCTAGATAAAGATAATTCGGTCGGGACTAGTTGTTGTAATCTGTATCTCGAATTGATTTTCATGAACCATATTTTAGTCGAGGTTTTTCAGTGTTTCGCGATGGTTTGTGTTTTTGTTTCTTATTAAAATGTCAAAAGTACAATCGTTTGTTTGTAAATATGTTACGGAATTTGGAGAAAATATTTTTGCATTTGACGGTAGAATTATTTTTGTCATGTATGTGAGATTAAAGTCAACAGTGCAAAGCGAAGCGCTTTACTATCACACAACATCTGAAAACTGATAAACACATCCGAGTTATTAATCAAAAAAATAAATCAAAATCTCAACAATTATTGTCTAATATACTATCAAAATATTTCAAAACTCAACATACAGTTAGATATACATAAAATATATAAAATATATATTTAATAGATATACAGAATACATATTACAATTCAATTATTTCAAATAGATATTTAATACATTTGTTTTTTCTATATTGATTATTTAATGAGTTATGTACATTTTTAAACTAAATAAATTTAATAAACATGCATATTTTTTTTGCATATTTTAAGTACATATTTTAACGATAGTTAGATTATAAATGAATCCGTTTTCCGTACATTTTAAGTGGATATAATTCCGGGCGCTAGTAATAACTATTAATTTAATAAAAAAAGAAATAGTATACATTGACGGTACAGTATTGTTTAATTAGAATTGGTTATAATAAATAAAGTATACACTAGAATAATTAAATTAAAATTCATAACAAAGAAATTTAATTCATTAGATTATTTATCATAATATGCAATAAAATAATTGTTTTTAAATATTTATTTGTATTTAAATTGTTGTAGTATTCATAATATTTTTTAATGATAAAATAGAAAAAATCAGTTGCCTTTTTATTTTATAACATATATTATCATCAACAATATACTGATTTATAACGAAAGTTGTTTGATATTTTTTTTAGTTTATTACGGGATACTCTTATTTGTTTTTTGTAGTACTTACATATCAACAATTATTGTTGCTTAATTTTTTTTTCATAACGTGCCGTTTTAATTATAATTCTATATATGACTGTTGGAATATAAAATTAAATTGTTAATCAAGCAAAATTTTTTATTTATTCATATATGATATTCAAAATTTTCATATTTTAGTATTAATCTTAAACAAACCCTTTCATACAGAAAAATTTAACTTAATTTCGTTCTGAAATTAATGACTAAAATATTAAAATGTTTGTTAAATCTATATTCAATGATTATGAGCATATAAATTTATGTTAAAGTAACTAGGGATATCGTAGATGGTTATATAAATATATTTTCGAATTTTGAACCTTAGTATACTTGTATGAATACACATCAATAGTCATGGTTGTTATCCAACTAATGAAATAGAAAATCTTTTTTTTAATATTGTGTTATTTAAGGATATTTAAATATTTATTATAATCTATTCCTATATTGTTTTACAGCAGTTGGTGAAAAAAAAAAGACCATTGAATTAATCAATAAAAAAGTAATATAACTGTACAAAATAATAGAAATATTATCATAAAATAGATTGTCCATTGATGAACTCAATAACCTAATAGTATATATGTACGAAATTATTAAAAATTGCATTCGAACGTATTGGTGTTCCATAATATACGGTTATTTTCATGGGCTATAGAATATGTGAAAATTCCATTAATTCTCCATGAAAATACCTTAAAACTCTTTGTTAATTTTCTTTTTTCTTTTTTTTTTTTTAAATAGTCCTTCAAGAAAATATTATATCACTAAACAGGAGTATACAAAGGACGTGTGATAATAAATGATACATAGTTGTTACATCATTATTTACATTCACTGAAAATATTTTATAAAATGAGATAATTTTCATCATCTTTCATTCTTCTGGGTTCAACGTATAAATAACTTGACAAAGTTCATTGTAACTTAGTTTAATGAACTATGGCAATAGTTTATATATATATATATATACATAATTAATAAGTGACGATCAATAATAATGTTAAGCATAGGTGGATTTGTATTCTAAAAATATTAAAATTAGTTTATAACCTTTATGAAAATAATAAATTATTACATTTATTGAACGTGAGCTGGAATTGTTAAATTGTTTGAAAGATAATGGGAAATTGGAAAAAATTGAATTCGCATAGTGAATTTATACTAAATTAAAGGTTTTTTTTTTTTTTTGCTATAGTTATAATCAATGGAAAATACAATATTTAATTGATTCATCCTCAAACATATAAATAGGTAATGTAAATAAATATGATTAATAATTCAATAAATGTTCAGTTTTAAAACGAATTTATTCGCTTGCCTTAATTGATAATTTTTTTTTTTTTTTTTTTTGTTGAACATAAACCACAATTGTATCTAGGACTTTTTAAATGATTAATTACTCTTAATAACAATAATAATAGTAAAAGCAATAAATAAATAAAACGTAAGCGAAGTATTGGAAATGAAAATATTTGTACATACTTATAGTATCTAAGTCCCCTAGGTGGTTATATTTTATCCGCGTTCTACTTGAAAACTTTGCGGCGTGGGCGTTATTTTACCATCATAACAAGAGTTGCATACAGCCGCAACGTACAAGCTTCTTGCGGCCGACCAAATGTCGAATAAAAATAATGAATGTAATTCATCAAAATATACTGAATTCCAATCTAAATTACGTTTTATTTCTACAATGAAACTTAGATTTGAAGTAATAAACTATTCAAATGTGTATTTGATATATATTTGCGTTTTGTCCCGGGTCGGAATATTTTCTGTGAAATCGTTGGTCGGAAAATATGATCTACCGCAAGTAGTCGACGCAATATTATCGAAATATTATCGAAAGTGACGCAAAATAAAATAAACAATTTAAGAAATTAGTTTTTTACGACTCATGTTTAGTTTTGAGACTCGTATGATGATATTTGTCTTCGGTGACTTATATGTATACCTACGTACTAATGCTAGTTTCACGTATTGATTTTGACTACCAAATAAAAGTTAGTTGTAACTTCACATAACTTTTCCAATCAATCTTATTCAGTGGGGTAACACGTAATTCATATTTCAATAATTTATTTTATGCGCACAACGTGTAGGGCAGAAAATTAACGTATACCCGCTTTCCATGATCATTTTATAGTGATGATAAAAAACCGAATTATTATGATATACGTTTTTTTTATAATTTTATATAAAATCACCTTTATTTTTTATCTATAAATGTATATTTTTTTATTCTCAAAAATAAAAAAAATCCTCAGTAGCAGTGGTCTTTGGGTAGTATCAATATGATTACAATAGATTTAAATTAATATAAGTATATGCTATAAAGTAAAAAAAAAAAAAGAGAATTTATGTTTATATATATGAGTTTATGGTAATATTTTGTCCTATAAGATCTGTTGTAACGATGTGTTTGATCATGTTGGAAAGTGAATTCGGATCTTAATTAAGAGCTACAGTGAGTGACTCTGGGAATTTGGAATTTTGTTTCTTCTTGTTGTACGAGGTCGAACAGTTAAATAATGAGATTATTTGAAAAAAAGATGCCTATTTTAGAATATTGATTTAGAATATGTTGATGGAGTTGTTAAGATTTTTTTTTTTTTTTTTTTTGATATTGAAAGTTCAATGTTGATATTGATAGAGTTTATCTATAGAAGTTGAATTAATTATGTGATTGGAAGTATTGAGGTAATTTATAAATTTTTTTTACGAAGTAGTTACTATAGATTTTTTAGCTTGGGCGTGAAATTTTGTGCTTGTGTGGAACTAGCGAGTTATGATTTAATTTTAGTTCAAGTCTTCTTATATCAAAATATATATTAATTAATAAAATATGATAATTTATGTTCAAATGAATATTTTTCATTCCATATATTATACTACCATGTAATATTATTTGATTAATTTATTTATAAACATTTTTTATTTTTATTTTTTTTTATGGACTTCTATTTTAAATTTTGGTGAGCTAATATAATAAGAATGATCATAAATCACAAATAATAATTTTAACTTCTTATTAAAAATTGATCAGGATTTTTAATTTATCATGTTAAAATATATATATATATATATATATATTTAAAGATGGACTAGGCTTTACATATTTCAAGAAGCGATATGAATGTGTTGCTAAGAATGTCAACCATGTCAGCATATGTATAGATAGCATAATATTACAAAAGTAAATACATTGTTGTTATGCATGTTATTTTTATTACTTTTTTAATGTTTCTTGTAACTCCTGTCAATCAGTTGTAAATATATTTTAGTTAGTATTTTAGAGACATTATTTTTTTAAGTGTTCAGTTTAAGCTGACCAAAAACATGCATAGTTATAAAACGTACAAAACTGTATTAAAATTTTACCGGAGTCTTTGGTTGAGACTACGGTAACAAGAAATACGAGGAATCTCGTATTTTTACAATAAAATGTAGTACACGTGAAGTATTGAACATTTGGGCGCTGTTTTGGGGTTCATACACATCGATATAGAATAATAGAAGCAGACGTTTGGTAGCGTAATGGGTTGTATTGGTTATAAGCACTTATGACGTATAATACGATCCTAATGTCCTATTCTTCCTATTCTTAGCTAAAGCCGATAATATGGCATCTGATGATGATACGTGAAAGTACGACGAATACTTCGTATAGTAAGACAGCCAAAAAACGACAGGGTACTGTAGAATTCAAAACTGTAGAAATATTATTTAACCGAAGGAAAAATATAGTAGGTACTCGTAATAAAAGGTTTATCAGGACTGTGACTAAAAAGAGATTTCAAGTGTAAATCTAAACACGATAATGTGAACTCCAGTGCGTGCGAAGAAATTTGCATTTATCTTTGATACGTATTAAAACTGAGAAGGGGATGCTAACTATTATATACTTAATAAAATGGGTTTCATTCAAAATTTAAGGTTTATTTTACGGTTTTTATCCCGTTTATTGGTTTTACATGTTGTGTAAAAATTAATAAAAAGTAACTTTCAGTTTTTTGGTCATGCCACATCGATGATCATCTATGAAAATATCAATAGTTTATTTAATATTTTTCACCCATTTAATAATTATAAAGTATATAAGTCCTATAGATGGGATATAAAATGGTATGTTATTAATTTAAATCTATTTTTCTATAAAATAAGGTTGACTAAGCATGATGTTTATGTCCTTTCAAATTATCATCAAACCCCCAAAGATTTCTTATATTTAAATTATAATTTTTTATCAGCTATTTATAGTTATAATCTATTTTATAAGAGTCAATCTATGGCGCTACATTTGAATATAAAGTTAATCGTATAATATAAATAATTATAATATATTCCAGATGTATTTTTTCATAAATGTTTTTGAGCGAACTTTTAAAATTAGTTAAAATGTTTTTTAAGACGGTTTTTAATTTAATGACTCATATTTCATTAATTTTTGATGAAGAAACTATATAGGTACCTCATAAATTTTAATGTTCTTAAATTTGTTAAAATTTATCATTTAAAATTTAAAACCTTATAAAACTCGACTATTGATAGATAATTAAACAGGATTGTGGTTATAAGATATTTTTCCAAGTGTAAACTCATACAGTGAAAAAAAAACTTAGCACATATAACTGATATAAAGGAGTATACTCAAAGTTTAAGATTCAGGGTTCTGAGAGAGCAGTTATATTGATTTTACAATAATGTGTTCATTTTGGATTGTCCGTATACACATTTCGGATAGAAATTAGTGTTCTGAACATTTCTTATACTAAGTACCTTTGCAGATTAGAAATACATTATGGACAATACTAATTTATTTTGAATTATTATAAGAATTTTATATCTTTGGATTAGTTTTTCAGAAAATTGGAAAATGTTACTGAAAATTTTAATTTTTATGCTAAGTGAAACTAATATTCTATTTAAAAGTACTGAAAAATGTTTAAATTTTTCACAATTACTTCTTGATATAATTATAACATGCAATATCCGACGATTGTTTTTAATTATTTACAGAAACTACGAGTATATAATTTTTGATTATTTTCAAAAGATTATATATTTTTTTCAATAATTCAATAAATTTTGATTTCTAAGATTTGAATTTCAAAACCAAGCAAATGTAATACATAATTCAAAGCCATAAATCATAATTCATATTTTATTTTTTATATTATTTGAAAAAATATATTGGTTTTGAAGATATATATATATATATATAACCTTATACCTCTGCATATATTTGCATTTAAATTTATTACGATTTCCAATGACATTAAATTATCATACATAAATTAATTGAAAAACAAATTAATTTTAAAATAAAATAAATTATTTTAATTTTACACATTAAAAGGAAAGTCTAGGCATCACATTTTCATTAAATATAGTCGCATGGAAAATTTAAAAATTATATATCTTGTATCGAAATAACGGTTATGTTATTATTATCGTGATTTCAAGTAAGCTTAGCGTAATTTATTGTCTGGTAGCTCACTGCTTAGTTATTTTATCACAGAACATAAATATATTTTAAGACCATGTTCGATTTATTGTTTCATACGTCATATTTTGAGTTTTTTTTGTGTGATAATGACATGTGCTTAGGATCACGATGAGTTATAATATCGTCGTTGTTGTCACCATAGAATGGCCATGATTTGTTTTTACTTTTTTTTATCTTGAAATTCAGGGTAATTTGTGTTTTTTTTTAACTATTCATTAATTGTTTATGTAATTTATTAGGGTATAGAAAATTTTTTCATGAGATTACCACTCACAGCGCTTTGTTCGCACTCGTATACCATGTGCTTAGTGCTTTGACGCTTTAGTTAAAGCTTTTATTTATGATTAAATAAAATTTATTTTCCAATTCGATAAAAAATTTAACTCTCTTTTGAGTTATTAGATTATTTAGTTTTTAATTGATTTAATGTATAAATTGTTCAAATTATTGTCCACCGCGAACAAAACATGATTCAGTACATCGCATAAATTAATCACTTGACTGCATAGTACTATTATTTTATCTTTTAAATTTTGATGATTTATAGGATGGTCAGTATAAATAATTATTTTTAAGTGACCCCATAAAAAGAAATCTATCGGCGTAAAATCATGTGATCACGGTCAATCAAAGGGTCCGTAAGTTTTTAGCCATCGATTTTGAAACTGTGAATTTAAATAGTTGCGAACTCCATTGAGTGTTCCATCGTGAAAGTATAGAACAAGTAATTTATTACCACTTAAATCAAATCAAATGTTTGTTCTCCATTGTTCCTTAACCAGTTTGGAAATTGGTTTCAAATGACCTAAGTGGATTTCGATTGTCTCAGTAACGGTAATTCTGTTTATTAATTTTAATGAAATTTAAAATTTGTTACTACTTATTAAATAATTCATATAGATCCATTAAATGTAACGGAATAAGTAACATATTTATTTAGGTTCGGTTATATGCAGTGTATGTGATGATGTATATATATAACTGGCACATTTTTTCATTGAATACTTTATACTTTCCCTAATATAGCAATGGGGTCTTACAGAAATCTTAGATTTGCTAAGGCTTCATTTTAAATAACATTAAAATGAAATATATTGACAAATAGTAAAAGGATATGTATGTATAATACCTATATTCAATGAATAGCCGGTATAATTATTATATTTATACTAGCTAAAATACCTGATTTTGCCGAGAGTAAAAATATTAAGACTTATTACCATTTACGTTTGCTGTTGTCGAAACAAAATAACTAAGACAGTCGAAACAAATTAAGAAAGTTAATTTCATACCTTTTCATAAATTGCTAAAAGAGAATTTATATTTTAAAATGTTTAAGTTTCACCTAATAGATATTAAATATTTATGTCTCATGTAACCGATAATTTTAGTTTCATAATTTTTGAAGAAAAAAAACTTAATCACTATAAAAATATTTTCAAACCACGATTTTTCTATAAATATTGTGAAATAATGTAATTTATGATAATAGCGTTTTTTAATTAAAAGTTTTCGCTTAAATGATAAATATTGGAATATAACTTGAAAATTAGTTTGTTTTAGTGGTTTATTAAATTGTATTTACATTTTTAAAGTTCTATGCATAAAGTTATTATTTAGAAAAGAAATAGCCATTTTGTCTTTAAAAAGTATCATAATTATGTTATTACGACACTGGGCCGACAGTCCACGGAACTGATAATCCACAGGACCGACAAAATATAATAAAATATGATTAGAGATTATTATAGGATTTTACTAAGAATATTTAATAAAATTTAAACTACAAAATGACGCGACGGAATGTTTTCGTACAATATTAGTGACTGAAAGAAAACTAAATGAAATATTATCTTTTTAACGTGATCGGATTTTACTATCGATATTGTTGTAATATGAACAACGGTCCAATTTATGTTATGATGGTAATAATTGTTATTGTAGGTTATAATCTGATAACATTAAATACTTAGATGTTGTGACTTTACGAGTGTGCATAAGATACAAAAGATACAAATGATTATAATATAAAAGTCAATAAATATTATCCGTTCATCAGCTGATACAGTGAATTCGATGAAAACAGATATATGAACATAATGAATAATGTAAAATTGTAAAAATTGTAGATATTATATTTTGTCGGCCCGCCCAGTGGACTGTCGGTATCATGGGCTGTTGGCCTCAGCGAATGTCTGCCCGATAGTTATCAGCCCATCGACCCATTACCATAATTATGAATTCAAATCAAATAATCAGTTGAATCAGTAATATAATAAAAATATTTTTATTATTATAATTACCTTTTTTTTTTTTTTTTTTTTTTTTTTGATATATCTTAATTGTTAAAATTTTAGTCTTGTTCATTTTTCTATTGCGTCTTAAAATTCAAAATTTCCGAAGTTGTATTTACGATAGAAACTATTATTAGAATAATAAAATAAACGAGATATTTTTACAATGTTTTTACTAAACCAATATTTAAACTGAAAGCTTTGCATCACTAGTTATGCACTATTGTGATAAATTCGATGATTTATAATTGAAAGAGAAGTTTGTTTTACACAATAGAAAAATGTATTTATTTTTTATTTTTAACTCAAAATTATAACAAAGAAAAGAAACATAAATATTACCACTTATTTATTCAATAATTACAACTAAAGAATAATATTAGATTCGTTAAAATAAAATAATTATATTCATACATTTGTCATTTTATCAAGCACATTTGAAATTTTATGTTATGGTTTTTAACTCAGATATATTTTAAGGATTATAATGATGAATATATGGATTGATTGATTTGTATCATTTACATGATAAAACTTAGACGTATATTATAATAAAAGTAAAGTATCGATATTTAAACTTGAAAAATATTTATTTTGCATTAGTCATCTTAAATATCTAGTCAACAATGTGTTGAATGTGTTGAGATATTTCTAGGTTCTAAGAGGATCGACATATAGTTTCACCATCTTAAATCTTATATCCAACGATACAATTTAAATAATTGTAAGGCACTGATTCTTTTATCATATTTTAATTGTTGATATAAGTCAATGTTGTTTTCAATATTTTATTATTGTTTGTTTATCTAATTTATTTAAATTACATATTAATATATAATTCAAACAATCCGCAATATCCAGACATTTTACCTTAAAAAAACTGACAGTTAAAAAATATGCAGAAATTTGTTATAAAATATTCATCTGTAAGCACATATATATTTTTTTCGTTTATAAATTATTATATCGTCACCAAAACTCAAGAGAGAAATTATCGGATCACGTGATGTCTATATGATTCTGTGATATGTAAATTGAATTATATAAATTATTATTTTGTATTTTATGTTAAAAGTATCATAAAAGATTTAAAATGTTCAAATTATTTATTATATTTCAATAAAATTAAAATACATTTACCATTTATTCAAGACAAGAAATATAATTTCGTTATGTTATAGTGACAGTGTATTTTTTAAATTAGTTAACTAGGTGACAAAAATGTCATCTAGTTGAAATTGTTTGTCACCTAGTTTTTGATAGTACTTTGAATGACTGGCTGAAACCGATGATTAATTGTCAGAAAAAGATTTTTTTTTTTGAATGATGTAAAAAAAAATAGGTTATGTACTATGGATAAATTTATATGTAATACAATATATTGTCATATTATCTATATTTACTTTTTTAGCATTAAGATTTATTTTTAACAGGTTTGCGGATTGGACGAGAAATACTACACATCGACTATTTTGAAAGAAACAATGGTTTTACGCCCAGTGAAAATTCCTTAAAAAATGCAGCATATGATTTTATTATTTGATCATGAAATGTATTAAAAAATTAAAAAGACAAACAATATTTATAAGATCATTAACTAATTTTTAAAATATATTTATTAAAATTCATTTTATTTCTCATTTTAATCATTTTTAGTTCAAAATCCCTCTTTAGAAAAACGCCCATGCGACCTAATTATGATTATATTTATTATTCTTTTATAAGAATCTGCAGATTCTTTTATTTTAGTTATTTACTGAAAACGATTATTGTATACGTAAAAATAAGTTCACCATAATTAATTAAAATGAACGGATTTAGAATTTTTTTTTTTTAAGATAAATAGTTAAGAGTTCTTAAGTATTTTTTCTTATATGTATAAGTACAACTTTGATTACATTTAACTAGTTACTTTTTTTCGTAACTTGAAGGCTATTATATTATATTAAAAAGGGTTTTTTATAAATAGATATTTATGGTAATTATATATCCCAGTATAATGTTTTGCCTTTGACTACTTTTCTCGTTTATTTAATCTACAAACATTTTTGTGTTTTTAATAGCTTTAAAGTAACATAATAGTACGTATTTATGGATATGCTTTTAAATATAAAGTGAAAAATTATTTCTTTATCCTTATTTTTAATTTTTTAACAATATTTAAATTTTTAAATCAAATCATAAATCAATCTTCATAATTAGTTTAATTCAAAATATAAACAAAACATTCAGAGTTTAAAAAATACTTCTTTATAAAATGTACCATATCAATTGAATATTTATAACGCATTTCTTTTTTTTTTAATAAATCAGAGTCATTTTATTGATCGAATAGAAAGATCAACTATTACATTTGTATATTCAACAAATTATTTTCAATTGAATTTTAGTAACAGCGAACATTGTTATCACGAATTTCGATCAACCCAAAACCGTCATCATTTGATTAATATGTAAGTAATTTACTGATAATTTCGATTATTAATTTAAAATTAACACTTTTTTTTCTATAATCATTGTAAAAGTTCTTTTGTGAAATTAAATAATCGGATTATTTAACATTTAGCTCTGACAAACATATAATATAGAAAGTATTTAGCTTATCTTATACACTTGTCGTTTTAAATTTTACGTTTGACAAACTTATATTTAAATATAGATATAATGTAAATTTAAAAACATAATGTTAGTTTGCTCTTCAGATAATACGAGTAAATATAATATATTATTATGTATGATCTAAATTATGTAAGTATAATATGAGTAAACTATAAAATAAATTAAATTATTTCTGAAGCTGTTTCTCTTTTTAAAATAGCGGTAGTCTTTATTTTTTACGTATTTATTTAATATAAGCCTCCAATAAGAAATTAATCTAATAAAGCTTAATATGATTACCTGTCAATTAGCCATTACTAAAATGTCAAAAAAATTTAGTTTTCATCTTAATACACTGATCATCCGTTTTCACTACCTAATAATTTCTGATAATTCAACACATAGACTAAAAGGTAAATGACTGAAAAATAAAATCATTGAATTCATCAATAAATAGTGCTTTAAGAAAATATCGAAACTGTTGAGTGGAATTCTATTGTTTTGTTATTAATTAATTGGGACTTTTTATCTGTATCATCACATGCCATTAAAGTTCAATCATTTAGTTTACTTATATTGTGCAAGATATTATAAACATTTTAAAAGAAGTAGTACAAAACATTTATAGTTTGACTATTAAACAATAATTACCTAACACTATTTTTTTTCTTTTACAATTTATATGAGTATACATAAAAAAATTGAAATTTAGATGGAAAGTGTTTTTATCAAAGAAAACAGCTATAAATCATGTTTGTTTTTGATCACATTTTACCCACAACTCATGTTAATCAATATTTTTTTAACATAACTTCACATTTACCTAAATTATTTTAGAATTTTAATATGTTAAAAAAAACAAAGTTTTTAATAACAGTCTGTACAATATTTGATAAATGTTATAAAATATAAACATTTTTTAAGGTGCTTAATGTACAATTGTACAAGCAGTGAATATTATGTTATCTTATTTTTCAAAATCCAGTGCTCTAATTTATTGTTTAAGTGTTGCAAAAAGTTTTATTGACCACATATACTAACCTGAATAAGTTAATAAGAAATTATATAAAAAAAAAAATAGTATTTTGATTATTGTTATGTAATTTAGAAGTATTAAAAAAAAAAGTTATTAACACTTCTTATGTTTTTAAATGACTAAAATGTATTACAAGATTATAAACAGGGCTCATGTTGGATAAATTTTATTTTATTATATAATTAGTTAACTAATTTATATTTTATTTGAAAACTATTGATTAAAAATATTTTTCGAAGTTAATAATAATAGGATTTTCATTCAATACAAGTTAAGTATTTATTTTGTAATTTCATTACTTTTTTTTTTTTTTGTGACTATATTGTTTTTGTTTTTATATCTGTTAACTAGTTTTATGCGTGTTAATTGATTTAGTTGTATTTCGCTTATCTTCCTTGAATATTCCTTCCTTATTTTGTAATTTCATCTCGCACCTTTTCCATCATCGCTCTCTCTTTTTCAATTCTCCCTTCGGTGACACCCTTCATCGCATCAGCTACCTCGGCCTCCCTCAAGGTAGCGCATTAAGTCCTATCCTCTTTAATATTTACTTTCTATCCGTTATCTAGTCCTTATCTTCTAAAGGCTTTCAAGCAATTGCCTACGCTGACGATCTAACAATTTCTTCGGTCCATAAAGATATCGAATTCGCTATCGATCACCTTATTCTGCCCTCGTTTGTCTCTCCACTGTCCTACGCGAAAGCTGCTTCCTGGCAGCCCCCGAGAAATCCAAATTCATCATGTTTACCAGGCATCGGTTACCCGATATTCTCCCACTCGTCCACATGGATGGCTCTTATATCCCTTTTGTTTCCACGGTTACCTATTTAGGTATTATCCTAGATGTAAAACTCCGCTGGGGTCCTCATTTTCATTATCTCCTTTCCATCACTTCTAAATGGGCTAATCTGTTTCGATCATTACGTGGTACGGATTGGGGTGATCATCCTTCCTCTCTCCTATTAATTTATAAGTCTATAATTAGAGCTAGGCTCGACTATGGTACCTTCTTATTTGGTTCAGCCTGTATTACCTTTTGCGTGAAACTTAATTTTTGCCAAGATATGTATCTACGTTCCATCATTGGTGATCTCCGCACCGCCCCATCACCCGTATTGGAAGTCGAACTATGTGTTCCTCCTTTGGAGGTTCGGGCTCATAGCTTAGGTAGCAAATTCTTGCTGAAAAAGTTGGCTTCCCCTTTTAGTCACGATTCTATTCCCGCATTATATTTATCCATCTTTCGCGTTTGGCGTTATTCGGCTAAATCAACCCCATTGTTATCCACCATTATCGATTCTCTGCGGTCATTTATTCCTTTCATTCACTCTTCATCAGCCCGCTTGCCTTTATACGACACATCATTCGATGCTCTTTTGTTAAATATTTCTTCAATCATCTGTCCATCATTTCTTGGTTTTCCTATTTCTTCTATTAGATCCTTCCCACCTTCTATTGTCAATTCACTATTTAACGATTACATCTTAGCCCATTATCCTAACTCATATCTAGTCTTCACGGACGGATCCGTTGCCAAATTATCCACAGGGTATTCTTTTTTCATCCCAAGCCTTTCTATCAAATACTCCAATAATGCTCCCTTATCCGCCTCATCTTTTACGACAGAATGCCTCGCTATATTGGTAACTCTGCATACCATTAAAACCTTAAATGCACGCCACTTCGTCATTGTCTCAGTTTCCCAGTCTTGCCTTATGGCTTTAAATACCTCTCCTCTTGTCTTACACGTTTCCTATCTCATTCTCCAAATTCGTTCTATCCTCCTCTCTCTCTTCTGCCTTGGGTTTACTATCAACTTTTTATCGGTTCCCAGTCATACTGGTATTTTAGGCAACGAAATCGCAGACGCTCTTGCAACGTCATGCTACTTCAATGTCCCTTCTCCGATCAAAATTCCCTACTCCGACTTTACACCCAATCTCAAGGCTCACATTTTGAGATTGTGGAATCGGAAATGGTCAAACCTATCTCCAACCTTCGCTGTTTCTTATCGCCTTGTCTGTCCCCATGTCCAACATTTTCCCTGGTTTCATATTATCCCTATTTCCCATAAAGTCATCATCTCTTTTTCTCGCCTCCGGTTCGGCCACAACCGCCTCCCGGTCCACTCATTCCATTTATCTCTTAATGATTCTCCCTTCTGTACTCGGCACGTTGATCCTGCTATATGCAATGCTTCGCATCTCCTCTTTATCTATCCAGACCTTCTCACTAAACGCCAGCTTCTCTCTAATATCTGTTCTTCCTTTATTATTCCATTTACCTTCCCACATATTTTCCAATTTCCTAATGCATTTCTTATTACTTCCATTGTTAACTTCTTCCTCTCAGAAGGCTTTTTACTTTAATTATGTTCATTATTTAACTTTTATTTCCTAGTTGTTTTATGTAGTAATTTTAGTAATTTTGTATTTTTATTATAATCGCTGAGGCAAATATATTATGTGCCTCTAAAAAAAAAAAAAAAAAATTTGATTTAGATAGGTCAGGATTAATTTCTTTCATTAATGTAGAGAACGTTGCGATAGTACTTGTTCACTTTGAATAGTATTATTTAGGATTAGTTGATTAGTAGAGCTTTCATGCAGCGATATAAACACAATGAGTGTATTATATAAGGAAGTTTATTCTTAAGTAATTGAGGCTCTTAGTGTTGGACAAAAGGATTGTTTGAAATACGAATGTCATTATACTTAATAATTTCTATAATGAAAATGACAATAATTAATGGCTATTTGCTATTTCACTTAATTTAATAATTAGTTATGTTATTGATTTCGTGAATTTTGTGGACTCCCATATAAAATGAAATTTATAATTACACCTATACAATTGAATCGAATAGTATTTGAATCACAATAGTTCTAATCTAATAAAATATTAATAAGCGTTATATAAATGATAGAAATCTTATAATAATTACAATGAGTTTCCTTAATAATAATGTAATGTAGTTTAAATGGTCCAATCCAACAGTTATAATAGAAAAATCATAATATGATAATTTTTTGCATTATTTTATGCATAGATTTTTTTTGCCGGGGCAGGTTTAATAATAATGAATTAAGCATTAACACATTGTAATATATTTTGAAGTTTATTTTAAAATAAATTATCATATTCCAATAAAGATATGATAAAATATGATAGTTTATTATTGATAAATAATGAATAATAATTTAAGTAATTATAATAACATATTATTAATTAATTTAATTTTAATTATCAATTTAATTAATTATTAATTAAATAATAATTGAATTTATCATTGATAAAACACGGAGAAAGAATTATATTTCTTCTATGATCAATATGATCAAAGTTTTCTTTTAATCACATCTTAAACGTCAGGATATATTTATTATTTTATTTTAAATGTATAAAATTATATTCTTGAAGAACTTTTCTTAAAATAACAAAACTAGCGAGATAGGAAAATTATAATTATATTCTACTGCAATCAAACTCTATAGTTTAATATTACTTATTTGTCTCATAAAATAAAAATAATCAAAAGTAATATAATTTCTAAGCAAAACAACAATTTTATAAATTAAATATTTTATTTTAATATTGACAAGCACATAAAATACAAATAGTTTGTAATTATTTAGCTTTATTATTAATAATAATTATTCTCTACTTAAAATTAAAATAAGCAATTATAATTTTAAGGTATACGTAATATAATATATTATACTTTAATATAATATAAAAATTGAAAATCTGTTGATCTTAAAGGGATTAAAAATAGAAATACAACAGGTATTTGTTAATATACAGTAGTGGTGCACAACCTTAGGGTCGCGACCCTTAAGGAGGTCATCAAATTTTATTAGTGGGTCACCAATAATTTCACATAAAATGAAAAAAGTTCTATATTATGTACGAGTATATTTTTTTTTGTAACTTTATATTTAGATTTAAATTTTATAAAACTCTAATTTTGTATTTTATTTTATGTTTTGGATTAATTAAAGAGGAGGAATATTAAAATTGGCTAAAATTAATTATTTAACTTATTTGAATACAATTGTTGTACCTATACCTTAAGTATATGTTATATATACTTACATAATGTTGACAAAATGGGGGGGTCACCTCATTGAAGTAAATTCATTTGAGAGTAGTGAATCAAAATTGTATAAATGTATATATGTATGACCTGGTAATTAATAAATTATGGTTAAGCATTTGATATTTTTTGAATTAGAAACAAAATGATGTAACATCGATAACATAAAATGATTTTTGTTTTGGCCAGGACAACTGTCGCAATATGGGGCAATTTCTTGGAACAGACCTTTATCGTAAATACTTTTTAAATAATCATGTAAAATAGGACAAATTTTATTAGCTCCTCGCTTACCGTCAACATCAGACCATAAGTAACAGTGACCAACTTTGGTCTTATTTTCGTAAATACTTAAATTATAGTAAGCCACAGGGGCGCAATTTCAATGAGAAAACTGAGTGTGCTGAAGCCCTTCTATCTTTTTCATGATTCTTAATAGTTATATAAGCCCGCAAACCGTACAATTCAACAGTTACTAAAATATTTGGTAAATATATGAATATTTCTAAATATTTAAATTTTTCACTTTAATTTTATATTTTTATTGCGCGTATAATGAATTACCTGTCTGTAAACACAAGTGTTTTATCACATGATCACTTTTAGATTCTGACTGAAGCAGAGGATATTATGGTTTTATAATAATGTTTGTATTCTATTTGTTTAACACAATCGGATAAAAATACTGGTTCAAAAGTTTTTTTTAGGATTTTTTTAAATTTTAAATTGGTACGTGGTGGTACTTTACATAGATTACTTTTTTTAAATCATAATAGTTTTTCTAGACGTGAAGAAAATACTGTCCTGAAATGGACAGGGAAATGGTGAAAATACGCTGTAAATAAGACTTTCACATTTCAAATTTTAGTTATTTAGTCATTATTCCAAAAGTAATATTGCTAGAAACTTGAAACTTTTACCCTATAGCAAAGATATTTTTTTTTCGTATTGCAAAATATTTTTATATTGTATAAAATTTTTTATATTTTTACAAAAAAACTCAAAAACTCTTATATTTTTCTATACATAATGAGTAATGAATATTTAAATGTAAATTAACATAAACACATTGAAAGGTGCTAATTTCGAAAATAGGGGTGCTAGGCACACCCAACCCCCTCCTAAATTACGCCTATGGTAAGCCAATTTCCTTGAGTAAAATAACAACATGATATTACCCCATGGTGTATTTAAGACTTTTTGTAAGTCAAAAAAACAGCAAAGAAATCCATTTTGACCACTTCTTTCCTGGTCTTTCATAAACATTTTATTAGTAAACTCTTTTTCTTCTACATGAAATTGATAATTTTTCCTCTTCTTCATATTTATTTTGCATATTTTTAAATGCCTCACAAAAGGTACACTTATATTTTTTTGGAATATGAATTCCAATATTGCATTCAGTATTCCATCTTTTTTTGAAAACATCACTAGTAACAGCTAAAACATTATTTAATTTACAATATTTTACATAAACCCTTTATACATGTTCTAAACTTTGAAAATCATTAGTTATGTATTTTTTATTACTTGAACTTCTACAGTAATGTGATGGGACAGCTGGTAACTTTTCAATAAATTTATCAATATATTCCATTTGGGAAAGTAGGGGTTTTTTTTTGAAGGTTGTCTACCTCTATTATCTGGCTTAGAAGAAAATAAGTCAGATTTATTATCTCGAGTATACCTTAGTAGCTTTTCAAATATACTCGTATTCAATGTGTTTAGAATAAATTTTCTACAAACTTTTAATTGCACATTATCAACAGCAACATAGTAATTGTAAGTACATGAGCGATTATTAACATGAGAAACATAATTTATTTTGATATCTTGCATACTCATACAACTTAGTAGATAATCTCTTTTTCTATTATGATCCAATTCATTCCAATATTTATCAAAAATAACCATCCTCTTCTCCTTAGTTATGGTGGAATTTAAAACATTTTTTATCCAAACAAGGATTTGGCTTCATTTCCTTTTGTGGAACTAATTCAATAGTATTATCTTGCTTTATTTTTTTATAACATTGTCCCTTACTTTGATTTAATTTATTAACAACACGATCATCTTTCTTTCTCTTTTTTTCCCAAAAAATTCCACTTCTAGACTTTGTTCAAATAAAATATTTTCTTTTTTTATGGGATTAGTTATAATACTATAAACATAATTGTTATCATTGCCTAAATTAGAATCAGTGTTATTAGTATTAGTAAGAGAAACTGGCATAACAACATCTACTTCTAGTCTTTTTTCAATGTCAGGAGTTATAACATAATATTCATCATTAGATAGTACAGTAGTATTATTATTGCTAAAATAGTTTTCTATATTTGACTCAAAACCAACTGGCTCAACAATATCACAATTGTGAAAATTATTATTATTACAGTTAATATTCATATTATTATTTACATTGTTGTCTAATATAATAAATTTATCAATATTTTCAATATCCATATCAAAACTACAATTCTCAAGTTCATTTAAAAGTTAACTATTGTCAGGAGCATTAAGTTTAATATTCGTACTTGCTTCTAGTGTAATAGAAGTTTTAGATACAAGTAATTATTGCATTATTTTCTTACTTCTTGAATTATTCTTATTAAAACTTATTAAAACTAATGACCAAATAATTAAAAAATGGTCGGACATTAATCAGTAGTCAGTAGATCGAGACCTAAAATATTTTGAATTGATAATATGAGAACAAGCGAACGACCACGTGCGAGTAGATAGTAGATACCGTTACAGTTACCATTATTATTTTACCGCGAAAATTGTGACAAAGCTAACCACAAACTATGTCAACATAATTTATATTTAATGAACTGATGTTTAGATCTTAATAACCACAATATTTAATGATTTTGATAATATTATCACGTTTATTATGTAAAATATGCTGAATTTTCATTTAGTTCAAAATGTTTAATGTTAATAGTGTATACGCCCTTTCTACGTTTTAAAATTAAAATTATATTTTATAATTTAGGCGTCTGTGTGTTCTATTATTGTTATTGGTACATATCGAGTCAACGTTAATAAAAGCCCTTTTTACAGATAACGGTCTTAATTTTTCTGAAAATTTTGATACCAAAAAGTCGATTTTCGATTTTTGGTGGGTTACACCCTTTCTACAAAACACCGTTAAATTTTAATTAATCATGCTATATTATTAATATTTTATTTTGTTTAAAATTATCCATAAAAAATATGTATATGAAATATTTTTGGTAAATTAAATTTAATGTGTGTTTTATGTAATTTAAATTAATTTAACTGTTACTCTTAAATTTTTAACAATATTATGAATGCATAGAAAATATAAACACTAATATACGTTGATACGTGAGTAATTAACACGTGTACATGACCTTTTTAAGTACACAGTTTTATATTTACCACTATTAATTTCACGTGAATATGAAGGAATCTCAAGTATAAACGTTAATTTAAATTTGAGGTAAATGTTATTATTACAGTTAATGTTATGAACTAAGAAACAATAGATATCTACGTTCAGTTTTACATAATTCAAAAATATTACCCCTCATAACCTTGATATATAAAGCGATGATTTTAAACATACTAAACGTATTAACAATAATCAGCTGAATGTATCTGTTACCGAAAATCTGTACTTTCAGTAAGATTTCAAAAAAAGACAATACTATAATTATTGATTAGAATC
Source organism: Sipha flava (assembly GCF_003268045.1). NCBI lineage: Eukaryota > Metazoa > Arthropoda > Insecta > Hemiptera > Aphididae > Sipha > Sipha flava. The sequence goes on from NW_020273107.1 coordinate 1,617,170, forward strand.
TAATATTTATGAATCAGTAGATTTGTATACGGCTGTGTAAGACCTGTCGGTAGGCAGTCAAGGTGCGTTACATAGACCAACTATCGCTTCTGCTTTGTGTCTGCACGTAAACTCCTACACGAATGACGTTTTTACCAGAATTTAAAATATAGTGTTAGATAGGATTCTACGAAGATCCTTTTTACCTGCCAATAAAAGACGGAGTAAACTCCTACAAAGACCTTTTTTTAGATAGGGGTCAAAGCTACATACCATAGATGCCAAATGCTTAGTAAAAATAATCTGTCACCTAATACGACGCTCTGTCATTATCGAACTGATGTGATGTGCGTTGTACTCATATAAAAATTAACACTATATCGTGTAGGATTTAACACTATAATGTTTAGGAGTTAACACTATGTGCATATAAGAAAATACCTACTTTTGTAGAAATTTGTAGTTTCCCTCCGCTTTCTATCCAGTCGCAACATCTGGTGACAACACTGATCTAGCAAATCTCCTCCCCCCTATCTCGTATATCGGACAGCGGAAGGGATAGTTACCGAAACCGGTGACAATCGGGTTAACACTTCACCACGAGCTTTTGTTCTGGGATCATCCCCCAGAGGCGCATGCCGCGAGTCCACCCGATTTCAATGAACCAACATCTGTCATGAAACTGTCATGTTAGACTAGTCGTAAGATATATTGACCCTCTCTACTTCTCACCTAGGAACAAATCGGGGTGATTTCTTCATTAGAAATGTATAATTATTCCGACTGTTACTTCCCACTGATCGATTTTTACTATTAATAGAATCAAATAATTTCTTTTTCTCTAATATTCGAGTAAGCCTAGGTATGTGCGGAACTTTTAAATACCTTGCTATGTTATGCAGTTGTTATAGATATAATTCACTTTTTTGAAAATCGGACTTTTTAATTTGAACTACTCTAATGTATGTTAAATATTTTTTTGTTTTCTAATCTACGAGCATATACATTTTTATTTAGCTTGTAAAATGTAATTTGTTCTTAGAATTAAATTGTAATATAAATTACAAAAGCTTTAATGAAAAAATTAATACGAATACAAATAGTTCATAAAGTGGTATTAAGTTATTAACATCAACTCATTTTTACCAGACATATAAATTTAAAGTTGTTTCATGTATGATTTATATATAAATAAAATTAATTTTATGAAAATATAATTTAAATTATTAGGTTTTAACCTAATTTATTGAGTTAAAATGTAATGTAATTAGATTATTTAATTAAAAAAAAACTATAAAATATTCATCATTTTTTTCACTGAATGTATTTTTTTTAGATTATTATTCAAAGCTTATTTGTATTTATTTTCTGTCATATCTCGAAAAATCAACATAAAAATCGGATGACTTTAATCAATTTTTAATTTTTTAAAAAATGTGATTTGTTTTGACTAAATTTTTTGATTCATAAATTAGAGAAATTTTGAAGCGTTTAAGAATTTAAAATTAATGAAATCAAAGCTGATTTTAAGTCATACTCATTTGAAATTGTTTACATTTATGTACACAAAAATACAGAAGTCATAGTAATATAGAGAAATTTTACGTATTATTCAGCTCATAAATAAAACTTTGTAAATCACATACGATTAATTAAAAAAAAAAAAAAAATAAAAATAATTGTTATTCGATTTGTGATAATAATCATCTACATACTAGCCAAATTTTCTTCAATTCAGTTTTTAATGTCAAATTTCTTGTAGCCTTGTACACCTTGTATACTTTTATATAGGTGCTTTGTACATTCATTTTTCAAGTTTTACATAAAATTACGACTTATTTCTTTGAAAGAAAATGGTTTTTCGTAAACTATGTTTATTTTTTTCGAAATTGTATATAATTTTTTATGTTGCTTTGAAAAATAAGGTATTTACCTTCCTAGTATAATTTCTTATCATACGGCAAACTATATATTTACAATGCACTATAGAGTAATTTTATCATTCGATAATGTATATATAGAAAAAATTACTATTGCAAAATCAATACATTAACCCAAAATGTAAAAGTAATAAAAGCTAATATCCATTGTTTTACCTATAATAATATACTATAGCTTAACTACCTTAAACTGTGTGCAGTTAAATTCGAAATTGCAATGTCTGTTTTTTAGATTCAATCGGTAGATTATAGTGAATTTAATATTATAATATTTATTATTATTCTTCGAATAGAATACCTTTAGTGATATCGAACGGGTTTAGTCCATTCAGTATTACTTAAGGTATTCTAAACCCACATAGGTGAATATGATGATTTTAATTTGTTCGATTAACGTTTCTCCGGTCTCAAAGGGTCGTTATTGATCAGTATTATAGATACTACCAACGGTAAACGATCTCCTCATTGATATACTCGTATTTATACGGCCTGTTTAATACCTCGCGATAATAAATATATGTTACAGATCTCTATGCAAACAACATTATCCAACTGAAAAAAGTTTTTGTAGAAAAAGAACCATTAAAATTACTTCGTTCAAATTACATCGATAAGTTTTTATAACTTTGGTTTTATTGTTATGCAAATTAAGTTGGTGGTTGAAAGATACAAAAGTGAACTGTTTGGAAATTTGGCAGCATTGTTAAACACGGAATGCTGTCTTTAATCACCGTGGCGATTTAATACTTTCAACTATTTGTACAATTTTGAATTGTCAAGTTTAGTTGCCAATGTTTAATTATTTCTCGCTGTATATGAAAATTACATGCAGTGTTTGAAAAATGTTCAGAGTGTTATTTTGCGTTGTATTTTAAATAGTGTATATTCTACGGTCTTTATTTTCTATAGTGTCTAATCTGCATATGCACGTTTAAAAATGAATAAAATTATTTTTATTTTTATGATATTATTCCGGCAGTGTTTACGAGTATTAGTATAGATTGTTGTATGAAAATTAAAATATATATAACCAACAATTTTTTAACCTTTCACATAGTTAGGGTGAATAATGAAGTGTGATTTGATCGATAGATCTTATAAAAAAATGTGTAATTATATATTAATACTTGAATTTTATAGTTTCGCACTCTCTAATCCAGTAAAAATATTTAAATTACCTTGTAGATATTACATAATAAACTTAAAGTTTATTGAAAATCGTATAAATAATCAGAGTTTGGTACATTTACATCCTACTGCATCCGAATTATCTGAACATTATATGAGCACTCAATATCATAGTGCACTAGTTCGAAGTATATCTATTGCCGTAGCAGTAAGGATGCTTTTACCAGATTAGTCGGTAAATTGTAGTTTATGAAGTTTTAGTATCACAGGGAAATACTTTACGACTTATGTCATTGATGGTTAAAAAAAAAAAAAATTGCAACAAAAAGACTGATGTTATTAAAATAAAAATAGTTATCAACGATAAAAATATATGATTTTAATAAGTATATGTTTATCGGGACAGTATATAAACTGATTTGTACATTTAATGTAATTTTATCCGATCTGCACGTCTTGTAATCTTACCAGTTAGATGGAACCCATTGCATACGCATTGCTCCATCGACGTTAACCTACTTTTGTTAATATGATATTTAAAATTCTGTGCTGGTTATCTCATCCAGATTAAGTTATATATTTTATCAATATTTTAGAGTATTTTCATAGTTGAATTATACATTTATAACCCATAGAATGTATATAATATTTTTGGAAAAACTCTCATGAAGTGTTTTTTATTTTATGGATACAGGTTAATTTACAATTTACTGGTTTTAAATAGATGTTATTTGTTTTTATACGATAATAGTATGGAGCATTTTTAATAATTCAAGAATATTGTTTTTAAAAACAATTTTTTAAAAATTTAATTTAAAGCACTACCGGGTTATTCAAACTTAAAAATCTATTATTATTATATTAATATTCGTTTGCTTATGATATAAAACTAAAAATCTATCAGCGAAAATTAACAGAATTTAAAAATTTAAAAAAATACGTAGTACATATATTATTATTGACAAAACATCAACATTATTAATCAAATAAAATATCTATCGAAAGATATAACACTTAATGGATATTAAATGGATTTTTATTATATGCTAATTAATATAGTCTAACAAAATAAAAATATATTTGTATTCGTATTTATTAACATTATATTGGCTACTAAATATTAAAGTTTTATTAACCATAATATTGCTATGAATGATTTAGGTATGACAAACCAAAATAATATTGTAAAAAATACATTAAAATATTTGAGTCCTTAGAAAAAATAACTTTCAACAATATTACTAAAAAAAATATTGATGTCAACTATTAAATAGGTAAAAGTGTCAGGTTATAAAATATGTTACGTAGAAGTTATTTTCAACAAAACCGTTTTTAAGAACTAAGTACCTATTCATTAGGAGTATATCTGTTTGTTATGTTTTATTTAGTTTGTGTTAAGGTTTAGATTTTAATATTGTGTGACAACCATATTCAGTGTTGATAAAGATCTTTTAAAAAATATTTTGTTCATTCCATCATTTTTTATCAGAGAAAAAACTATAAATTCTTTTCAGCAGTTTGGATTTTCACTATGGCACTCAAAAAATGGACTTGTTGTCCAATTCTCTTTTTTTTTTTTTGTATGCTTTAAATTAAGAGGTTAAAATATTAAAAAAATGCATTAAAATATGAATTCAATTTTTTGATTTCCTAAAATAATCGTATTTATGTTAATTGTTATAAGTTTACGTTCAGACACTAAAGATATATACAGAAAATACCTTTCAATCAAAGTTTTTTTAAATGTTATTTTGAAAACATTTTTTTTATAAATTTTTGTATCGATTATTTTAAATTTATCGTTTTATTTTCTTTCATTAAGAAGAAAATTTTTTTATTAAACAGAACCAAATTTTTGGAATACTTTTTCTTTCAATTTTTTTTTTAAATGTTTTTATTGTATCATCAAACAATTAAATTATAAATGTCATTGCACATTTCACGAATAAAAATAATAAATAGAAAACAATAAATAATAAATCATTAAAAATAATATGAATTAACGATTTATAAATTGAAAAAAAAAATTACAAATATTTATTTCATAATTTGTAAAAGAATATTCAAATGATTGTATTAAATCAATATAACTATTAAATAACTAAAATGTGTATTTTCTTCATTTTGAACAAAAATTAAAACTTTTATCTAGTAACCTTAGTAATAACATACATTTATATAATACATTGCATTATTACAATTCTTTGAGGATTAATTAAAAAAGATGATATTATTATTGGTTTTCCATGAATAATTTAATATTATACACAAATATAATATCCAATAATATGCGATGAACTTCCTAATCTTGTTTAAATAATCATATTTTTAAAACAAACATATATCATAGTATGCTTATTTGTTACGGATTATGTAATTTTAATTATAAAATATATTATTTAGATGAATAAATAATGATAATAATTAGAGTACGGATTTTGAAGGCATTTGCCTTTTTTTTCTATTGCTCTAAAACGAAGCTATGTCAGCTACAAATTCTATTTATACTGAATTACTGCTATGCACGACATTTTATTTTGCTTTTTTTTTGCTTTTTTTGCGTTTTTTTAATATTTATGCTTTTTTGGGCATTTTTGGTACATTTTTCAAAATGTGTTCTAAATAAACGTATTTGAAACGTATTTTTTAATTTTTATTTTATTGTAAAATAATGTGTTTTCCAATATCGTATATTGTATATGGCTGGCTCAATCGATTTTATCTCGTTATGTTTGATTTATAGGTATGTTTATCGATGTAATTTAGATACGTATATAGCTTATTGAATATAGTAAATTATTTTATCTTGAAACGACAATAAACACAAAAATTTGCTTTTGCTCTGGAAATTATCTACTCAGAATTACAGTTTAGTTTTCGTTGCAACACCGTATAGTTCGTTATTCTTACCGATAGTCACTTACAAAATGCCAAAAATTATTAATTGTAGTGCTCGTCTTCGCAATTTTGTAAAAGAATTTGGTGAAGACATTTTTTCTTGTGACAATGCTGTACTTTTTTGTAAAGTATGTGGTGTTAAAGTATCTGCCGAAAAAAAATATAATATTCAACAACATATCGTTAGAGGTAAACATATCCAGCAGCTAAATATTAGAAATCAACAAGAAAAACCAAAATCTCAGCTTCTAGTCACAGGTATGTCAATGAAGTCATCATTCAACGAAGAACTGTGTAATGTTTTTTTGTCCGCAAATATCCCTCTCACTAAATTAAATAGGTATACCAACATTTCGCGATTTTCTGCATAAACATACAAAACAAATTATTCCTGATGAGTCTACGCTTCGAAAAAAACTATATAGATCAATGCTATACAAATACTATTATTAAAATTAGAGATTACGTCAGGAACAAAAATGTATGGGTGTCAATAGATGAGACTACTGACGTTGAGGGGCGATATGTAGCCAATGTTATAATTGGTACATTGGAAGTAGACAATCCTGGAAAAATATTCCTACTTAACTCAGAGGTGTTAGAAAAAGCCAATCACTCTACTATATCTAAATTATTTGCCAGATCTCTTTTTATATTATGGCCTGAAGGCATACTTCATGACAACGTTTTACTTTTTGTGTCGGATGCAGCACCATATATGGTAAAATCAGGAAAATCTTTACAAGTTCTTTACTCAAAAATGGTGCATATAACTTGTTTGGCACATGGCCTACACAGAGTGGCAGAACAGATCAGAATAAATTTTCCAGAAATTAATAGTTTAATATCAAATATTAAAAAAGTTTTTTTAAAAGCTCCATACCGTATAAATTTGTTTAAGAATTTTGCTCCGGGTATTCCTCTACCTCCAGAACCAATTATTACTCGTTGGAGCACTTGGTTAAATGCCGTAAACTATTATTGTGAACATTTTCTACATATCAAAAATGTTATACTTCAATTGGACTCAGATGATGCACTGGCTATTAAAAACACTAAAAAATTAGTCGAAAACCCAGAAATTGAAGAAAATTTAATCTACATAAAAAGTAATTTTGGATTTTTGGCTACTGAAATTACACGTTTAGAAACATCTGGTATGCTATTATCAGAATCCGTGTGTTGTATAGAAAAGGTTAAACAACAAATTAAACAAGCTTTGGGAAAAACGGGAGAAATGGTTACAAAAAAACTTGATGATGTACTAAACAAAAATTCGGGATTTAAAATTCTTACCATAATATCAAATATTCTAAAAGGCGAAAAAGTATTAAGAGAGGAACTTCCTGAAGACTTAACATGTGATGATTTAATCCATTACAAATTTGCTCCTATTACATCTTTTGACGTCGAACGTAGCTTTTCAAAATACAAGCATATATTGTCCGATCGTCGTAGAAAATTTTTATTTGAAAACTTGAAAAAAGTTTTGATTGTCCAATGCAACTCCGATGATATAGGTAAAAAAATCATTTAATAACTATTATTTAATTTATTTTTTATAAATTATCTTAAATAGAATAAATTCAATTTACAGATTAATAATTGTGGAAGAATGAAAACTCGAAGAAGCAGGGTTGTTAATAAGTTTATTATAATACCTTTTTTTTTAAATAATTTTAATACTTTTTTTGTGATAAATTTTTTTTAAAAACCTATTTTTAATGCTTTTTTTAAAGCTTTTTTGGAAGATTTAGACAGCTTTATTGCTTTTTTTTTAGTGCTTTATTTTAGTTTTTTATTGCTTTAAAATCCGTACTCTAATAATAATCATTTGCAGTATCATATCAGGAAGAATTACAATATTTTTATTTTGAAAAATATCTTAAGAAAAAAAATTAGGTATATTAGAATAAATTAAAGCGTTACATTTTATTCTATTAATTTAAAAACATTAAAAAATATATTTTTTTAAATTTGTGAATAGGAGTAGGTCAGAAGGAAATTTGGATTTAGTTTAAACAACGCTAATAATTGTCATAAAAAAAAAAACTTGTGCACAGCATATTAAGAATAACAAACGGCGACTCGAGTAGGCAATTTTAGTACATATGTGACGACAAACGATTTTACGCCATACATAATATAATAAATTATGCGTAGAGAATTTTTATTTATATATTTATTTATTAATTTTTCAATGCAGCAAGTGTATGCATTACAGAAAATATGAAAAATAAAATAAAATAGTAGAGAGGAACTTAAGAGTAAAGCTTAATTGAAAATGATTAATTAAATACATTGGTAATATGCTTAACATACGAGTATATAAAATTATAACTTATAAATAAAAACTGAATAATAAAATAGTATATAGTGGAAATTAAATATTATTTCTAAAATAAGACAATGAATTAAAAAATATAATAGCATTATTCATATTATTTATTAAATGGAAAGTACGATTTAGAGTAACCATAGTTAGTTTTATGGAAATTATTTTTAAAGGTTAAGTGTTGCCTTGAATTGAATGATGGAATAGCGGTCGGAAGTAGTGATAGGATTTCAAGGGAATTAATTAAGCCATTACGTAGTTAAAATAGAAATGCTATGTTATTAAAAAGTTATCTGTCAGTATAGTATTCTAAATTTAATTTAATACCACAGCGGTACTAGGAAAAACTTAGAAACTTATTTTGAATGCGATTAAGGCGTCCAATATTAGTTTGTTGATGAGGATCCCATATAAGCGAAACATATCTAAGGATTGAATGAACAAAGGATGTATTAAGTATTATTAACGCTTGAATATTATTAATGTCTTGATTAAAACGGTTAGCAAAGGTCAACATTTTTAACGATGTACGACAGATAAGTAATCTAAATAGTTGCTAAAAGATAGATCAAAGGAAAATACAATACCTTAATATGTGATAGATTAGACTTAGATTAATAAGTGAATTATTTATAGAATTATTAAAATTAATAGTATAATCAGTATTATAGAATGAAACAGAATTTCATTTTCTAAAATCAATTGAGAGTGCATTAATTTGGCACCATTTATTAAAAAATTTTAAGTTATTTTAGAGGATTTCACAATCTGAAATATTGTTAATAATTTTAAGTTGTTCGTAAAAATTTTAAATCTACATGAAAGAAAACATTGTGAAACATCGTTAATAAATATATTAAAGAGCTATGGAATGGTTTAAACGAAGAAAACCCTAATTCCACAGAATTAAAATTATTATTTTGGTTGGACTCAATGAATATATAAAAATCTAAGTTAGATATTTGTTCATTGAGACATAATATATCTAATTTGGTACACAATCCTCTAACATTTTGAATAAGCCATTAATTTTAATAAATTTAAAATTTACATTATTAGATTTTACATTGTGGTTAGGAGCTCTTACAGCAGAATTCAGTTTTTTGATTTCATAATAGTTGGAATACCGTTTTTGTAGCCGATAACAAGTTTCGACTCGCCGTTATTTCTCCGAAAGATAAGTATATTGCGTAATGAATTTTCTTTAGGTCGATAAACTGTAAAAAAAGTATTTGTTTTACGGCGTTTTTTAATTTGAGTTTTTATTCAGTTTTTTTACAGGTTACACACATAAGCTTAAACACATGTATTTTTTTATGTATATTTAATATTCATGAAGATAAATGCTTATCTTTACGTTGGATAAGATTACTTTAGCAAATATAAAGAAAATTATAATCTTTGTTTTTCTTCTCATTTGAACCCAGGATTAGGACTGGCAGTAAGTTGGTTTTACTAGCATGGTTAAAACTTTCTAGTTTTTTAGCTTTTTATTTACCCAGTGGTAGTCTAATCGACAGTTTTAATCCAGGCGAATGTGTTTTTTTGCCACACTTTGCCACTTTGCTGGCATTGAAAAATAACTAATTATAAACAAATAATTACTCAATTATTTTATAGCATTTGAAATTAAGTTTCAAATTCACTTCACGATGTAATTTTTCATTAAAATAAAAAAATAAAATCGTGAGAATTAGATGAGTAGTTTTAAAGAACATAAGTGACAATGATTTAATTTTCTCATTTATATATATATATATATATATATATATATATATATTATTGTAATATTATATATACACACATATATGCATATGAATTAGGATTAACGAGATGTTATAATCGTTACAGAAAATGCTCTATATCTGTGATAGGTTTCATTGAAGTAGATTACTTAATTTGCAATGCTATTCATGCCGTTAGGGTTAGTTTATAGCTTGAAAAATACCATGCATGGTATAACGTAGTTTGCTAGATGTTTTCGACAAATAAAAAGCCAGAAGAAATTATTAAAAATTATTTTCACGTTTCTTCTTTAAAAATGTAAATAAAACCCCCGTGGAAAAATGTAAGAAATTGGTGATTTATTATCGAATAGACTAACCGAACAGTGTTGTGAATATTAAACATTTCATTTTATTTTCATAAAGTTATTTTTTTAATTTTATTTTACTCATTACAGTAGACATTATAATACTATTGTAGTAAATGCAAGTTTGTAAAATACATATATTTTCAAATGAAGTAATTATACAAATTAAATTTCAACGCTTATGGAACGTAAGACTTAACAACAAATTTTATTGTAATTTGTTTGCATGTGTGTTATTATATAATTTAGTCCCACAACAAAGCATTATATTTAATATTATATTAAACAATATTCATCAATTTGGTAAGCACTAAATCAACAAATATCATATTAAGTAAAAAATATTACTTAAGTATATGTATATTTTCACATATTCACCAATATTGGCTTAAACTTAATAATTTTTTTACCTTTGTTTGATGCTAATTTGGATATTTCATTGATGATCGGTAGTAAGTTACTGCATTTCTACAAAATATAAATAACGTTATGTTAAACGCATTTTTCTTTTAAAAATATTCACATACACGGAGATACTAAAAAAGGCCTCGTAACATGCATAATCCTACTTATTCGTATCATAAATATTGATATTTTTGAAAAACATAATATTCTTATGTTGATAACTATTAAAAGTGATATTTCTTAATGGTTATGGTTGTCCTCACTATCTCGTTAGTTGGATCTGAATCGCGTTATTCGCATCATGTGGTCACAAACACCCGACGACGACCTTTTTGGTCTTAGCCCTTTGCTGCCATTTAGTGGGATATAAATCTGTCCGGATCCGGTCAACCCAGAGATCGTATTACACGTAGTCTGTATTAACTGAAGTAATCCATCCTGTTTTTTTTTTTTTTATTCCGGTACAAGAAACCAAGGGTGGTTTAGTTCTCATTATAATATGTTCAAATTAATGTCATAGCTAAAGATTTAGGATTTTTTTCAACCAATTTTCAGGTATCATCTTATTTTTTACATATATTTGTAGAACCCAACTACGACAAACACTGATTTGTATTTTTGGAAAAAAAAAATAATATTACCCAGAATTAGTTTATACTATATTTTTCCAACTTTTTATAATAATTCGTCATATGTTTGCACTCAAGACGAATCGCTATTTGTGAGATGCAAGTTGACACATTTGGATATTATAGTTTATATTAAAATACAATAATGTAGTATTAGTGAAATAAGTGATAGATGTTCACTTTCATTATTCAAACGATATAATTTGTTTCATTTATAAGTGGATTGTTTTTATATCATTAAGTTTTATTTTTTTGTTCGTAACTATTTATTAGTTTTATACAATTAAATATCATGAAATAAATAATTACATTAAGTAGAAACTAGTGTAGTTTTGTAAAATAATATGTACATTTTAATTAGTAGTCTTATAAATTAATCAGGGATCATGCTAATAAATTATACAGAACTATAGATTTTTAATAACTCTTAGTAACAATATATAAAATATTCTCATTTCATAAGCTATAAGAGGTATAATATATAAAATATCTTATGTAAAAAAAAAAAGAATAATTTTGTATTCCTGAATTTTTTAGTAGTCATTTATTCATATATAATCATAAATGTTATGTAGGTATATGTATTATCATATTTTATACGTATCATAATATGTAATAATGTGTAATTATGTAAAAATGTTTGCTCCAGTGCATAAATCAACATATCACTCTTCTGACTACTTTTATGCGATATTATATTGTTTATGAAAAAAACGAGATTAAAATGAATGTTTTTGTTTAAAATAAAAAAACGGTCAAAAATGAAATTATTTATTTAAAACAATAACAATAAGAAAAAAGTTTTAAAAAGTTTTGGTTTGCAGTTATAAGTATCACTATACACTATACCAAAACTTTTTCAACGGATTTTTTTTTCAACAGTTCATATGACACCAAGTTCCTCGGGATTACTATTAGTGTTATTTATCTTTCATTTAAATAACAATCCAATGAGAAAACTCTGGAAACACTAATCATATTTTCAATTCCTATCACTTCTTGGCTCCACAATAACTGTAATTTATTGAATGCAAAATGGAATCGTTTTATATATTTATTCATTTTATGTAGTTTATAACTTTTCGTTGAGATAACCGAAAAGATTAGGTGGGGTGTATATTGATAGACGATTTTCCGGATTTTAGGCGAAAAATATAGGCATAACGTTTTATAGTGTACAGTATGACGTTGAAAAAATCAAAAAAAAAAATAAGAGTTCTCATGGTACAATTTTATGATTTGATCTCGTTGATATTCTTTATTTTCTCAATTGTGAAACAATGAAACATCAAACGTCGATTAGACTGAAGATACGTTTCAGATGTTTACAATGGAATGCAGGAAGGTGTTCGTAAATATATATACTTCAATTTCCGTGTATATTACGTTTATCGAAGATATTATTTATTACTCTCCGAGGATTATTCTTTGTAAATATCACTGCGTTTAAACTTCAAAGTAAAAAATCAATTCCATCAAAAGTTTTTATATTCACCAAAAAAATGTACGTATCATGTTTACTTTTATTCAATTTAAAATAATTTAAGATAAAAAAATATTTAATTTTATATATTTTATATAAAAATGTTATATATTTATTTTATATTTTTATTTTTATATTTATTATTAAGTACTCGTATTAATATATTTAATATTTAATTTAAAATATTTTAATTCAATTTAAAATAATTTTAGTATGTTCCTGGTTTCTGGTAATTGAAATGTTTTTTGTACGTTCAACGATTTCACATGTACCTTGGGCTTTAATGTTTCCAGCCACGAATTGTATGTTATTATCAGTGGTGGCATGAACTTAGAAGTACATATAATATTTTTACTCTACCAACCTTTACATATTTTTATTTTTTGATTTCAATTATGATGAAAAAAATGTTATAAATTTAATTTCTGATGTGAGTGGCTTGAGTATAGTCAATAGTTTTTGAAAAAATTGTGAGCTTTATTGATTTTAAAACATTTCTATAGTAAAAGTATTGTTATTGTTATTGTAGTTTATTTATTCAAAAAGGTGCGTGCGGGAACCTACGAGTTCATAGTATAAGAAAAAAATGATTAAGATTTATTTATTTGTTACTATTCTCACGAATCTCATGATGAAAATATTCTCTCTTAAATTCACCACTGTTTATAATTAAATTTACCATTTTTATTACGTACCAATCACGTACATTTACGCATCCAAATGTGTGGCATGATTATTTTTTTTTTGAAGTTACGTTTTAAAAGTCTGTTAATAAGTGGCTCGAAGAAGAATCCAATGACAAACGCAGGCCATTATTGTGTTATTCGAAAAATAATTAAATTATACTATCATTACTGTCGATAATATAATAATCTTCTTTGAACATCATGAATAATGCGTCGTAATATTTTTTATAATTTATGTGCGTTTTTGCAGCCTTTGTAGATATAATATCAAAAGTATATTATCGTGAATCTATTTAACAAACAAAATAATTAACGTCACAACGAAAACGCAGATTTTAGTTTTAGTTTAATAATTGGAGATGATATTTCTGTTCCATAGTAAAAATTTGGTTATAAATATTAATTCACGTGATAGAACTTAATATATTATAACAGTTGCGGAAAGAAAAACTAAAATCCAAATATTTTTAAAGTACAAACTGTTACCTCATTATACCTTATTGAATAGTTTATCTAATTTATAAAAATTGTGAATTTTTGTGAAAAATAATTCATAGATTATCTATAACATTTTATCTTAATGTTTGATCAATTTATCATAGTAATCATGGATTATTATAGTTTTAATAAAATTGCTAAAATTTTATTTTTGTATTATACTAAAATGCTTTGGCTATAATTTAATATTTTCCGAAAAACCAATGAAGTTTATTTGCTTTATTTTAACAAGTTTTGCAAATAATTTTAATATTAAAGATTTATTAAAAATAAAAATAAAAAATTATTTAATCGAACCAAAAATATAATTGGACCATATAACCTTCGATAAAATAAAAAAAATACGACTATTTGATTTTGGCTAAGATTTAGACTTATAATTTTTAATATAATATGCAACTTTTAGGTATAATAAAGATTGAATACAAAATCAAGTTAGAAAATTATAACAAAAAAGATTATTATTACTGGTGATTCATTCAAGATGACTGGTATAGATATAGATTACAATTCTTATTTTAGTTTTTGCTTGATAATAAATCAGTTAAATTATGTATTAGGAATTATTGAAATATAAATTGTAAAACTGATATAGACTGATCTCTGATCTACAGTGAACTTACCTTAACAATTAGCATTTTTTTTTATTGCACCAATGTTTGCAAGGATGTTAGCTTAACGATTAAATATGATATGTTAACTCTTTCCGGCACGAGAATAATGATAAAAAAAATACCCTACTTGTACACAGATTGAAATTTTCTAAAATAACCTTTATTTGAAGTAAATTTGACTTTTTATATATTAATATATCACAAAAAACAAGAATTAAAATTTTTTGATTTTTAGTTTAAGTTCTGTGGTAGGTGGGATGACATGTGCCCCGCCGTGCATGAATGGGATGGACCTGGAAAATGTTTAAATTTATTTTTTTTATTTTTTATACATAATAGTTAATTAAATCTTACTTTTTATGCATTGTGGTATTCAGCAAAACGATTCCGGGTTTTCCCTAAGCATAGGAGAACTTCACAAACGAACTGTAGGCACAATCGAAATACCATTATCGTATAAAATTCGTGGAAAAATATTGATATATCTTGATTTAATTTTAAATCCGATTAATAACAGTATACACATATATATTAATAGAACAGGAAAAATAATATCCATTAATAGTATAAAACAGAAAATAGTTTATAGGTGAGTTATTTTTCGTACCGCCGTGCAGCAACGGTCGGCGTTTTGGTGGGATAAACGTGATCCCGCTATGCTAGAAAGAGTTAATGTGTGCAGGTGTAATATGTTACAAAGATTATTAAATTAAAAATCTAGCGAAATCGTTAAAAGAAGTATTAAAATAAGTACAATTAATACTAGAAATAAACATGAAAGAGGTGGGTAAAAAAAAGTTAAAAAAGAGGCTTACTATTAATAGGAAAATCTAAATTAATTGGTTTATAAACTTTTTCTGTTGAATGGTTGACAAAAGCAAGATAAATAGATTAAATAATTGACACTTGAACATAAAAGATACCATGCACGATGTAACTATATACCTCGATATAACCCTTATATCCTTATAAAGTTTGTACAATCTAATAGTTATTACCATGTGGTTTTCAGTATTGTATCGAACGGACTTTTAGTTAAACACATAAAAAAAAAAAAAAAAAACAAAGAATGCATAGTGACATTTATTAAGCATGTAACTTATATAGAGCCCAACCTTTTTTTTTTATTGTAAATCTCTTCATATCGATTTTTTTGTGAAATGATGAAATGTCTATTAAAAAAGAAAACGCTTCTAATTTTAAATTACTCTACAGTGAGCTTAAAAATATTGTAACTTGTAGATTATAAAATCGTTATGATATAAGGTAGGCATAATATTGGTATATACTTGTAATATTGTAATGCACATATGCTGACATAATATTTTTTTTATTTTATTCTATTTATACATCTGACAGAAATGTATAGAGCAAAATACATCTCAAGAAAAACAATTAAATTATAATATAATTATATATATATTATATATTAAAAAGTTAAAAACAATACTTCCGAGTTCAAGATTTAAGATACACTTCATTTGGAGTAAAAATGTAGGAGACTAGGGTTAATCATACGCATGGTGGTACCTTAAATAACGTTATTGCATAATATGCACTATATATACGTAGTATATAGTTTGTCTTACAAATGCTGTTTTCAAAAACCTGTTTATTACGGTACACAATCCTAGATATTTGAAATTTGACCTTATCGAGTAGACATATAACATTGATCTTACCATGAATTAAATTACAAATAAATCCTATACTTAGTTTCAAGATTAGATAAATTATAAAATTCCAATATCGCTGTATAATTGTGAGTAGGGTGAAAAATTTTTAAAACATATCTAGCAAATGAAAGAAAACATTATTGAACCTTTTCAATTTTTTGAAAATCTCTCTGAGGATAAGGGGTTCATAAAACAGATCCGTGTTCTAAAATCGACCGTACTAAAGATGTATATAAAGTAAAGATGTAATTAGATTGGTTGAAGTCCGACGCATTACGATAAATAAAACTCAAAATACGTAGAGCTTTGCACGTAATAAACTCTACATGATTACTAAAATATATCGAAGGCACCAATGTAAATCCTATATTTTCTAAATGATTTATTAGAGGTAAGAGTTTATTATTAATCAAGTAATCAAAATTGATTTTATTACGTGTTCTGAAAAATGGCATTACATTAAATTGTTCATAGTTTAAAGAAAGTCCAACCATTTTACACCAGTCTACCAGTTTAAGTATAGAATTTTGCTTTTCAATACAATCTTCTGGATATTTTATTTTATAAAAAAAAAAAAACGTTTGCATCGTTTGTAAATTAAAGTATTATATGTATAATAATATAGTATGTTCGATGGAAATATTAAATAAGAGTGATGAAATGTGTATAATTTATAAGACATGAGTATAATAAGCTCGTTATATGTCTGTGTGTAATGTACGACATGTGACATGAAATATATACAGGATAACCGCCTGTCCTAGATAATTCAACCACTAATTAGAATTTGATCACTGCCTTTATTTATAAACGTTATATAAGCGGTAATCTATTGGTTCACAGCAGCGATTACCCGTTTCTTTCAGAAGTTTTCCTTTAAATTTCCTACTACTCGTATATTAATCACGATTTCATAAGTATTCAAAGATTTTTTGTCATTAGATATCATCGTGAATTAATATATGTGTATATATATATATATATATATTCCAATCCTGACTATATAGCTTTTTTCTTCCACAACATATCTTTATAAAATCAGTCTAACGAGCCATTCGTGACCATTCATTTTGCCTCAAATTTGACTACGGTGATCTTCTAACTAGATTATCATTTAAATAATTCCTCATAAGTAATGTTATATAAGTTCAGTTCATTGCTACAGTTGTTTTGCAGTTCCGAGCTTAAGACTTAATTATTTTTCTGCTGGAGTTATTAAACTTTTACATTAACATTAAATAACATACAATATGTTTCAAATAAACATTTCAAGTAGAATATTACCAACTGATATCGATACTAATTATATGTTTTTACCATTATAAAGATTTCTTTTATACTAAGAAAATAATAATTATCTTTATTTTATTGTTGATTATGTTTAATCTTATATGCTGTGAATTATAATAGGTACATTTTATTATTTATTTTATGTTTGTATTATTATGTATAAAAGTGCATTTACACATAACCGATTTGTATCCGTGATATCCGTTCAGTATCAGACATCAGTCGAAATGGTTCTTAAAGTTTTTCTATACCAATTTACTTCAGTAAACTTTACGTTAGTATGAAATGCATGTTTGTACGGTTTTGTGTTATAATAAAATAATTAATATTCAATTCCAGTTTACTAATTAATTTTTCAATCTATTATCATTACATTTTTATTAATAATTGTTATATTAAAAATATGGCTGAGAACTTTGATGGTATAGAAGATTTAACTGTACTTGCATTGTCATAAAAACAATTCAGGCGGATGTTTACATTGTCCCCTACTTTTTGTAACCGTATCAGTGAAATCCCCAAAACATTGTCTCCGGCAAATTTAAAAACACAGATACGAACGATGTGGAAACGGAACGGATACTGAACGGTGATGTGTACGGGCACTGAACGTTTATGTGTAAATGGACTTTAAGATAGATATTGTTCGTGTTGTTTACGTGACTCGCTAGTAATTGTCTTTTACGGGGTTTTTAGTCGTATTCAAATTTAATGGATAAATTCATAAATTATTACTGACACCATATATTTTAATTGTTTATTTTTTTTTTTTACTTGAATTCAATTCCTCATTAATGATGACTACATTCAATAAAAATATATTCAAGATACATTAAATCTAATGACATATATATTATAGTTTTTATTTTTTCCTATATTCATTTTCATATGTAATCAACTGTTGATTATCATACATTAAAAGTTTAGTGCATGTATAATTTTATTATTTTAAATAATTAAAAACAAGCAAAGAACGCTGGTTAAAGATTAATTAAATTTATTTTTAACTTTAGAAAGTAATTCATAGGAAAAGAATAGTTTATTTAACAAAATTAAAATATTATATGAAGGACTAAATTTTAAATTATGATTTATTTTTAGAAGGTGCATTTTGATTTCGTCGAACTAAATGAAAATCGGTTCTAAATGGAATTAATATATTCGTCTTATAGTGCGAATCCATTTTATAATTTTACTGTAAGTACTTATAAGATAATTTATTTTCAGTGATTTCATTGTTTGCCATGGAAATTGAGTGTTGGACTTTCGATATCGACTTTTCGTATGAAAAACTCAATTATGAAACGAATTTGATTAATAAGCGAACAAGTATAAAATTGTTTTTGTTTTATATTGCTTTTAACTTGGAATATAGGTTGATTTATTTTATTGTATTTCTGTTTTTATATTATTAACTTATTTTTATTTATTGATTTTTAGAATTGTTAACTACCCAGAAAAATATGATATACATTAAAAAAAAGAAAAACTAAAAATAATATTATTTAATTAAAAATCAAGTAAAAAGTTGCATTTCATATGAAAGTTAAAATGAAAATAATTACTTTTTCTTTCTAAAGCTCTTCTACTAGTAATAACCGTAACAGATATACCTACTAATTAACTTATTTAACTTATACCTATATCCACCATATAATATAATTATTAAACTATTTATTTCTCAGTTACGCTTTTTAAATTTGCTAGCTATTTCGATGTCCCTAATTTTGTTTGAAATTAAATCGAATTAAATTAAACAATTTTTTTGTAGATTTAAAATGTTTGAGCTGGAAATGTCCTAGTTTATTATATAGCTGTTATATGATTAAATTTCTATATAAATTAAAATTAAAGGATATTTTATACTTATGGTTTGAAAATTATCATTTATGGTCCAAGTGAAAAGCATTCATATGTAATACAAATAGTTAAAGTATATTTTAATTTGAAATAATATAAGTAATTTTTTCTTTGTCCTCTCAATATAACTTGTATTAAATGTTAATAATTGTATGTAATCTATTGTATTCTTACTCCTTGGAGTGTTATTTTTTAAGTTAAATAAATATATTTTTAATCTTACAATCCAAGAACATATTATTTATTTATTTTTAGAGTTTTTAATTATATAATATTTTTCTACCTTTATTAAAAATAAATGTATCAATAAATAGTTTGTAAAGATAAATAAATAAATGAATGTTTAGCTTGGAGTGTTATTATATTTGTAATGTTCAATCGAATTCGAATTACAAATTCATCAATAGGTGTATTCAAAGTCAATAAAATGTATTTATTTACTTCTATGTATAAACTATTTATTTATATAATAATTTATGAGTATTAACAATTTAATAATTTTTGTTTTATTTTATAACTTAATTATTCATTATAAATGGTCGATTGTCAAATAAATTGTTACAAATCATTATATTATGTTTAAAAATATAGTACAGTGTAAATGTTAATATTGTTTTTATATTAATATTTATAATACATAATATAAAAACAATAAAATTAAATAATTATAATAAAATTAAAATATTTATAATACATTTATCAAATAAACTCCCATTGACGCTTTAATCAGCTTTTGATAAAACTTTGATAATTATTCAGAAAATATTTTAATGCCGAAATAATAGTACAGGTTAAGTTACCAAATTATAATTAAATCAATAAGTTATTATTTCGATTTAATCATTCATGCCTCCTTATATTATTATAAAATATTTACCAAATAAACCATTTGTAATAATTAATTTTAATAGAAATTAAATTTACATTTGTAATTATTTTTTAAAACATTAATTGAAAACGTATATTTATCACCAGTGGCGTATCCATGATTTTATATGGGGAGGGTATAAACACTTGTTTGGGCATATTAGATAAGAAAGGCTTTGAGATTTCATCATTCACATGTCTTGACCAAGTTTTGAATGTATTTCCAGTATTTGAATATAATTTTAATAATATTTATTAAAATATAATTTATGCATACATTATGCAACATGCGAGACTTATCTTATCTAAATACGAGTAATCAATTCATTAATATAAAATGTTTATATATTTTCTAATATATTATAAAATTAATAGGTACATATTATTATCTTGTGGAATTATTTTACAACGACGAGCATGCAAAAATTATATGATAAATATATAGAAGATTCTCGGCTTGCATTATTAAAAGACCTTACTTCGAAATTAAAAAAACAAAAATATGTATTTTTGAAAAAACAAATTAACGATCTTGAAAATTAAATAGCTTCTTATGAAGTGTGTTTAAAATTAGTCAAACAAAAAAAAAGGTTAAGAGATGACAAATTAATTCAACATTGTGCAATAAAAATGGCAAATGCTTTTGGAAACAAAGAAATGGCAAGTAAATTTGAAATCGTATCACTTCCTCATCAAACTGTTAGTAGAAGAATTAATGAAATGAGTGATTCTATATCTGGAATGCTTCATTATGTAATACAGAATTGTAAGTACTATTTTTTGCATTAGATGAAAGTAATGATATTTCCGATAACAGTCAATTAATCATTTTTATTCGGACAGTTGATAAAGATTTTAATATACATGAAGAATTACTTCAAATAAAACCATTAATTACTGGAAATAGGGGTATAGATATATTTGAAAAATTGAAAAAAATTATTTCAGATTTTGGTTTGCTTGACAAATGCACTGGTATAATTTCTGATGGTGCGCCAGCTATGATTGGTGTACATACTGGTATAGTAGGAAATTTAAAGCAAATAGATTTGAAATGTTTATTTATTCATTGCATTATTCACCAAGAAGCGCTTTGTGGCAATTTTGTTAAAATTAATAAAACTATGAAAAAAGTGATAATCATTGTTAATTATATTCATGGTGGTAGCAAAGATACAGAGCATTTATTAGATTTTTAGAAGAAATGGAGAGTGAGTATGGTGATATCCCGTTACACTGTGAAGTAAGATGACTGAGTGCAGGGAATTGTTTGAAATCTTTTTTTGCATTGAAAAGTGAAATTTTTGAATTTCTTAAATCTAAAAATATTGGAAAACAGTTTTATGAAAACTTACAAAGTATTTCATTCATGAAGTATCTTGATTTTCTAACTGATTTGATGTCTAATTTAAATATTTTAAATTTAAAATTGCAAGGAAGAGGACAAAATATATGTCAACTTTATAGTTTTATTGAAGGTATTCGAAAAAAATTAGAAATATTTAAAAACGCATTAGAAAACAATCATCAGTTTCTAAAGGCAAGGCCTAGCGTAATAACCGATCTCTTTTATCACGTGCTGTGTTTTTTAGTTGCTAGTATGACGTGAAACTCATTCGTTACTCGATGTCGTTTAAGTACGATTGTCTGGGTCTTCCTTTTGGTCTTTTACCAATGATCTTCCCTTCCGAGATGTTCATGACAAAATAATTATGTCTTAACAGGTGTCCGATAAATTTCACTTTCCTTTTCATAATAGCCGTAATTATGTTTCTTTTTTCACATATTTTTTGCAAAATGGAGTCATTCCTTTTCTTCTCTGTCATTATTCTCTGACATCTCCATTGCTTCCAATCTTTCTATTTCATATTTCTTTAGGGTCCACGTCTCGCAGCCATATAGTAAAACACTCCAGATATATGTTTTTATGAAGCTCTTCCTAGTTTGTATGCTCAAGTTCTCGTTAGTCAGTAAAGATCTCTTTTTTTTGAAAACAATGACACTACATATTTTCCATCATGTCAAGAAATTAAAAATTAATCGGTTTGCTTTATTGAATTTAAAAAAATAATCACAATAATAGAATTTAATTCACGATTTAAAGATTTTAATGTATTGAAACCTAAATTTGAATTATTTAACAACCCAATGACAGTTGATATCTCGAAACAACCTGCCGATTTTCAAATGGAGATATATGATTTACAAGCAGACTGTTTTCTTCAATCAAAAGTAAATTTGCCTCTTGAAGAATTTTGGAAAATGTGTTCGCAAGAAAAATTCCCAGCATTACGGAATTATTCACTTGAAATTTTGTCATTATTTGGAAGTACGTATATTTATGAATCGGCCTTTTCTACGATGAATTTAATAAAGTCCAAATCAAAAAACCGTCTTCTAGATTCATTTTTAAAATCATGCATTAGGTTAGCCACGACAGGGTGCTCAATTTATTTCGAAAACTTGGTTAACGAAAAACAATGTCAATCATCATATTAATTAATTAACTAAGTCTAAA
The DNA here is from genome assembly GCF_003268045.1 of Sipha flava. NCBI lineage: Eukaryota > Metazoa > Arthropoda > Insecta > Hemiptera > Aphididae > Sipha > Sipha flava. The sequence continues at coordinate 1,640,068 of NW_020273107.1, forward strand.
TTCTAATTAGTTTTAATAGTAGGTAACTTAATCTGTAATGTAATAATGTGCGCATAATATAAAATTATAAAATAAAATATAAAAAGACAAAATATAATTTTTTTTCTTCTGCCGGCCCCCGGTGTGTATAAGAATGTGTAAATTGGCCCGTGAACCATAAAAGGTTAGACCACCCTGATTTAAACTAAAGGAGATACAATTATACGCAACTATGTTCTCTAAATATTTTATTAATAATTTAATTATTTATTTATAATAATAGTCATAATAATAAAAATGTTTCTACTTAGTTTGAAAAGTAAGTTAATTAATAAAATAATCATCCCAGAATGTACTTTCTGTGTGAATTTTGTTTTCCAATAAAGAAAAATAAAAACATATATTCACAATAATCTGAAATTATTTTATAAATAATATAACCAATGTTTTTCATTACGGGTTTTTAAATTCAGCTCATTTTAAAATTTCTAATAATCCATTCAAAAAAATTACAAAAATGTCGTTGACATTTATTATAACAATCTATAGTTAAATTCCATTATAAATGATAATTACTATAATTTATATTATTTAAATATACTATATTATATTATTACAATTTACATACACTACCATATTAAAATAGTTTTATTTGTTTTTATATTAGTATCGTTCAGCGTTTTACTAAGGCTTCGTTATATTTCTGTAATAGTGATATATTAATGTCATGCCTTTTCAACGAAAATATAGATACTATTATGCTAAATTTGATGAGTTAGTACTATTTACTTAGTTGCTCAAATACTAAAAATTGACTAAAATTTGACATCATCTTATTAAATTAAACACGGTTGGCTATAGATTTTGATTATATTTGGAGTAAATACAATAACATATATATTATATAACGTATATATTCACTAGGAGAAATAAATGAAAACTACTGTGCGACTATCTTGGTTAAATATAATATAACAACTAAGAATATTATGCTGGAAGTATATAAGTTACTTGGTTGTAACTTAATTAAATTGATATTGAGTATAATGATATACCTACTGTGCAATAAAATTATTATAATAATCTCATTCACATAATAATATTAATATATAAATTGTATGAGCAGTTTCTATTATTATTTAAAACAGCTTAAAAACAAGCACTAAATTATCACAGACGATATTCATATTAATATTGAAAATTCTGTAGATTCGTAAATAGATTTACAGATTATGATTGTAAGTAATAAGTTTATTTTTCGCAAAAACAACTTCTATTCTTGGGTGACAAATGGTATCAAATCTTGTAAGGTTCACTCATTTATTAGAAATATTAAGCGAAAATAATTTATTAATAAAGTAATCGTCTAAAAATTAGTTGATGCATATCTCGGGGAGCTATGCTGGGATTTATTTTCTTTACTGCGTAAATATTTTACGTATGAACATAAAATGTAATATATATTCAATGAATTTTACTAGTTATTAGTGATATATGCATTAAACAGCTCCAAAGAAGATATTTTTATTTTTACACTTCTAGACGAAAGCTACAGTTATCATTTTGGGCGTTTCAATTTATATTGTATTATAATTATAAATCTTAAAACTAAAAAAATTTTCTTCAATCATAATAGTAAAAATATATAAGTAATATCAACATAGTTACCTCATATAACTAATTAAATATTTAAATTATTATTATGTACATTAAAATGTATTATGTTTTTAAATTAATAAATGTATATAGAACAATTTAATCTTAATAAAAGTGAAAAAAAAATTAATATTTTTAAGGTGACTGAAGCTGATAAAAAAAAAAACTTGTAAAACAACTCAAATGCCAGACAAAATTTTAGAGCTTGGGATTGATTAATTTTAATTTAAAAAACAGATTTTACTTTGTATACTAGTCTTCGAGGTTCTGATTGAAGTGTACATTGATTTTTAATATTTTAATTTATGGTTATAATTTAATGATTTATTCATTTAATAATTTTTCTTTACATATTTTTATCAATAGGCATGAAGTATTTTTATTTATTGAAAAATTTTATAAATTTTTGGTTAAATTCTAAACTCTGTTAGATTTATAGTTTTCCAACCAAAGCATTAATTTTACAATCCATAACGTTGTTTTTTATTTCGATAGTATTAATATTACTGATTTATAATATTATATTGCATCAATCCTTTATTATAATTTTTTTTAACGTAATAGATTGTTATTATATACACAACTTTGCAAATCTATAGTGGGCTGAATCAATCAATTTCAAAACATTTACATAATCAATAGTCTGTGAATAAAAATAATAAATTTGTTGAGATATTCGATTATTTATTAGGGAATAAAGATGAACGTCAGAGCTAGTATACGTCAAATACTTATTGAAGGTTTTTCAAATTCATAGAAATATGATTATTGTATTATTTTACTATTGTATTATATTAAATATATCTAAGTCTGTTATAGCAACTTGACGATTCAGACCCATTTCTGGTTACATACTCAGAGCATACATGTTAATTGTTTTGCTGTTGTGAATTTTTTTAATCGTCATTTAATTGTGAATTGAACGTATAGATCAACTTAAGCAATTATTTATAATTTTTATACTTGAGCGTTGTGAATAAGTCACAAACGCTTGAACTTATTTCAATGGACAATTATTATTTTATGAATATTAAATAGCTGGTTGTAAATTTAGAAACCGTTATTATTTTTAACGTGATACAAGTAATAAGAAAACACATTAAGAAACCAATAAAAATACTCTGTGTATTAGTTGCAAGTGATTAAAAACTGTTCAATGTTTCGATTTCAGGTGTACCATATATTGCATCTAATGTTTATCGTCGAATCTAATACTTCTACACGTTGCGCAAACGTCAGTATAATTAAAAATAATCGGTGTTGTATCAGTTTCGGGATTTTAAAATAAATGTTTGTGTAAACAACAATCACAATCGTTTACTTCATGAATTGCATAATTGTCGACGGTTTATCGCAATTATATATTATAATAATATAACCGTAGAATCTATGTAATAATCTAAGCTTACACCTGTATAATAGCTGTCACTGCAGCGCCGATAAACATATTATTATTATTAATACTGTAGTAAGCTTGTGTCCAAATTTTGGCCAAAAAGCGGTATTTTGTGTCGCAGTACCTTCCACGGTCAACAAATACGTAATGTATTCGGCGGATCGGTCTTCACACTGCGACAGCTTGATGAATAATATACTGATGACTAGGGCCGTATTCAGGACAGTGCGAATAGACTTGGAAAAGAGGGCGTGGGCTAGGGTTCAACTCCAAGAGGGATGCAAATTGTAGGACTAAAAATTACCAAGTAACTACTATTAACTAAATGTTTTAAAAATTATTCAAACTAATAAATTGCTTTGGATATTTGATATAATACGTTTTATAAAATATGCTTAAATGTATTAATTGCACTGTTAATACTAACGATTTAATATTAATTTAGAATTTATAATACAATGTAATGGTATAAGAAATTTTTATTAATAAACACAGTAACTAGGATGTCATGGCGCATTGTAAGAATGCAAGATAATAAATATATAAGTATATTGGTACATAGTCTGTAGACATAATTCTGTAAAATACTTTCAATTACAATGTATTGCGATATTATAATATGTTATTTTTTATTAAATTCAAACTTAACACTAAACTGTATTAAGTTTGTTGTCATTTTGTGAACATTTCTCTATTACTACGTATATAATTGTTGTAAGTACCTAGACAAAATTATGTATTTTAATATTTCAATAATGATAATTTTACAATGGATCAAGGAGTCCGTACACTGTTAATTATTACAATTGATTACACCATTTTATCGTATATATATATCGTACTTATTCAGGGGTGTATTTTCAGGAGATTCCCGGATCTCGATCCACACAGAAGAATAAAAAGATTCAAAAGCCATAAATGACTTGGTAAAAAGGTACCAAGAAAGATAACATTCATTAAATTAATGTAAATAAAATAAATAATAATATAAAATAAAAATAAATAATAATAATATAAATAATATAAATTTTATATTACGTGGTTGTAGATAACTGTTCGTTTGTATTTATAATAATAATAGAATAATATAATTATTAAATCATACCTTATATGTATTTTTTATATTATAAAATCACTTATTTTTAAGAAAAATTTAAAACCTCCCCGGAAAAATTTGAAAATATGCCACTGTATTTATCTATATATTTTATATTGAAGAAATTTAAATCGAATATAATAGATTATTTTTCTAATGACATATTACAAATGTTTCTATTTTATAAGTTTATTATACACAATTTTTATATTTATAAATAATAATAATATATACAAATAAATATAATCAAATGTAAACCATAATGTACATTTGTATCACAATATATAAAAATATTGTTTCGAAAACATTTTACGTTTTTTTTTTTCTAACTGTTTTAAACCTAAACTTAAAATGAACATTAATAATAATTTGAATACAATAAATTTAATAAATATTGAACGGTGTAAAATGTAAACTTAACAATAAAATGTCTGTAAAAAACGTTCCGTTTCGTGGTTTGAAAAGGAAAGAGCGAAGAAAAAAAATGAAAAACAATAAATTTTTCTAAATATGTTTTATTGGCTAACTCAAAATTTCAATAGTGCAACTAATAAGACATTAGTGTTTCTACATCGATAACACAGGCATCTTATATTGATCTCGGTATGAAATGTAAAGAATGATGAAATTAAAAATAAAGTAGAACTAGAACCTATAGAAGAAAATCAGAATTTTGAAATAACGGAACTGGAAAAATGATCGCTGAAATCAATGTGTCGATAACGTTGCCTCACTTGAAAAATAAAAGCTTTGTAAATAAATATCGGTGGTTATTATTATAGCGAGATGATTTTTTTTTTTTTTTGAGAGTTCCCGACGATTTGCCAAGAGCACCCCACTCAACCTCGGATACGGCCATGTTGACGACAAAGTGATTCGCATGCACGCACGTAATCCTGGAACACTCGCAACGCCGTCTTCTCGTCCGTTCAGAACACCGTCCAAACATCTTGACGGCCGCACCACCCTTGTGCATCCGTAGCCAAAACAAACGACAACTAATCCGTTGCACAACCGATGCGAACAATACGTACACAGTCGATATAACGTTTTAATAATGCACACTCATCCCGGCCCAAGCATCGAAACCATCCATCACTGCGATTTCGGCCACGAGACCGTTGTTTGGCAAACGGCACTCGTACGGCACTCGGCCGAAACGCGTATCAATGCGATTCGGATTATCATGGAATCGCAAGTTTCCTGCTCTAGCCGAACCCTTGAGCACACATATCAGGACGGCGAAAATAACAACGTGCTATCGTACTTGCCATTGCGTCTCGTACCGATTCGAACTGACCACGGAGTTCGGCGACGGAAGACGGACATAAAGAAAATCAAGGCTGGGCATTAACGAGTTAAAAGTTAAAATTAGGTTAAAACGTTAAGTTAATTAACTCGTTACTTTTTTTTAAGATTAACGTGTTGACTTTCAGTTAATTTTATTTAAAAGTATCTAAATGAAGTTAATTTTAGTGTAAATTATTAAATGAGGTTTTTAGTATATTTATAATTTACTATTTTAATACGAATTTCCTGTAGACGAAAATAATATGAAAAATAACTTTAATAGTCATTATATTATATATCCACAGCAAGAAAATTGACTGTCTTGCTCTACGAAATAATTATTTAGCAAATAACTAGTAAAATCCTTAATTGTGGTTTGTACTTCTTACATATTAGGTACTTTCATATAAAAGGAAACAAGGGCATATAGTAAATTACACAAGTAATCATGTTTTCAAACTAATAATTATACAGGGCAAGTGACAATTTTTTTTTTTTTTTTGCATATTATTATTCATTTTTGTTTTGATTACTCGCATACATAATTATAACTATCAATTAATTTTGTTTTACCAAATTGTGAGTATAATTTTTTTTATATTAATAATTATTTATCAATAATATTTATCATATTGTTTGTGGTAAAAAAAAAAAATATTTTGAATTGAAAATATTCGTAATTAAAATGTTAATTTCTAGTTTCTTTGTGACAAAAAACCAAAATAAATTGAAACACATATTTTATTTCTTGAAACTACGCATAATGCATTCTTGAACAATATTTTGCAATAAATAGCTTATAAAATATAAAATATCTGCATTAGATTAATTCGAACGAAAATGGTTAAATATTTTTATTATAATTACTATCATATTTTTAATTACATTTTCATTGTTGTATACATATATCTTTGTTGTATAATATGCTATTTATGACGTCATATTTTCGAGTATATGATTTATCTAATTAATTACATTAAACATTTGTCACATTATATAAACTTTATAATACCTGTCAAACTTATTAGTACAATGATATATTTATATTGTCATAATTTACGATTATATCTGAGTTGGAAGTTATTTTTTAATCTATAAATCTATATATGTTTTATGAAAATTCACGAGTACATTTTTTTAAATGTACTCGTATTATAAACGTCAGATGAACGTCTTTAAACTTAGCGAATTGACATCTAAATGTCTTTTTCACTTTAAATGTTTTTGATCAAATAAAAAACACAACTTGCATTGCATAAATAATACCATCCCGAATTTCATATTATTTACATCTATCTAATACATTTAATTATTGTTCAGTTTGCGACAAATAATAACAGCAATAATGTGTATAATAATATATATTTTCATTGCAATTATGTATAGTTTTTTTTAAATAAATGTTTAGTCCAACTTTTGAAATAATTTTAATGTAATCATCTACGTGTTTAATTTAGTAAAGCAATGAATTTTTTTTCTATTAAAAAATAATGTGTTGCGCTTTTAAATATAGTTAAATTAATGTAAAAATAGTTAGGTTAAAATTATATAATATAATATAATGATTGTAAGTCAAGTACTGTTTTTGCGTACACAAAATATTAATAAATGAAACACGTACTTAGTCAGCTTATATTTTTTTTATTCTTTCAGTTACGAGTAGTGTCGGCGGTCTAATGGATTAGTACCTATATAATATACTAGAGTTTTGGTGTCAGTATAAATGTTAAAGTCTTTAAGTCTCTATTTAAACGGTTTAGTTTCAGCAAAGACTAATCCCCGGGGTTTCATCTTTCTACTTTCTTTCATATTCATACCTAATTGTAATTAATTTTCTAATTAATATAAATTTTCATTGATAAAATAAGGTCACAACCTGATAATTAATCGTGAAAAACCAGACTTATTTCTACGCTCTTATTTTGATAATAAACTATCGACTCGTATTTTAAAAAGTAGACGGTATCGCCTGAAAAATGTACTGCTAGACAACGTTTTAATTTTAATTTAATTAAAAGCAAAATTTCATTTTTTTTTTTTTTTTTTTTTTTTTATCGAGCCATTTAGAAATTTCTGTTAATTTGATAAAAAATATATATTTATAGTCGAACATGCTTAGAATTAAAACTTAAATCTAAAATCAAAGTTGTAGGAATTTTTTTCATTATTGATTTACGAAATATTGAGAAGTGCAAGTGTTTTGTATCAACAGAATGCACTTAAGCAAAATATGGAATATAATATGCTTTTCTAATATGGTAAAGAATAATCATTTTAATTAGCGATAGCGAATATACTCTTAATTTGTTAACTGAAGTCAGTTAAACATATTATAGTAAATTATAGTATGCGTTGTTATATGCTTATGATAAATTCGTCATTAATATTTTTATAACTATTTAATTCAAAATTAAAATATTACGCTCAATATTTACTGAAACATTCAAACTATTTGTATGTTAACCATAAAGAGTAAATGCTTGTATTACGAAGAAATATTTTTCTTTGTTTATCATGAAATCTTTGTATAACATGAAGTTAAATCGTATTATTTTTTTCATTTATCGCTGATAAAATGCACGCGATTATTATAATTTAATACTTTACGGTTACATGGTAAGTAAATTACACAACCCTAAAACTATACCGGGCTTGAATGGTCAAATCATTTTGAAATATGATGTACTTTTAATTTAAATATGTACTAAATACTATAGTTTAACAAAATTGTTTCTTGGTAAGCATCCATATTTCTATTCGAGACTAAAAAACTCGTACATTAAAATTGCTTAATAACTGGATTATAATACTATTATCCACTGTTTTGCTTGGATATTACAAAATAAATATTGTATAGTTTATTATTTTACCACAAGATTTATGTTCCATTATATTTTTATTTGAAAATTAGGTATGTATGGCCGTATTACGTTTTTCGATAAATTAAAATAGGTAGTAAAATTCAACTAATGGTCAAATGACAATGTCGTTAATTAATTGATTCGGGAATTTGTATACGTACTATTAAATGAAAACTATACGAATTTATATACATTATACGTAATTTAATTCAATGTAAAAACTTTTATCAACTTGAAAATTCTACAGTAATATTATACTATATATTACTTTTATATTTTATTCAAACTAAATGAATGACAGTTTTGAAAGAAAAAAAATGTTTTATAATAATTAAAATTAATAAATGTAAAAAGAAAATCAATAAGCACTTGTTTCATTTTACTAACCATGAATTATAATGTTGAGTTGCATATGATTAAAATAAATTTAAAATTACTGTACTCAAAATTTATTCTTTGATTTACTGTTTTTAGTTTTATTTTTCAAATTTCAAATGATGGTTGAAAAAATAATAAGAAATTATTTTACAGATGTATTGCGAAGAGTACAATATAATTAAATGTTTTAATAAAATAACTTCAAACCATATTATTTCGAGATTAAATACAACTTTTTACGATACAACTATTTACAATACAACTATTTACAATAAGAAGTCAACAGTCGATAATTTTTTTACAAACAGAGAATGTAAAAAATAAAAAAATTTCTCAATTGGAAATAGAATACGAGTAAGGTCTTCAATATTACTCTTACATAAAAATTAATGGACTGACCTAATAATTTAAATAACTACATATGTAGTGTAAAAATTAATGTGATTGAAATGTTTAAATTTTTGTCATTCAAATTTTTTTGACTTAAAATTAAATTTTATAGTAAAATTGTTTTGCATACAAAGGATTCAATTGAAACTTTGCTGTATTTACTATTTTCTAAAAAAAAAATCAACATTTTTTTCAGACCACTTTGTTTGGATCTCTAGTATTTGTCGTATAAGAAAAACAACAATTAAAAAAAAGAAGAAAGAAAATGACAATCAAGTGCGACCCTATTGAAATTAATTATATTTAAAAATATCATAGTTATTTTATTATGTTTAAAATATTAATTTTTTATCTGAAAGAATTGAATAGTTTTGAAAAAAAAAAAATATTAGATTCTTGGAGTAGATTTTTAAATTTTACAATTTTTATGCTGACGAAAAATTGATATTTATTATTATTTACAAGCAATTATTTTTATGTTTACTCCAGCCTCAAAAATATTTATATATTTATGGATATTATTTCTTATTGAATGCAAACAGAATTTAGGTTTTTTTTATGACTAACTGTTATTTTCAGAACGGGAATATTTATTCCTCGTAATATAATTAGCATCAGAAAACACTCAAATATCGTTCACTTAAACGCACTGGCACAAATGTAAAGTGGGATGAGTGCTTGGAGACTAGGACCCCTACATAATTTCTTTTCATCAAGCATGCTGCTTATTGAAATATAAATCTCTAATAAGATAAAAATTAATTATAATACTCAAGTATTTACTACATTCTATTGAAGTAAAATTATATAAAATATAAAAAAATGTTTACTTATCAAATATAATTGGGTACTTGAGCCCCTCGAAAATGAAGGCTACTTGTGACAGTGCATAAACCTATAGATATATGAATAAAAATAAGTAGGTAGGTCAACCAAAATTGTAGTCGAACAATATCTAATTTGTAATATTATGTGTAGTTTTTTCTAATAAAAAACAAAAAACCAAAATACAAACGTCAATACGAAAAACCGTGACCCACTAGTATATAATTATAGGTTTTCACGGACGAAACCGATTTCTACGTTTGAAATCCATAAGGGTTAAAAAATTCGGCGATCCAACAGATCGATAACTGTACTAAGATACGATTGCAGACGCGTAGACAGGAGTTCATGTCTGGGTCATTCTCTTCACAAATCATCGAAACGTTTCTCGGTGATAAATAGACGTAAGTCGGATTGTCAAACTTTTTTAAAAAAAAAAAAAAAAAATTAAATAAAACCTTCGTAGTTTTTCGTGAAATTAAGTGTATTCGATTTACCTGCGCGGGGGATCAAGATTTATGGGCAGGCAAATTTCGGTTGTCGGGGGGAGACAGGGGGACCGCGAACAACCCCTTGACGAACACGTGGCCGTACGTCGATGAGCAAAAATAAAATAAAGCGGGCAGCGGGTGGGCACGGAAAACGTGCGTATGTGTCACTTACCGTTCCGAAGACCGGAAGCCCGGAGCGATGGTGTGTCACGTGCGCGCGGTCGCGAGGAGACGGCACACGAGCGGAGAGAGAGACGCACGACGAACTCGCGCGCGCGACGGACGCGAAATGCCACTCGGCGACAGGACCGGGGGTAGTCGTCCGCGCGCCACCGAGTCACGTCGTGCGAAACGGCGAGGGAAATAAATGTTCCCGTCGACGACAACGTGCGCGCGTATTACCGTTGCCGTGTCGTCATCGCAGCGGTGTCGTCGTCGTCGTCGTCGTCGGTGTGACTACGCGCGTTGTTCGACGACCCGCGCCGAAGTGTACCCGAACGCCGTTCGAACGCGGTTCCCGTCCGCGGCCACCAGTCTTCCGACACTTGCGCGGAAGACGCGCCCCGTCACGAGTGCGGACGAACGACTGTTACCGAGTGCCGACGACGACGGCGACGATAATAACAATTGCCAAATAGCCGGCGGCTGGGCACATGTGTGGGCACATACGGTGGGCCCGGCCGGGAACTTTTTCCCCGGTGCGCGCGCGATGGCGGTGGTTTCGCGTTTTCCGGTACTCCTGTCCTTCCCGTTTTCCGTGCCCGCACCGCCACGTAGCCCGGGCCTTCGTCCTGCGGCGGACGGACTCGAGAACGGTCGACGGAACCGCTTGTCGGATCGTCCGGTTTCGGACGGGAGCTAACGATGTCCGCGGGGACATACGCGGTAACATCGGAGCGCTGTGGACGTCGTCTGCGCACCGCACCGGAGTCGAACCGACGGACGGATGGAAAAGGGCGAATGACGTTTCGGCTTTCGCTCCTGTCTTGGGTTATCCGATCGGTTGTCCTATCGGTTGTAACACGGTACAATATTCGTTACGAGAACAAGCAAATAGTTCATGTCCATGAGTGTTAACCGTTTAATAATTTTTATTTTTATTCTATTAATTTAATACTGTGCACGTCGAAACTAGTGGTTATCAGATTTATTACTCTTCCGACTGGTCGACTGGTCGAGGCTTACCCGCGAACCCATCATTAGGGTTCGGGATTTAAACGTTCCGGAGTAAATTAATTGAACAATATTATACGGTTTGATGTTCGTCAAAAATACCGGATACGGCGTTTTGATTTGTTTTTTTATCACAAACATGTTTATAATAGGATAAATTAAATTGAACTAAATCGGATTTAAGTACAAACGTAAACATATTTTACGTACAACTAAGGTACGTTCTACCGAAAACAATTTATTTAAAATACCCGTATCAAAAATAATATAATTTGCTGATAGAAAATTTACCATAGTCATCACTGAGTGTGGATTTATATTATATCGATAATATTTGTTCTATGCGTCGCGACGGTTGCGAAATTATAAGGATGTAATTGAAAATGTCGTTCATAAATAACGGGACGCAACGTCATAAAGATAATCGCGATAAATCATTTAAACAAAAACAAACATTTTTTATTAGCTTTAAATTCTATAGTATATTTTATCTTTTTCGTATAATGGAAAACTTGTAATAATCGTACAATAAATGCCCTCACAATGCGAGTAAAGTAATGAAAGTTGAAAAATGTACATTCATTCTTAAATTCATTGGCATATTTTACGAGCTTTGTGTTAATATTTTGAATAACACGGAGATGATTAATTTTTTATTAATGTTTTTATCACGTAGTTAGAATGATTCTAAATTAACTTCGTCGGTATTGTTTTTAGAAACGTTTTAAGTTTGAATTACGTCGTAACAGATTGTTTTCATGAATGACACGATGCTTTATTTTTTTAAATTAAAATACAAAACGTAAGAAATTTTCCATTTTTTCTTCTTTTTCTTTTTTTATCTGGAAATTATATAATGTACGCTATAATTTGTTTTTCGTTTCAACTAGTTCAATATTCTTTAGACCAGTGGTTCCCAAATTTTTTTTCCCGCGGTGCCTATTTTTGGACCCAATTTAGCCACGGTGCCCTGTTGTAAATAACATGAAAGATAAAACAAAAATAAATACTCATTGGTAATCAATTTTACTAATTTTATTAAAATTTAACTTAATTATAAATTAATGCTTTTTTAAACTTAAAAAATAAATAAACAAGCATTTTTGTTATTATGATAATAATTATTGCATATAAATATTATAAGGCTAAAATGAGAATATACAATAGAAAATATTACATTATTTGCTATAAAGTTTTTACGAAAACAATAAAGAAAAAAAATCTGTACATCTATACCCTTAAAAAGTGCACAGTTTGGGAACTACTGCTTTAGGCCATATGAGGTCACCATTGAATTATGTATCGCCTTTCTTCCGACAAAAATGACATTTGATAGTATATATTTTTTTATCAACATGATTAAAATCTTATTTTTTGATTTAATATTTATATTTATTTTAAAATAATAATATAAAGTTCATTAATTACAACATTTCGTCAAATTTTTCTTGTTAGAGCATGGATGATTAATAATAATCCGCATTGTTGATAAATGTTCGAAATCTTTTACTCAAGTTATTTCTGATACATTATACAAAATACACTAACTAAACTAGTACTTCTAAAAATGAGAACAGAACTTTTAACTAAAAAAAAAAAAAAATCATTAGATACTTCATATTAATACAATATTCAATTATGTTCAATACAATATAAATACGTTATTACTTCATAAATAATAAAACTAAACTATAATTATTCACTAAATATTGACTAACCAATGATGCATACACATCATCATCGATACAAGGTCAATATTATCTATAATATAGCCACTAGAAATCATTTAAATTTAAATATTATCAAAAATATCTATAAACATATAAAATAAATAATGAAACACAACTCACCAAATAGTATTGTTAACAATGTAGTATGAAATGTTAAAACAATAGAACTATAAATTTCACGGAATCTTCCATTCTTTTGAAAATGTTGGTGTATATAAATTTAAATGTAATTGAAATACATTTTAAATAAGTAAGACAAATAGAAATTATAAAATAAGATGGAAACAACACGTTTCCGAAATAAAATTAAAATAGAGTGCCCCTGTTCAAACTTCGCTAAACACGTTTTAAAAAATAACCATAATGTACATTTTGATATCATTACAGACTGGGAAATATTAAGCATTGTAATGATTTAAAATGTCTAGGCTTTTAGTTATTGTGGGAAATATTTATATGTCTTTTTACAACATTACTTATTATATTATAAATATTTAATATTACTTCTTCGTTGATTGTGTCGACCTGCCCGTTGAAAACCGTGGTTGACGTTTGATGAATAAGATGAGGTAACCAATTCGTACTTTAAAATATTAATAACTTATTATTTTACTCACTTTTAATAATTTTATTTAAACTTCTTTTTACACATATTAATACACGTATTTTAAATTTTTACAGAACGTTTTACAATTGATTATATCCCTGCATAGATGATCAGCGTAGTCTTTTACACTCGCCTTTGACCGTCTATACAAAATAACAACAAGGATACGTCTCTTTTGTGACTAAAAACTATGTTCTTTATATATAATGTGTGTGTGTGTGTGCGCGTGTATGTGTGTACGTGTGTGTGTAATATCTTATCTTTAATACTTACGACTTATTCTTATACTTAATGGCTATCGATTATTATAATTATTTTATTATACATTACATTTTAAAAATATATGATTGCTTAGACGCATATCATTACAACACCGAAAGTAATTTTTACTTATTTTTATTAATTCAGTTTCAAAAGATTTAACCATACAGAATCTTAAATGTATAAACCGATTTTAAAATAATAAAATTTATTATGATAAAAAATAATTACCGAAAAAAAATATGAACTTACTAACAAAATTATTTCTAATAATAACTCATGGATAACATCTTCTTCTTTCTTAGCTTAACGGTCTCTGTAGGACCTGAGCTGCCAAAAGCAATTATCTCTATTTTTCTCTGTTATGGATAACATCTACTATTAAAATTAATTATCTCTATGTAAAACGACCAATTTTTCTCAATGTTTTCCTTCTTCTATTTTTTCATAATTAGTCGCGATTATGTGACATTGTGATTGACCTAGCAATGAATTTTTAATAAATAATAATAAATTATTATAATATAAAAATAACCAATAATGTCGTTGAATTGCCTATTTGGTACGCCGTCTAATAACATTAATATTTCATTAGTATTTCATTTATTTATATTTAATTATTTATATTTATTTTTATTTATTATATTCATTTTACATTAGTATTTCAATTATATAATATAAAATGTGTACAATGCAATTATAAAACATAAAATGCATATTTGGAAGCGTACAGTAGCATTTCGTATGTTTGATAAATTGTGGTCTTGTCTGTAAATATGAGGTTTTTGAGAATGTGTTCCTGTTCAAACGTCAGACGGACCGAAAGCTTTTCTGTACTTACGGTTTTACGTGATCCTCCGTTTATTTCTTGAACTATATTAAGTAATATTTTATTACTAATTAATAAATGTTCATCTCGGAGTGTAAACCTCGCTCCAGGTGAGGATTGCGTTGATGAATCGTATGCACTCTTCATATTAGTTAACATAAATATATATACATATAAATATTACAGGTAGACACGAAGTGTGTTCTAGATTCATAACTATACCGAATATAAAATTCTGTAATGTTACAATTGGTATTTCAATATATTTATTATTTTTTTATGAATGTTATTTTTTATCTTAACCGAAAATTGCTGCTTTCATCAAATATGTGTCGAATTTACATAAATAAATAGTTTATATGTAAAAAAATAAAAAAATGAAAGCGTGGCCTTAAGTGTTAATTTATCTGAAATTTACATGTAAAAATATTAAAACCAACAATATTATTAACAACAAAATACACGGTCCATATATAAAACGTAAATACGTAAATACTGGTATCCTACCGCATTCCGAATTAATTTTTTTCATAAGTCCAAAATAAATTTTACTCTAAGAATTGTACATAATGATTCATGGACCGCAAATTTTGGTTGAATACCTACTTTGATGATAAGTATGTCGTAATTGTTATTCTAGCTTAGCATAATCTAATCAGATCATTGTTTGAGCAAAACATTTAATTTTAATCATTTGTATTCGGAGTATTTATCAATACACATATTAAACTTACGGTTAGGTTTCGGTCAGCGTTAGTTCATTTTACAATCTTCTTGAACTTCTAAACGACAACCCCACATTTGGTATAAGATAAATCACTCGTAGGTACTCGTAAATAAAGATTTTTTAGTTACTTACAACTTCATATATCAATGTAATACTCAGATCTTTGATAAAATTCGTTTTTAGAACTATACTTTGATTCGTGTGAAAAATAACACACGACCGTAAAACGTGATATGTGTCTTTGTGACTCGCACAAAGTTTAAGTTCTAAGTTTTCTTTTCGAGAAGGTAGCTCTTCCAACTGTCCCCATAATTAATCGGGTAAGTTTTTACTTTTTTTACAGTTTCGTTCATATATATTTCTTGTAAATAAAATCGTTCGTGTTTACGAATTGATTTTACTAAACACGTTTGTCCTAACTTTGATTGCACGTTTCAAGTTCCTATCTAATCCGTAGTCTGTACAATACGTAGTTATTATGTAACGATTAATAAACATATATATGCGTATTGGTTTGCGCGCGTCGTACGGTTAAACGCTCTTAAATTTGCGCATCACGTGTAATAATATTACGCTCGAATGGAAAAACTGCGCGGATTACGTCGCTGTACAAGTGTTTTACGCGAAAATTTCATATTCGGGTAGGCATGTGCGAAGCGGAGCGTACGTGACGACGACCAGCGGTTCGATTTCGCGAAAGACAATAAAACCGTTCGTTTGCAGGATAGGTTTACGATGCTCCGAGTTAAGGGTTGATATCGGCCCGGGTGCTCATGGTGCTCACGCAAATCAGACACGGGACATTGCTGCAGATCTTGACCGGTCCTCGACGTTTCCCACCCGCCCCAACGGTACTTTGTTCAATTGTCCAATATAAACCCTCTCACATTTTCAAGTGCTCACGCACGTTAGTAAACAGCGATTTAAATATGTGATTTCAATATCTCCGTTTACACGGGTTACGAAGATCTTCGCGCAGCCTTGACATCATAGGTCCGCGGCACTGTTGTGATGCTAATACAACGGTTTGCCTCCCTCCCCCCCGACGCATTGCGTTTCGATTAAAACGCTATTGTTGAACCGTCGGCCGATTGTTTTTTAAAGGGCTCGCGCGAACACGGCCGATATTGTGCAAGAGCCGCCGAGCCACCATGCGAGCGCTTACGGACGCAGTGAATTATCGCGCCCCAATACCTGCCACCGTAAAATATAATGTACACACGTATTATGTTTTCAGAGGACCGAAGAAAGTTTCCCTCGCACGCGCACGCACAAGTCAACGAATGGATAGTGTTATTTTTATTTTTATTTTTATTAAAAGTATGAACTTTCTATCAACCGCGTACCGCGATCGATCCGTTGATGCTGGCCATATTATTTGAACCGTTCGTTTTGTATCGACATGTTTTTCCGTAATATTAAAATTCAATTTCTCATATTCAGAACGACCGCAACCAATCAACATGAAAAAAATACCGAAAATGTAAAAGAGTCACATGTAATATTAGGCAAAATAAAACAGAGATTTCTCTATATCGTATATAATCTCATCGGAACGCGCAACATTCGAAAATCGATAAATAAAATCGACCAATTTTGACGCTTATATTAATGATCAGGGGTCACAACTTCATGGATTTGCATACATCTTAAGAAGCTGCATATTCAAAATCAGATTCGAAAAAAGTTCGTATCTTAATCCATACAATTGAAATACAAAAATGTATGTTGCATAGTTTTGCATATATTACTAAATTTAAACGATTTTGCATATTTAAATATTTTAAGTATATTAATCTACATTATGCTTATAATTTATTACAAATCAACAAAAACCAAAATTGCGATGGTTGAGAGCTGTGAATTAAATAATTTAAAATTAAAGAACTACCGCACACAGTAGAGCCTTATTTGTATTTTTAACTGTACTATACCGAGTATTAATTTTTAATTTCTAATTTCTTATTATTGGCCAGGTTTTATTTAATTAAAATATTTTTATGCATAAAATATTTATATTTACCAAGAGCTGTCACTGGCTTTAGTCGAATTATTGTATATCGTGGAAAATGTCCAAACATAATTAGAATCTGTTTAAATTAAACCAGGGAAAAAAGTTTTCGAAAATTCGTTAATGTTTTATCAAAAAATATTGGTTTAAAAACATTAAATCAAATTTCATCGATATTTAATGGATATATTTTGACCATTGATAGTCTTTCCGAAGATTTGACAATAAAATATCTTATTTCTACAGTTATGCACCAATTACGTAGGTAGATGTGGAAGCAATATTTGTTTACAATACTCTTTTGAACCATAATCAAAATGAAACACTCGAATATATTAAAAAACATCTTATCAATCAGTATAATTTAGGTAAATATAATACTATGATTTAATAATCCCTGTATTTAATAAGTTAAACATTCTTTAAATTTAGGAACCTGGGAATAGCTTCAAAATCATTAAAAAAAAAAAAAAAAAAAAAAAAAAAAAAACATTTGTAATTAAAAAATAAATTTTTTTTATGTAATTAGGCAAACAAAATTAATACATATTTATAAAAAAAAATAATTGCTTATTACCCATACTACATATTTACGCTTTCTTTCTGTACATAAGTATTGGTTTTTGACGTACAAAGTTCTGATCCCTGCTAATAACAATCAATTACCTATTCAATTTGTAATCATTGACTATGTCTTGCATTTTTATCAAAATAAACGTAATATACTTGGATAATAGATGGATTGTATTTCAGAAACAAATATACGTGAAATAATCAATACAAGTTAAAATTATGAATATTAATAGCTTGATAATATTTGATATAAATTTAAATTAAATTTTTTCGGGGTACTTATGAATTCAATTATGTATAGAAATTGTTATATGCTCTTCAAAATTTTTGAGTGACTTTCTAATAATTGCGTTATTGATCGAATAAAGTTTATTATAAACTCTTTCCCTTAATAAATATCATGTTACATTTAATCATTTAGCATAATATTCATTGATTTCTTTTATTTGATTACTATTCATTTAAATATCGAACTTTAAATATAGGATATTTAAGTGCAATTATGGAGTAAATATTCAATCACTGTTATTGGCATCAATGTTGGATCTTGTTGAATGCTACTAGAATATTCGGTTGGATGAATACTCGAGCTGCATACATACATACGATTCATCAAGTTTTCTTTTTCATGACAAAATGTATGATTATTGGAGTACAAATAATTCTTAAAATTATAAAAACAAATCATTATACCTAACTAATTTTTTTATTTTTTTCTAAACGAATCGTATACTCCTTAATTAGTTTTATTTTCTTAAATATCTAAACTAATTCACCTAAGTAATAAAATAAAAATATTTTTAAATCATAAAGTATATTTAAAAAAAATAATCTTTTCAAACTATGTAAAAATCGAACGTTTAATTTGAATATTATTACTAAATACGTGAATAGATATTCTTATAAGCTAAATTTGTTATGAAATAACATCAAAAAATAATTTTAAAATGTAATTTTTTTTTATTGTGTAATAAAAAATTACTAATAAATGTTGAGGGCTAATATTTATTATATTGACCAGCAGTTTTCAATATTTTTAAGGCAGTGATCCCCAATAATATCAACAATATTTTGAACGACCCTAATATTATGACACTATTAAAAAGTAGTGGTAAATTAATATGATTTAATAAAACGTTTTTATTGATAATCCTAAACGTTTATCAATTATAATTCTCAACGATGATTATCATGATGATATTTAAAAGAATCACCTTACTAGTTATTTTTTTATATTGATAACCTTAAAAGATTATTGGCAACCCCTAGTTTGAGCATCACTAATATAGACTAATTGTCATTAAAATGTTGATATTTTTTAGCATTTTTTCTTTAGTCTAAGTTATAATTTCAACTATTCCAGCTTTTTGTATAATATTATTTCTAATATGTTCGTTGAATGAAAAATTCATGATGATATAATGTTTCATTGAGACAGAATATTTAGAACATGGTATTATGATATGTTTGTAAGACCTTGGAAATAACACTATACTAATTTGGTTTTACATATTTGACTGGATATATTAGAAATACATAGAAACTAATTTCCCACAGGTTTGTTAGGCTTTATTGTTCGTGTGTGTTTAATTAATTGTACTGCACGGAAAGAAATACATCTTGGTTTTATTTTTATTCTTATACAATCAATATGAACTAATTGGCGTTCAGCTGTTGTCGAATAATATACGCATTGAGGAAGTGTAAGTGCGAATTCAAAATATTTTCGGAATAGACTTTATGGACGAAGTATATATGAAATCGGGTTTTGTACACCGTGCACGACTGTTATGCACAATCATGATCAATATTTTAACATTCGGAACAAGGACAATGTATACACTGTCCTGGTATTGTACACGATGCCATACCATATTCTCAATGGTTGAAAGTAAAATATGGTTATTAGAAAAACTATCTGATGTTATAATTTTTTTTTTATTATTATTCCCTTTATTAGGTTGTTTTTTTCATTACCACTGCATTTCGAAGTCTACTGAATTCGTATAATAGTTTTTGAACGTTACATTTATCCAACTCAGATATATGAAGCCTGTTAAACAATTTTTTTTTAACATTATTCTATATTTAGCAATCTGTTACAAATTTGAACAATAAACTTAATTTATATAATAATAAATAACACAGGAATAACAGAAAAAAGAGATCTCCCATTGGAGATACTTCGTCAAAAGATAATAATTAGATTAAAGTTATTTAATTTTACATTTTTTTTTCTGTATATTTTAGCAGGTCATGACACCACTGTCTTTTTAGTCTCTTTTGGGGATTGTCTAGAATGGCTACGGATGTTAGTCGGGTTATAAGGGGGTTCGGGTGATCATTTAGTCGGTAGTGATCATTGAAATGCTTGTAATGTAGTTTGGCTAATTCTGTAACACTTGATATTTTTAAATCAGAGTGGAGGGATTTATTGGAGATGTAGAGTGGAGCTTTTGAAATGGTACGAAGAATTTTTGATTGAAACCTTTGAATACGATTCGTATTTGATGTTTTTGCTACACCCCAGAGCTGGATACCATATGTCCAGATGGGTCTTAGGAGTTGTTTATAAATTAATAGTTTATTAGGAATTTTTATTTTTTAGAGGGTAAAAATGATCGTAGAAGACGAAGGCGATTATTTAATGCGATAATTCTGTTTTTGATGTGAGGTGCCCAAGTAAATCGGTGAATTCCAAGATATCATATACATTAGGCATAAGGTAAGATCTGATCATTGAGGAATAATGTCGGGCATGTGCAATGCCACTGAGTGAAAGTACAGCGGGTAGAATTATTTTTATTCATTTTCACTCCCCATTACCTATATCATGTTTCGATAAGGTGAAGATGATTTTTAACATAGAGAGAAGCTAAGTTAGAGTCTGCGCTGCTAGCAATTTCAGCTTTGTCGTCTGCAGAGTCATCGACTAGGGTTTGGTTTGAGTTAGGTTGATCAGATATGAATAAATTAAAAAGTAATGAGGCGATAACTGCGCCTTGTGGTACACCAGCATTAATTCCTCTTGGAGGGGAGATAAAAGAGCCTATACGCACCGAGGAGAAACGGTCCTCTAAGTAAGATTTTAAGATTAAGTAGTAGTGACTGGGTAGTAAACGGTTTAGCTTATACAGTAGACATGCGTGCTAGACTCTATTGAAAGCTTAAAAGATATCGAGGAAAGTTCCAGTACAATAAAGTTTTTCCTCTAATACGAAAGAGATTTTATCAACCACTCTATGGACTTGGTGTATAGTTGAATGATTATTACAAAATCCGAATTGTGAATTGGATAGTATATTTGCATCATTGACAAAAGGTAGGATACGTTTTAATTATAATTTTTCAAATATTTTTGATGAAATAAGTAGAAAACTTATTGGTCTGTATGAGGAAAGAGAGTTTGGTGGTTTATTAGGTTTTAAAATAAGAATAATAGTAGAGTATTTCCATAAGATTGGGAAGTAGGATAGTCTGATCATTGAATTATATATTTGAGTTAGGAATATAATAGTTTTTTTTTTTGGTAGATGTCTAATTATTTCAGCAGTTATCAAGTAAAAACCGGGCGATTTCTTAAAGGAATTTTTTTATGATAAATTCAACTTCACCGGGAGAAAAGGATCAAGGAAGAAGGGACGTTTGGAGAGGAGAATCGAAAAAGTGTTCGACGTCTTTGATTCTATTAGAAGATAGAATATCATGGTGTGGGTGGAATGTATTAGCTAAGTGTTTTGAGAAGATGTTTGATTGGTATAATTTGGATGTAGCCCAGTTGCCATCGTCGTTGCGTAAAGTAAGGGGGGGGGGGGGTTATGGATACGAAGAAGTTTTTTAGTAGCTTTCCAAAGAGTATCGTTTTTACGACAGAGTGATGATAGATGTGTGGCATATGATTTGGACCTGTGGTTTGCTAATAGGCGTTTGAGTTTTAGTGCAAGAGCATTGTAGTGACGTTTATCTGCTGGGTATCTAGTGATTTTCCAGACAGCACGAGTACGTCATTTTACTGAGATTAAAGTCCTTATATAAATTGGGAGATTGTCGAGTGACTTTTTATAAGGTAATAATTTAGATGATTCCCATATCGAAGATTGTATGGTATGTGTAAGTAAATTAACAGCGTTGTCAATATCATTTATTGTTTTCAAACGAGTTTTTAAGTCAAATTTTCCCGATAGAGATATATTAAAATTAATCCAATCAGTTTGATGATGGGATATAACTTTGGTGTTCAGTTTGTCGGGAGGTTGACAGTCTATGATGAGCATAACCGGAAAGTGGTTTGAACATGGGTCTAGAAGGTTGAGAGTTTGCGTATGGAGATTTATTAGGAATTTTAGTGATAAATATATCCAATATATCGGAGATTTTATGACGGGATGTAGGCCAGTATGTGTAATTAGGAGGAGACAAAATGGATATGTTGGAGTGTGATATAGATTGTAGAAGAGTTTCCTCTAGGTTTTGTAGCACAACAGCCAATAAAATAAACAGACAATAAAATTATTATTCAGGGTAGATAGGTATTCATAAAATTGTTTAGGAGAGATTTTATGTTTTGGTGGACATTATGTTGCTGATATTATAACAGGAATATGATTAAGAATCAAGGATATTGCGCATGATTGAATATGAGTTGTAAGAAAATTGGGAAGTGAGGTAAATACGAGCGAAAATCTGATAAATATGGCTGCACCTGCATAAGCGGTGTTATCCGGGTGGTTTGTACGATAAGTGTAGTAGCTAGAAAAGTTTAAATAAGATACGTTAATAAAATGAGTTTCAGATATGAGTACAATATCTATTCTTTTTCCTTGAAGGGTGGCGAGGAGTTCCTTACTGTGATTTTTAAGGCCATCAGCGTTTCATAATAGGATGAGAAGAGAGTTGAAGGTATACGAGTTATTATTTTTTATTTCTGACAGTTTAGAAATTATTGTGGTCAGAAGAGTGAGAAGTGGATTATTCATAGACTTAAAATCGTCTAAGAATTTAAAGATAACATTTTCGAGGTTGGAGGAAGAAGAATCAGCATTTTTATTTTGAGTAATATCGTTACATGTTACATTTGTATAAGATCTGTCACGTATGTTTGTGCATGAAAAATTTATTAGTTGGCTGTTAGGCTGAGTATTGGGATGTTGAGACGGCTGTTGGTTTTAGTTGGAGGATTTGTTATGAATTGAATGTCTGCATCGTTGTTGCAGTTCTTTATAGATAGTCCATCCTTTATAGTTGGGAGGATGATTGCCATTGCATAACGCGCAAATGGCAAGAGACTCACGTGATTTGTTACACGATGCTATAAGGTGATTTCCGCTACATTTAACACATCGGGGTGAATGAGAGCAGTAGCTTTTTGTGTGACCATAAGATTGACACTTAATGCACTGGGGAATTTGTTGCTGCTTGTGTGGTTCTTCTATTTTTATTTTAGTGTGAAGTATTGAAGTTATATCAAAAACATCATTATTGTTGGCATCTGGCTCGAGGTCAACGAAAAACAGAGATGGTGGGTTTTTGGTTTGATAGTGCAGGATATTAGTTACTTTCCTCTCGGAGTGACCAATTTCTTCTAATGCTGAGCTAATTCCGGAAACAAGAGTTGACGGATGAAGATTTCTTATGACTGTCGGATTGTAGTTGATATGTGTGAAAGTCAGCATCATTTTCATTTAGAAAATTAATTATTTTTCTATAGTATTCTGATGTGTTAATTTGGAGCTTAAGGTCTCTAGCAGATGACTTACAACTAAAACTATTGGGACCAATTAAATCTGAAAATGCGTTTCTTAATTCAGAAAAGTGTATTACACCCTTGATGAATATAGGTGGTGGCAAATCTTTTTTCCTTTGTATATATGAGGCAGAGTGTTGTGACCCCTGATTTTGCGCATCAAAATCAATTTGATTATCATTATTTACATAAGTGTTGACGGTCGACACCGAGTCAGGTTCGGCGAGGGCAGAATATCGATTAGGAGAGATAAAATATTTTGTTTTCTTCGAAGTGGCAGTGGAGGCTGTAGAGGTAGATTTTCGGCGACTGAGGTAATGACCGTTTGTTTTCAAATTGCGATTGAGAATTATGATTATTCTTATTCATTATGGGTTTAGTTTTAATTATTGGGTTATTAATTATCTTGATAGGTGATACGGTTTGATTCGATTTTTTAATACTGTTGGCTGGCATAATAAGTTTATCTTATACAAGTCCAAAGGCCACCGTACGTGACGGTGCCTTGGGAAATGTTAAATTTTGTTAAATTGATTTATATTATATTATAATAATTAAAAATTAAAAATTAAATTAAATTAAAATTACTATTATTCCTCGAAAGGAAGGCGATAGCACGTGCGTAATGTAGACTGGTCGCGCGAGGAATGTTAAAGGGGCTGGAGCAACCATTTTTTTTTTCATACATTTAACTTAATAAGCGATAGTAAATTAAACATACTTCCAGTAACTCAATTTAAATTTTGAAAACTAATTTTGGTTTGTCTTCCTCTTTTCTAAGTTTTGTCGGAAGTGGGATCTTACATTTTTCACTTTGTCACTATCTACAACTAAGTATACGTTTATTTTGAGAAAAATATAAACGTACTATGTATCATACTACCTATATTAACTAAAACTAAAGTCGTAAATCTATTTCCGAGCAAACCTAGAAAATAGACTAACGAATTCAATCATGTTTTCAAAATTAATACAAGTCAATCGATACTAGGTGAATTTTTATTTCTCTTTCGGTACGGTTTACATCAAATTTTTAACCTTCAATCGGAGCAAAAATATTTTCTTCGTGACTTGTGTGTGCACGTATGGGTGTTTGAACATTTCTAAGAATCTTAGTAGCCAATACCCGTATTCCGAACGATTATAAATTAATTAGAGCTAACAGCTACGGAAATAAAAATGATAATATATTGTAATTGTGAAGTATAAAATATATTATGGTTATAAGTAAATTTATGTTACGATAACACAAAATATAATATTAGTCCACTCAGTCACTAGTTTAATACGACATCTAGACTAACCAGTGAAGTTTAATTTTTTTGTTAGTTATTATAATTTTAAATTTTAAAATGAATGAAGATTGGTGTTTTGGTAAAAAAGCACATGTCTCAAGCTATGTACACCACGGAAAAAACCTAATTTGGCTAACTTAAAACGTAAAAAACGGGAAGATCATGAAAAAAATGATAAGGTAATTATAATATATTATTTTTTTTCGAACTAAAAAATCTAAAAAGTCAGCTGCATCTCAAACGTAATCATAACTATTATTACTAAGTACAAGGGAAATTGCACATTTCAAATAAATTATATTGCTATTTTTGTATTTGGACGCCTAAAGGTTTGTTATTTTGTATTTTATGTATACTCATTAAGGTTTAAAATGTATTATGTATATTTATATAGGTTTGACGATGGAAAAAATAAAACGTGACGACAGTTTTTGGGAAAACAAAATTAAAATTAAATTAAAAACATTTTATTTAGAAAACATGTTGCCTCAAATACTTGCTGAAGAAATTAATTAATTATATAAATATACAAAAAAATAAATTATCAATATAATACAAATTACGAGTATTCGGTTTTTTTTCATTATTATTATTGTTATTTGTTAAATGTGACCGTGGAGTTGTGTAAATATAATGTAAAGATGAAATGTTCATTTTGATTATTATCGTAGTTTCAGGAATTTGTATTTTTAGTCGATGTATGGTGGCACGATAAACGCGATAACGGATTACACACACTAATGTTCATTTACCACTCACACATTGACACAACCAAAATGTTCATTTGATATAAAATGCCTAAATATTATTCCTTAAAACATGATACGCTCCAGCCCCCTTGAACAATTAAACTAATTTTTTTATTTTATCCCCACCACTGAAATTCGCTATGTCCAGATGTTATCAAGGCATTTATTAACCTCGTTGTTGCTGTCATTCTTTACCGGTACTCATGTATTACACGCACGATGTGGATAATATAGATTTTATCTTTATCGTTATGATGGATGGTTCGACATGCAATCACCAATGCGACTATCAGAAGGGCATAAGAGAAATAAAATGGCGAACACAATATTTTAATAAAAATTTAGATGGAAACGTTTTACCTACCTTGAACTGTGCGTGGTATGGAGACATTTTCGTGTGTACGTAGAATCGAACGTAGATGTGAGCTATTGAAATATTTAGGACTCGAATCGGCCTATGGTAATCGTATCGGGTACGCGGAAACGTTTTCCAATGGCCATGCTTCGGGCCAGCGAGTGAATCTGTCGACGACCGTGAGGAGTTACTTGAATCCTTCGGATCAACTTGGTCTATGTGGATGGGTCCGAAACGTGACTCGGGTAAAATTAAAGGCATTATATTGGTCAACGTGAGTTCGTGCATCTTGACACATTGACATGGTTCGTAGCATCAAGTCCAGCGGGTGATTTCGACTTGATTATCAACGGGATAAAACGAATTCCGCCGTGAGCTCGACCGTGCAACGCGTTAAATGCTCTACGGCGGTGTATTAACGGTACACACATACGTGATTTGCCGGTTGAGTGGTCTGCGTAAAGTATGCCGTCAGGTGAAATGCGAGGCTGCAGTCACAACGAACTTCGAGTGTCATTGGCGATAGTTGCTTGAATCTACTGATCGGCCGCCTTGTCGGTTGACCGTTATCGTACGGTGGGTAGCTGTTGCGTTTTGGCGACCCCGAGTCTTGACAGCCCGTCAGGTTGTTGTCCTTTCCCTGGATATGTTCGATAAGATAAGATATCGATACAGGAACGAGATTTGTCGGACTTGTCGATCGATGATCTTCTCAAATTCGAATGTGAAAATGTATAAAAGTGGCTTGTGGTCGGTTCGAAGTATCGTACGTACATCAACCTTCGATCAGGTGGATGAAGTGGCGTGTGCGCGGGTAAGCGGCGAGAAGTTCTCGGTCGTAAGTGCTGTATTTTCATTCGGAGAAAGACGTTTTTCTTGAAAAGGAACCGAGTGGTTGCCACTTGTTGAGATTCTGTTCGAGGACGGTATCTTCAGTGCTGCGACGTAGTGCTGCGTCTATGCTAGGGTGTATAAGTTATCGGTATCGGCGAGAGCTTGACAGCAGGTGTCGAAACTAGCTCGAGTCGAGTCTTACCATTGAAGCAGCCCATCCGCTTTTTGATTTCCGCAATCGAGTCATACAACAGCGATTGTGCCTCGGCGACGTTGGGGATAAATCAATGGTAAAAAATTCGACGACCTTAGAAAACGTTGCAGTTGATTTTTTTGTCGCTGGTAACGGCCACTCGTGTACAGCGACAACACGTTCGGCGTTTGATCGGCACGTTTTACCGTCGATGACGTGTCCGAGAAAAAAAAAACGGTGTCGGTTGCGAAAACGCACGAACACTGTACAGACAAGTTTTTCGTGGTCGTCTTCGTTACTAGAAGCGATCGACACGTAGTCGATGCACACGAAAAAGAAATCCAGTCCGCGTAAAATATCGTTGATCACTCGATGAAACGTTTGGGCAGCGTTGCGTAACCCTAAGTACATGACGGGGAAATTGTCAAGTCTGAATGATGTTGTAACTATGGTTTTGTGGAAGTGTTTCGGTTCGAATCAGGTACCTGATGGTATGCTCGTACGAGCTCTGATTTCGTATTATTTTCTGATAAATTCTCTGTGAAATCGTACAGGTGCTGTAATGGGTATCAATTGGCTTTCGTGAATGCATTGAAACGTTTTTTTATCGACGAGTAAGAACTCGATGATGGTTGACAGATGTCTTTCTGTCGCATGAAATCGAATTCTTGCCCTGCGATTCGGAGTCGATCGGGCGGCAGACGTCATGATCTGGCGAAAAGAACGGTGGTCATGTGAAATTTGTATACAACGTCGTGTAATCGAGTGAAGTCCACTTGGTCGGTCGGGAGACGGTGAAAATCGAATTGGCAACGGCACTGGTCGGCTCGGCGATTGTTGCGCACGTCGATGATATAAACATTTGGTTAGATCTTATATTAATATTAAAAACTCCTTGCATGACGCGAAAACATTTGAATAACAATGCTTTCGTGAAATTATTTTAGCAGAACGGTCTGTTGTTGCACAGATCCGTGCATTAGCTTTTTCCCGAATACAGGAGCGTAACAAAACATAGTATGTGTGACTTACGCGAGAAGACAATTCTCAGTCAGGAGTGAAATGCCGCCCTTATCTAACCGTACACGTTGTCCGCGACTGAAATAGCTTACTTCTCACCCTTGCCACACAACAAACCATTGTATTCTGATTTTCGCGAGCGCACGCCAACTTCGCCCATCATTATCGTTTCTAACCAGTCACTCACTCAACGTATAACATCGTACATTTATACTTAATGGTATATAATTAAGTATATAATAATTACTATTTCAAAGCTGTAACATGTTTATGTTCTTCTTTTATATATTTTATCAAGGACGGGTTTTATCACTAATCAAGGGAGGGGCTAATGGAGGTTTAAGAATTTAGTTAGTTGGTTTTTTAAATCTATATAACATTTTAAATTACAGTATATGTTTTTGAGTCCCTCATAAGTAAGTCATTTTTTTCACAATAATGACAAAGTTTAAATAGTTACATTATTGGTATCAATTTTAATCTGAAATCATTTTAAAATATAGGTAAACACATATAATTAACAACAAAAGTGAGCTATTTATTTATAAAAAAATATATAAAATAGGTACCATATTCATCAATGACCATTGACAATATTTTATTATAATTATTAATATATAATAATACTTTGCTTTGTAAAATAGATAGCTTAGTCCCAAGGGGGGGGGGGGTAATGCCTCCTTAGCCACCCCTTTAAACTCGCCCGTGTATTTTATCGACAATATGGATTATCCGGTATTTTGTAAATTACCTAGGCATTATATAAAATGCCAAAAGTTACTCGGTAATAAACATAATACGAGTTTAACCTAATTTACCTCTCAAGGTAGTGTAGAACGCGCGAATCAGGATATTAAGAATATGTTGAAAACGTGGATGCAAGATGAAAAAGACAAACACTGGAGCCAAGGACTTCGATTCATCCAGTGTATGAAAAACTGAACTTATCATTCTGGCATTAAAATGTCTCCATATAAAGCTTTATTTGGCTGCAAAATTAAAATTGGGCTTAACACTTCAAATTTACCACACGATGTAATAAGTATGATATAAAATGAAGAATAATTAGCTGAATTAAACACAGAACAACTATTAACTACAAATGTCAGAGAAACTATCAATTTAAAGAACAAAAACGACAATGTTATGTGAACTAGAGCCAAGGAAAATCTTGAAAATCAAGCGAAAAAAATTATGGAATGGGCGGATATAAAGCTATTGCCGGTGGCAGTTCATTAAACTGCACGCGTTTCAGTTCTTGAGGTAGATAAAAGACGTTTTGTTTGGCGCGGCAAGTGCCCAACAATAATAGAGGGCTAACTTGTTCGCCTTAATAAAATTATGAAGGACTGGTAATAAAATAAAAATAGTATAAATAAATAAATAACTAAAAATGGTATGAATAAGTGGACTGTATAATATGATAAATATGTTATGTTGCCTGGTTGGCACAATGCACTAAATATAACTAATGGAAAATAATAATTTTATAATAATAATGTATAAATGCCAAAACAAATGGTAACTAAATTAAATAAATAAATCAAATGTGTGGCCCACACGGCACACACCAAATAATAAATATAATACAAGCGTTGGCCTTACAGCGGCACAACAATAAATATGTAATTAACCAATATGTGGCCCACGCGGCGCACACGAAATAATAAATACAATAAATAAATAATATGCCTACGACGGCTAGGCCCGTCGGCCCTTACACTATTAAACGAATATGGTCGACCAATACTCACAAGTGTGATTGCGTTGAATGGCGGATTGCATCTCACGCGACCACAGCGAGGAATGTGCTTTTACAATATACTAAGAAATACAACAAAACTCAAAAAGCACAGTCCCCGCTGTGTGCGACCACCCAAACACAGTCACAGACGAACGACGAATTCACACTGCAGCCAAAACACAACACAATTCGAAACCACTTTATTCACAATGACCGCTGGTAGATATGCCTAAAATCAAAAAACTATCAATCCCTGCAACAAACAGTTGCTAGAACAATAAATACCAGACGGCCAATGAACAGGAACAACACAAGACAACGTGGTTTAGTAAAAATGGCTGCAGACGTACGAAAAAACCTTGACAAACCGAATGTTGATGTGCACACCACGAAGACACACGGAAGAGCGCGAATCGGTGCCGACGACATTTACCACGAAGGCTCTGGCCGCCGGACACCACAATGAAGATAAAAGGCCTCAGTGCCACCACACAAAATTAAAAAACACTCGAAATTAATGAACTTTGTGGCACTGAGAACATGACTTTAACTTTTACTGGAGAACATAACCGATAAATTATTTGAAAACGTGCAATAACAATAATTTACGCACGGCGATAATAGCGCGATAACGTATTCGGCCGGTCGCACACGGAGGCTTATCACCGCCGCTGACGAGGGCTGCGGATACGCAACGCACCGCTACGCATCGCACGAAAATAATGACATGAACAAATGACAAATAACAATATTGGCACAAACACGTTTAGATGCGCGAATCATACTGATAATTGTTTTAGCGGTAATAAATAAGTTTATAGATTATGCATTTAATATTAATAAAAGACTTTTTGTAGATGACAAGTGATGGTTTTTATCGATTAAGAACTCGAGATGAAGTTCTGAAGCAGTTATATAGGCCAGAAGTCAATTTACAGTATGTCAGAAAAAGTTACTACAAATTAATATTATATACTTATAATATACTTTGCCTAAAGAAAATTGGCATTTTAAATAATGCCTAGGCATTTTGCAAAATACCTGAATTATCTATACTGCCGTGACATGTATATAAATATTTAATAAAAGTACTTGTTTGATTTATACGTTGCCCGCGAGCATGCAGAATGATGGTCTAAATTTATTTTCTTGGAGTGTTTATTCTTGGAAGTTTTCGGGTGATGTAGAAAAGATTTTGCAGTTTTTAAATACATTTTTACTAGTGAATAAATATTATAACGTAACATATGAATCTAAATTTTAAATTTATTCATCATACATTGTCTTTTGTATCTGTATAATATCTGTTCCATGCTATTTGCTAAAATAATTGAAGACTTTGAACTTGTTTAGATGAAATTGCTTAGGTTAGGTTAATACAATTACAAAGAACATATTTGTAACATACATTTTAATAAACATTTATTTTTAAGTAACAGAAATGATTACACTTGTATCCTCACATGATAAAGGAGAAAAAATATTTAGTGGTTTACCTTCTAACACTACTACCTAACTACCATTATTATTACTGCCACGATGTATCTATTTATATGTATAACGTGTCAATTGTAAATTCTTTTGTGGAAACATAAAAGAAGAAATAAAAAGTATGAAATAAGTTACATTAGTTCAATCAATATATATGAAATTGTTTAATATTAATTGTGTTTTATTGAATAGCGATATAACAAATATTTTGTTAGGCTTATTATGTTAGATAACAAATGTTAAATTGTGAAGAAAAATATAACTTCTTTGCAAATGCAATATGTTCATTCTCTCATTATTTATTTCCGAGTAATTCAAATTTTATAAAACATCTTATTAAAAAACCAAACAACATAAAAAGAAAGTAAAAATATATTCAAAACCACAAATATTTCAGGTTGATAACAAATAAAAATAAATGCTGTGTTGAGCAAGAAAACTGTAAATGAACGATCTCTGTAATGTTAAAATTAGTTGTAATATAATTAATATATGATGTAATAAATAATTAAGTCAGTTAGAAACAACATTATAAATTTAAAAAATGTCTTTGAACAATGTTTTTTTCGGATAATGAAACCAAAGAGAATTTTAATTATTTTCATACGGATAATAAATATACCATGTTTATGGTTAAGAGGTAGGTTAAATTAACCTAACAGTAATTAGAAAGGTTAATTATTACATAATTTATTTCATGAATAAAAATCTGTTACTATTGTGTTTACTAATTTCGTTTACTTTAAATCGTAATAAACAACTATTGAACAACTGTATATACATTCATATAAATAAATAAATAAAACTGTATATACTTATATATGACTATTGGTGGTGTAAAAAAAATGTTGTATTCTTTATTTTGATAACTGAGCATACAGTGACTCAATTTTAAATCGTAAACCTGTTTAACAACATTCAGTGATAGTTCAGTGCTACGCTAACAATGCATGAAAATAAAATGTAATAGTATTACTATTTTGTATTGCGTACGTATATAGTTCTATAATTGATTTCGTTCGACAGTCATCTAATGTTATCAAGACAATACAATAAATACACAAGAACTTTTGTTACAATAGAGCAGTCAAATGAAACATATCGTGTCCCTAATCACAAGAAACAAGATAGTCTGAATGTTGAATACACGAAAATTGTTATGTCGCGGACGGCTTCATCACGGTGAAATATTACGCAATAATAGAAGACAAGTTCAAATGGATTAAAAATAAATGGGTGGGACCAATAGAAGAAAATATTGCGGTTTCATACAGTCCACGAGTATTTTTTCCTTGAATATTTAATGACTAAATGTATTCGAATCGTAAAACCACGGGGGAGTATAAAGTGTATATTTTCGAAATGAATTTTTATAGCATAGAGAGGGTTTGAAATGATATGGAGAAAATTTATTTAGTTTGCTACACTTGTCAGAAATGTAACTTAACCATTAATATGTATTGCTCATGGAATATTGATGGTAGGAATAATGGAAATGTGTTGAATAAGAATCGTGCATTACCAAAACAGGTCATATTTCAGTATCGAAGAAACTAATAGTAGTTCGGTGGAATTCAATTTACTTGTTCAATGAAAGTAGTAATAAGTGACGAAAATGATGTAAAGTTTCTAAATTTAATTTACAACAAGTTAACGGTTCACTTCGACGACTGATGCTAGTATATGTTTTCGGTCCAAATTCTAGAGCTATGATTGAACTTAAGTAAATGTAATTATTCAATATAGTTTATGATTTGAGAGAAATTCGACCAATCTGACTTGTTTCGTTGGAATTTTTATGCAGTGTTCAAAATTAGATCGCAAAGAATATGGTGTTTTTAATAATGCCAGCGGCAGCGTAAAGTGTTCAAGTTATCTTTTGGAGTTTATCGACTGGAAAACTTGAATTTTCTGAAGGTTGAATAGTTTGGCAGTTATCCAGAGTGTAAACGCCACCAGATTAAATGTTGTTAAAATAACGACCATTTGGTAGAGAAATTGCTTCGCCCAATTATTAATTTTGGGCAATGCGATTAAATATTTTTAAATGCATATTCGATTTAGAATTTAAAATCAAAATGTTGAATATACCCAACGAACCATATGTCATTATAGCCTCTTGATAATGATTAATCCTTACACAGTTTGCACTCTTCACAAATTCGTACACCCGATTGTGCTAAATGTTTGTACATCGCTGTTGCAGAAATGTACACCAACTCTCATTGTTTGTACATAATTTATTATACTGTTTATAGCGTAAACGATACATTATGTTATATGGTTTATTTGGAGTTAAAGAGGACATGGTTCAACGTTATATTATTTAAAATTTGTTTTTAGAATTTAATGAGTTATTAATTTGTGTATATTTCAAATATATAATAATGATAAATTGAAACAATACATTACACAACAGAAAAATGTATAACAATTTTTCATTAGGTTTTATTATTTTTTAGTGGTGACTATCATAAAAACTGCACTATTTCAACATTAAAAAATAATTAAATCTTCGTGGGATGCTTTGTGTATTATAAAAATAATTATTAAATTCGTTTTGTATTAGTTTTGAAAACATTGCGGTGAATAATATAAATTGAAAAAAAAGAAATTAGTGTTCTCAGATTCATTTCACCCTAGGGTGGTGTAATTAAATACAATTAAAAAAAAACCACCATTCGTTTATAATTTAGTAAATTATCAGTACACTTGGTAAATTTTTTGTGAAAATATAAGCTTATTTATGGATTACTATAGTGATGCAAGAAGTACATTTTATATTCTCCGTATTGTAGACAAGCGCAAATGTAGTACATTAGTTGAGATAAGAATATAAGTGAGTTAGTATAACACGAAAATGGTATAACGATGGATGCTTTCGAAGGCTGCACTTAAACCGATACTGAATGATGTTAGAGGGGCTCGGGTCGAACAATTTGGGTCAGACCCAACGATGTTATATTATACCGTGATACGAGGAGTACTTACATTGGACGTATTGCAAAGGCGATGGACTTCGTATGGCTGAAACGTAACGACTGTGGGATTTGAGCGCAGCGACAGCTAAGAACAAATGCAAATCCGACCGGAATCAAGCGCTGAGAAATGAAAAATTGTCGCGGCCGAATACGAGCGAACACGGTTCAGGTGTACAGTGTGTTGCGAGTTAGATTAGACAAACGATCGAGCCATCGACTTCTTAGCCGAACGCTCGTAAATCCACGTGTAAGGCCAAATCGACTCGTAAACGGATGCTAATAAGAACCGTTCATTGTCGATCAATGCACGACTGTTTTTTTTTCTTATAACGATTTATTATTATAAAGTTTTCCCGACATGTGTCATCTAAACTTAGGTGTAAAGAATTACATTTTTTAACATTTTTTAAATTGGATCACAATGGTATAAGAAGTTAGAACTATGGATCTAAAATATACTGAGTATACAATTTTTTATATTACGAAACATTTAACAGTTTCGTCAGGGGCGGATCTAGGGGGTCAGGGTGTCAGCTGACCCACAGTTAATATTTGTTGATGAAATTGGCCTCTTGGAAATTTTTTCTCTTTTTAGTCTTTGATTTGGACTCTTGGACAGTTAGCCCATCGGAGTTACTTGAAAAATGAATGCCATGTCTATCCAAAATTTATAATTTTTCAATTCATAATTTATATTTTAAATTATATCGTTTTAGTAGAAAGTTAAGTAAATAATATTTTATTCCGTACGTTTGTTGCGCTGATAAAATTAGATTATATTTATTAACCGTAAATAAGTCATTATCGGTGGTATCAGTGATTCTAAAATGTAATATAAATATACTTATACACTTTTATGAGCATATTGTGTTTTTTTTTTTTTTACAAGGTATTCATTTCTAATTCAGTTTCGTCTCTAATAAATGGCCTCTTGAAATGGCTTGACCCACAGTTCCCCGACTCTGGATCCGCCCCTGAGTTTCGTGTACGGCTGCTGAACATATCGATATCCGCTGGTTACTTCTTTGCACACGACCACCTTATGATTTTGTCCAGTAGCGTATCCAAAAGAGAGGTGCTCAGGAGACTACGGTCTGATCTCCACAAATTTTCAAAAAGTCTTAAATTATATTCAGTACATAATAATAATAAAACATCGGTGTACCGCATGCTGTATTCGTAATCGTATTTTATTGCAAGACGTGATTTATTGTTTAAAATAAAATATTTTTTTAATTCTTATTTTTTTGTTATAATTTATTTTTATTTATTTATTTACTTTTATACTGTGATATTTAAACTGATCTTACCTTCTTTAAAGGTCTTTTACGCGCCATTAATTTAGCCATTTTAATAAAAAATGCAAGTCACTATAAAACAATAGGTTTATAATTGTTTTTTTCAGGTGTTGTTAATTAAAAACGTAAGAACTCGACACTTGGAAATTATATTCGGCGAATTTAAATTAACCAAAGCCTATATAAAACATTTTGACGCGATCATCTTAATCTGACGATTTTAATTGCGCTCTGAATTGTATTTCAAATACGATTTACTATTGCTTTTCAACTAAAAGTTATGGCACAGTACCTTATGATTAAACAAATAAACCCATCTGAGTATTTAACACATAATGTAATTTTGCTACTTTTTTCTACTTATGTAGATATAAACCATGAAATATTATTTTTTTGCTGCTCACCTTAAAACATATCTATTAAAAATAATTTTAATGCTTATTTTCGTTAATTATTTAAGTTTGGTGATGCACAGTATTAAAGATGCGATTTTCATTATATAAATATCATTTATGATATCATTGTTATTAATATACTATTATATTATATTTTAAATTTTAAGAATATACATACAACGAACATTTTTATATAGTAAAATATTTACAAACCATAAAAAATAATATATTTCTGTATATTAAAAATAATGTTTAACTTTTTATAAAAAATATTTTGATAGTATAAATGTGTATTAGTATTATATTTAAGTATATTAGGTAAATAATAAGATCAATAACATGTTCAAAATATTTAATCTTATAAAAATTAACAGCTCCAACAATGCAAATAAAATATATTATAATTTTTTTAATAATAATGATCCTGATTGTTAAAACTAATTTGATTGTTTTATTTTATTTCTAAATAAAGATTATACAATATAAATCACTAAAGTGTTAATAAAATACTAACGTAGAAACGAAGCATAACAATTAAAATGTCATAAAATTAAACAACAAACATAAACATATTTGTTTGAAAAATTTAGAAAGTCGACTCCTAACTTCCAAGTTCACAAATACGAGTATCTAAACACCAATCGGAGTTTTCACATTTTAAATACATGAAGTTTTTTATATTTAAGATAACTATAGTTTTATCTTTGCGTATATAATAATTTTAAAATAAATTTAAGTCAAAAATATATATATATATATAAAAATAAAAATTATTTTGTTTTATAATATTTGTATCTTATGAAAGTGTGTCTTAAAAACATTATTCCATGATATGTTTAATTATTCAAACTAATTATTTAATGTGCTAAATGTTCTATGTACTAGATTTTTTAAATTTTTTCATTTATTATGTTTTTAAATGTATTATAATTTTTATTTTTTTTTAATAATTGAACACTGTATTTGATGCAGCATTATAAACTAATAATAAAAATAAAATTCTCTTTTATTTTTTTGTTTTTAAAACGGTATAAACTAAAACGATATTTTTTTTTAAATGACATATTAATATGAAAACGTTTTTGAATTTTGTTTGAACTTTTTCTGGAACTCAAATGATAACAAAAAACGTTATTAATTTTTATTAGAGTAATAAGTATATTATAAGAGTTCCATTTGGCAAACGAACCTAACCTAACCATAGATATTTCCGAATTATAAAAGTTTGCATTTAGTGACATCTGGGTGGATAATTTCACGTTTTATCTTAAGAATTTTTTTTTTCCTAATTCCTAAACTTACCATCACTTATAATTTATAAATAGAAATTATTTTACTGTAGAAAATTGGTAAAATGTAATGATTTCTATTTAGAACAATTTATTTATTATTTTAAATCTAGATACCTGGCATAATACTACATAAAAATTAACTAACCGTATAATATATAGCTGAGCTAGAGTTGTATAATATATAACTCGATCTCAGCTATATATATATTACAGAAAAACTATATATAATTCTAAGAATTAAAAATCGAAATTAAAACAAAGCAAGTCTTTGCAAATACATTATGCATAATATGATATGTACAAGAACAAAACTAAAAGTTATCAACAACATTATACGTCTCGATCTTTATTAAAATTCAATGTATTCATAATTATTTGTATCATTGCACAACTGATTATTGTTGTTTATTATTTTTATAAGCTGTTTGCGTATAGCGAAATTTAATTTGAAACCAATTGTGTTATATGAAGAGGAAATTAACCTGTCAACTGTCGTTCAAAATACGTGATTTTACGTGACTACTATAGTTGATAGAGATCGGGTAAGATGAGGAATTTTATAACGAATACAATTTTGCAACAGTCTAATATATATTCTTATTATGTATGTCACAGGCAATATGGATAATTCAGATATTTTGCAAAATACCTAGGCATTATATATATATATATATATATATATATGGTCGATCGATATAAGGCATTGTAAATAAAATATATGGTTTTTAATATTATTTTACATATAACCTAGGTATTTTGTAATATACCTAGGCATTACATAAAATGCCATTTTTTTTTTTTTTTTTGGCAAAGTAAAAATCAATATATACTCGTATATATTATACATATTGAATGTATAGTATTACTCATAATTTTTCATTTTGCATCCACGTTGCCAGCATAATCTCAATATCCTGATTTGCTCGATCAACAATGCTTTGATATTGGCTGTGATTCGGTTTGTCTTGTACTATTTTTAATTCAGGCCTCATTTTTCTTAAATTAGATACTTTTGGTTTAAAAACATTGGTCTATTATCGGATTGTAAAATAATAGGAGTTCCAAGCGACGTGAAAATATCTATAAAGTTATACTATTACCTCTTTAGTTCGCTTAAATTTAATAGTTTTGAGATCAACGTTTATCGTAAGGTGATCCTAATATACTAAAATTAATTTAAATTTCTCATTAGTATGAGACTGGAAATCTTTCAAATTAACTTGACA
Organism: Sipha flava; assembly: GCF_003268045.1. Taxonomy (NCBI): domain Eukaryota; kingdom Metazoa; phylum Arthropoda; class Insecta; order Hemiptera; family Aphididae; genus Sipha; species Sipha flava. Next base: position 1,678,957 of record NW_020273107.1, read on the forward strand.
ACGGGAATTAAAGTCAAAAGATATTATTGGTTTAACTACTACTTATTTTTTTAAGCCTTTTTGTTTTTGTACACTAAAATGCAAAAAATATCTCTATGTCGTTATATGTTATATTTTTATAATTATTACCAAGTTCCTTGGTCATTTAATCATGCCTACCATTTCCTATTGATATGTTTGTGGTTTAAAATACATCAAACAGCTTTATATTTGACATATTATACAACACAAAATTGTCACCTTTTACAGGAAATATAAGTTTCGTTTTTTCTTGTACAATCAACACATCATACCTATAACAAAAGAAATAAATCTAAATAAAAAAAAAAAATGAATAAATATTTTATAAAAGTAATTTGTAAATTTTATTTTCTTTAATAAATTTCAAATTAATAATTATAAACTTTTGTTATTCTGCTTGTTAATTAATTTATAGTATAGCAATACTTTTTAAGCGTCAACAAAAAAAACAACAAATTAAAATTACAAAAACACGACATATATGTACATATATATGCAATTTATATAGTTTATCTGTAGATGCTTTATGAAACGTATCAAAATATTAACATGAAGTTCAAAAATAAAGTAGTGGTGCATTACAATCAAGTCTTTGCACATCATTTTATTAAAACCTACGTCTTCAACAGTTCCTACAATATGAAATTAACACATTAGTAAAATAACTCAAGATATATTGCATTTTGAATAAATTCCATTTAAAAGATTAAAATATATTTTATATAAAAAAAAAAAACTTCAAACACAAACGTTTGAAATTTTAGAATTTTTATATTATAGAGAAACAACTTTAATTTAAATGTGAGCTGCGCACCGTGTAGGTCGCTAAAAGATACTGCATATCATTTAATATTCAAATACATATGATCGTTTGCATTTATAATACAAATTAAGTTACGAAATGTATAATAAAAATGGGTAAATTTAACAAAAAATAAAATAAAATATTTAAATAAGATTTGCACGTATTAAACTGCGAGAAATAAACTCATTATTATAAATATAAATTATAGTTAATCGTGTATATTGAATACTTAAAAATAGATATGAATATTTTGACAATATAGTAATATTACGTACAAATAACAAAATATTTCTGAATATTTCATTACTGCAAGGAATACCATTTTATGAATTATAACTTGTCTTCTTTTTCATGTTCCATATTCGTTACGATAGCAATCATTTATTTATTTATTTATTTATTTTACGCCAGAGTTTACGAGTTTAAACCAAACGGCTGTTTAAAATATAATGAACAAGATAATATGAGCTTAAAAAGACATGATGCACAGTAATATTTAAAACAAATTATAAAAATATAATGTATTAAGTAAATATGAATAGTGTGTTAACAAAGATTACTCCAGATTAGCCAACCTAAGCATTCTATGCAATGAATGATTATGTCTATAAGAAGTTGAGTAAGAAGCAATATAAAAAATAGTTTGGTTTCTGGTGTTTTGAGAAGGAACGTTAAAAGAAATATTAGCGAGAAAGTCAGGAGTATCTAATAGATTGTTGAGGAAAGCATGGATAAATCAGAGATCCGCATCATTCCGGCGTGAAGTCATTGTTAGTAAATTTAAGATACCAGAAATGAAGGTGCAATCATGTTGTGGAAATGGCAAATTAAATTTTAAAGTGGCATATGATAGGAATCTCTGCTGGACACATTTGAAATGTATTTGGTCCTTAGATAGGTAAGGATTCCAAATGATAGCACCATATTCAATAATATATCGTACTAGAGCACAATACAAAGAACGAACAGAATTAGCTGACTTGAAGAAGTTTGTGTTACGCTTAATGAAACCAGAAGACCAGAAGTTACATCAACCAAATTAGATGAAATACCGTTAAATTTGATGAAATTTTTCCGGTCAGAGAGGTAGGAACAATACCATAACAAATATGGAACGCCATTCTCAAGACGATCAAGTTCATTAAATAGTATGTTGTGAGATACAGTATCAAATGCTTTTGAAAAATCAGTTAGTTTGACATCAACCTAGTAATTGTCCTCAAAACAATCTAAGATAAAGGAAGAAAATGACAAACTACTAGTAGGCGTGCTATTCCCTTAACGGAATCTATGTTGCTATGTTGCTGTGGAATAAGGATATGGTTTATTCTTGGTTCTACGTGATTAAAGACAATGGATTAAAAAAATTTTAGTAATGTGAATTTATATTGAAATAGGTCTGTAATTACTAATTGTAATTAAACTAACTAATTGTAATTACTAATCTGTTACTAATTACTAATTAGTAACAGAGGATGAATTGCCAGATTTATAGATAGGAGTGATGGAGGTGATTTTCTAGACTGAGAGGAAGATACCTTCATCCATAGACTTTCTGAATATGATAAATAAAGGGAAACATGGTGTGTAGCAACCAAGAGCGTATTTAAGGGAGGCGAGGGGACATTTGCCCCCTCATGGCTTGTATTTTTTTTAATATATTACATTGATTTATTTAAAAAATTTAATGTATAAATAATTTGGAATATAAATTACTGGTCTATTATTATAATATGATAATAAATTCAATAATATGTCAAATTGTTCACGGGTAACAATTTTTGTTTATCTTCTTATATCATATTTTTGGTTGTGAAATGAATAGTGTTATTATCTTCCATGGATATTGCTACGGTTATAGACATTTACCGCTATAACCGAGGTATTTATCAGATAATATAAAGTAATTTAAAGTAAAACTTTTTTTACCACATATTTACTAATTAATCATTTTTTAGTGAATTCATACATATTGTATATTTTTGTATTTATTAGAGCTATATAAGTACTTAATAATTTTACTCGCATTTTTTTTTTTTTTTTTTTTTTTTGCAACATAATATCTGGTACTTTTTATTGTGCATAGGTATTTAGTCATTTTTTTTCTGCACAAATGTATGCATATTTGTGTATTTTATAAAAGTAGAAGACCCTAACACAAATAATAATCATAATAACTTACAATATTTGTTTACATATTCTTTAACTTGCAAATATTGGCCAAAAATATATTTTTGTAAATTGAAAACATGGTTAAGATTAGGAATAGGCCAGCAAATACTAACAGGTTTGGCTTTGCTGCATGTGCATAAAAATATTATTGTATCCATTGATGAAACAATCAACAAATTTGCCAAAATGAAAAAATAGAAATTTGGAATTTGTTATTTGACTACTTACCAACCTTATGTTTTCATTTTAGATATTTGTTAAATTAAATTACCTATTTTAATTGTTTTTTAAGTTTTTAAAAAATAATTAACAGGTACTATTACTACTATGATTATTTTTTGTTTTTTTTTTTTTTTTTTATACAGAATTAAGACTGAAGGTACAATTTTAATATAAGAACTATTTGTGTTGTTATTATTAATACTATATGCAGTAGGTTTTAAATATATTTATTAAATAAATATTTAATTCAATTTATTACTTATTTTTTATTTATTCACTGGAATGAATAACAGGAACATGAGTTATAGATAATGAACCAGTGGCGTACCCAGGAATATTTTTAGGGAGGAGGGTGCCAAATTTTTATTTTATCTGTTTTCTAATTATAATTATATTTAATTCAATACCAACAAATTATTGATAAAATTTATAGTAATAGTCACAATAGTTATACACGTATCACACATATTTTTCACAGAGGTTTACTATAATAGGTAGGTACTATAATTTGAAAACAATTTTCATTTAGTGGTAAAATGTTATAAAAAAATACATTATTTAACTAACAATAATAAATAATATTAAAAAAGCAGTATAAATTAAACATAGTTTATACGTTATTAGTATATTATATAATCTATAAACTTTGTATATTGAAGATAACAGGAAATTAAAATACATTATGTACTATTTACTATTAAACCATTGAGTATGTAGAAATTTCAATTGGGGATCTGGACCCGAAACCCCCCCCCCCCCCCCTTGGGTACGCCTCTGTAATGAACTGTAAATTATTTTTAAGTTTATATTGAAGAAATATTAATTTCGCCCCCCCCCCATGGCCTCTACTCAAATACGCCCTTAGAAGCGACATTGTAATATCAATCATAATGAACAATCATATTATCAATTTGATCCATGTTAAACTGATGGCTGCAGAATATATTTTTTATTTTCACAAAAACTGTTCTGGTCTTTTCTATACGGCATCTTATTTCGTGAGAATGATCCTAGTTATCTACTAGTTACAGTCCAAGATAACTTATTTTTTGTACTTTATCTAATGGGACATTGTTGATGCCGAGTTCGGTTTGGAAATAATGACGATAATTGAGTGTTTCGATGTTGGAGGAAAATTGGATATTCTCAGTAAGTCATTCAGATTATGAGTTAACAGAAGAATTAATATTTTTGTTAGATGTTTAACTATTTTTCTAGTCATTGAATTATGACCGAGAGACTTTTTTGGGTATAACTTATTAATTATTGAGTATTTCAGGTGAAGTGAATGGTTTAACTGATAGTGATGATCATAGAAAAGCGTACAGAAATTAAAGAACAGAGTCTATATGGTCATTATTTGGTAAGGTGGAGGGGTGAGGAATGAACGTTTTGGAAATTTGATTTTCAAAGAGATTTGATTTTTCGATATAGGATGTCGTAAGTTCGCTATTTGGGATACGAGTGGAGGGAGGGATAACGTAATGTTGATTTATTATTTGGTGGTACGACAGAGCGAACTATCAAACGGAAATTCTAGATGAGATTCAAGTTTAGTGAAACTGTACTTAGACAGTTCAGTTTTTCCAGTATTTTTTTAGCTGGTTAAACATAATTTTGTCAACGAGAAACAAAAGAAATTGTTTTTTATAATATAATTATGTAGTATACGGCCACACGTATTCGTGTATCAATTGCCCAACTGATATATTTCAAGTTAAATTCGCTACTAATGATAAAAGAGCAACCTAACTTTTGAAAAATGTAATATAGTTTTAGGTCTGAAATGTAGTGGTTTTGGTTGTTTATTTTATTGTTTTGTTTGTAGGAAGGGAAATAGGTGGATGATATAGTTATAAGAGAAAAAATCTTTGAAAGTTATTGATATGTTTGCTGCATGTAGATATGGTTTACTTATGATTTGGAGTTTGGTGTATTTTAAGTCGTTTAAGAATGTAATCAGTTATGATGTTAGATTTTTTACGGAAACGGTACTTGGTTTTGATAGCATAGATCATTGTTATTAGAAAGGATAACATTTTTTAGTACTTGGGAATAAGATAATTCACTTTTTACACTTGCAACTGTGTTATTGATTGTATTGTATACGCCATATCAAGGCTTAATACAGGCTATATATATATATATATATATATGTATTAATATTCAGTCCTATATTACCTATAATATATTATGTTATTTGTTAACTTTCATTATTAATTTTATGTGAAATAAAATAACTTATTTTAATTAAGTTAGTACTTTTTTTCTAATTAATTTATTACTTTTACAAATTGATTTATAATAAAAGTATCTTTTAACTTACATTTTTCTATATTAACTCAACGAGTTTTAAGAATTAGTTAATTTGCCCAGCCTTCCTTATACTAAATCGCACATCTAGTTCCAATCCAGTCTTCGAAAAAGTAACTAAACATAATTCAAGATAAAAGATGGTCCGAGCACACAAAATTAAAACGTAAGCAAACAAACATCCCGCTTCATTTACTTGATCTCAACCTAAAATCAGTCTAGCAAATAAAATGTTCGTAAACAAAAGTATTATCAAACTGATTTGGTCGTACGGGAATAAATATGAGGACAGGCCAAACCATCCAATATAAGACCATGACAATCATTCCAATCAATAGCTCTTGAAATCACAAATGGTCATTGATAGGTATACAACAAATCAAAATCTTCATGAAGACCTCCGACTTTTAACTGTGAGAGAACTAGCAATAAATCACAATAAAAAATTTCATAACAAACTAAAAGACCACCCTAATCCGTTAATTCATTAAATGTTCTCCACAACAATTCTAAACAATATCACCCTTCGCCTGAACAAAAACTAGTCTTGTGACCTATTACATCTTGTGCTATTGTAATACTGCGCGTTAGTCAAAAAAAAAAAAAAAAACCTTTTAAATAATTAATATAAAGTAATATTGTAGGTGTGGCCAGTGTACCTCATCCTATTCAAGCTATCATGTATGTCATTGTTGTTATTTTTATTTATCAAAATTGCCTATTGTGTAACGCCGCCACAGATTTTAATATTAATTTAATCAATACAAAAAAATCACATAAAGATAATAACAAATTACTTTAAATAATTATTTTTAAAAAAATGCATTATTATTAATTATTAAATATTCACTATTTTCATAAATATTGTAGCTAAATTCAAAATGGACCATCGATAGTTGATGTGATCAAGACCAACCAACGATATTAAAATATTTTATTGATAAAACAAACCCATATTATGATATAGAATCTTTAAACAGTTTGCTTTAGAACCATATTATTTTCATAACTGGTATGCGATTTTTTAATATTATATTGTTTCTAATAAATCAATTTTATTAATAGTTTAATTTTTTCTTTCTTTTCTGTCCTTTTCAATTCGTATTGCCTTGATACCGTATTAAAATACACTGAAAGGAGTTTGATTAATATTATTAATAGAATATACCTCATATGACCTAACATTTCTGTATTAAAAAATAAAATAAAATAAATAGGAGAACGAATGTTGACATAAGCATGTCAAGGAATAATAGTATATGCATACTAACGACGTGCAGTCGAAGTAAATAAAAACTACCATTTCAATCGCAGACGAAATATTGGTTTTGAACTAATATTACGGTCCATTCTGAACCGGATGGGAAATATTGAGTGATGTGTACGGTCAGAATTTGACTACCACAGTTCGTTGTCGTGAAATATACATCGTCTAAATGTCTATTTGGGAATACCACACGATACCTATGTAATGTACCGATTACCCGTTTACTTGAGGTTACCGAGTAGGACGTGATAAACAGACGATAAAACTGACTGTCAGCGGTTGATAAGAATGTTTTACCGGTTACCGATCGATTTCCACAAGTTCGTCATCAACAGCGATAGCGTCTGTTAACGTGCCCGCGCAAGGATCTCGATTAGACAAGCACGAGTCAAACGCATGAATGCAACTAGAGCCCAAATAATGGGGGTGCTGAAATTGCAAGAGGAGTGTAAATGTTTTAAGAGTTTTCACGAACAAGCTTTTCAACCGTTCGTCTGGATCCTGAATAGAATATGCTTTCGACGTGATCCTTTTAGGAAAATAATCTTTACGTGGGTGCCCCGAGGCTCTGGACAACTAATCGTATAATTCTTGTATTCGACGAATGATTAATTAGTTCAGATAACAGCCGGTCAAGTTTGAAAAGAATAATATTAATAATTCCAATAATCCCTCCGATAGCCGTTTACGCTTCAACCTCGCGTAAATAACAGACATTTATGTGTTGTTCGTTCACATATTTTTTCGTATCGAGCAATAGACACTATTTCTCCAACTTAGAGATGGTCGATAAAAATACTTCGGGAACAAGCGTATTTTATAGTTTCTTCGTTCACCAGTGTTTATCCGTCTGTATAAGACCACCAAGGCCTATTAATTTGTTGGCAATTTATATAGATATTTTATTACATTTTACAACCGGGCGAAAGTTTTTAGTAATATTCAATGTCAACACAATATATTTTTATAAAAACCCGTAAACATTTTATATTTACTAATGATACATTTTTAAAACCATAAATATTATTACGCCATTGTACTATAACACTGTGCGTGTGAATAAAATATACTTTACAAAACTACACGTTTCGTTTCTTGTTCTAGATAATTGTTTGCATCAAACATATTTTTTTATATATCATTATTTCTCAAACGGTTGAATTGCATATCAATGTTTATTGATTTTAATTGTCTTTGTAATTGGTAATGTTTCAAAAAATAATAAGTTTAATAATAATAATAAGTTCTTATTTTGAAATATTTTCAGATTGTAAAATTAAATCGATAAATATATTTGTTATAAAAAAAAAAAAAAACCAGCTTAAACCAACAGTTAATTAAATTATTGTATCAGATGAAATATAATTGAAACAATGGAAATTAGTTTTGGCAACTTCAGAAAAATGTACAGATATTATACAACAAACAATAGACATTTTTTGTTAACATGAATAACTAACATCAGTTATCATATTAAATTTGACAATTTCAATGCTTGATTAATAAGATGAAGCTACTAAAATAATTTATATATTTTAATCATCTTTACCCAATTTTAAACAATGACTACTAAATGTATTATTTGTTTTAATTAAATAAATGATTCAATCATAAATTAATTAAGTATATAGTATATATGCACTAGTCTAAATATTGAAAGAGTAAATTCAATTAAATATCTTGGACTATTTATTGATTTCCAGTTAAAATGACTGAGCTAATACCCAATTGAGTACAGTTTTTCTTTTTCACAATTCGATTGAGCAAAGATGCAATTAAACAATAGAAAACGTTCAATTTTAAAACACGTCATGGTTGAGCAAAAAAATACGTAATTTATTATATATATATATATATATATATATATATATATATATTTGTCAATACAATTAAAAGTAGTATCACTAAATATTTATTTTCCACGATTAATAAATATTAAGGTATTATGTATATTTAAATATTTAATATTATCAACATTTTTATTTTTAAATATTCCTCGTAATGATAACCATTATGATTGCATTTATTTTTTGTCTTTCAATTTATCACATATTTTTATGACTGTTCCTATTGGTCGAATATTCGTCATCGTTTTAGCCTAAGTTTATGGTAAAACCATGATTATCAAGTGTATATCTGTATATGACTTATAGAATTTGTAAACTATGAGTCCAGCTTTTAGTAAGCTTAAGTAAGTTAATTTCACTATTCCATGATAAATTAATATACATAAAATAGTAAATTATAATAAAAAAAAAGTCAGATGACCTTGTTTAAAGTTTAAGTACATAGTAAAAATTAGTACATGATACTTATACGGTGAAATATTGACTGAACAAGATATAACACATACACAGACACTTCATTTTTTAATATTATTCATGTACCAACCTCAGAAAATCGCTTTCGAATTACTGCTAGAGTAGTAATTATTTATTTAACATTACAATTATTGAAATTATAACAAAATTCTCTTTCATTATTTTTTGGAATATATTTACATTATTTATTATTAGTTCTTCACAATATATGCAAATGGTTTTAAATTTTTGTATAATTTTTATAAGAAAAAATACATATATAATTATATTATAGTAATAAAAAAACCAATGTATAATAACGAAATATGGAAAAATTAATAAAGAATTTTGTACCATTCTTAAAAACATTACTAAAACAAATAGGTTCACCATAACTTTTGCGTTTAAATAACATATGCTTCCTTATTTTGGTCTTATAGCACTTCGTATAGCTTTTGAAATATAATGTCTTTTGAAGTTTGGTGGAAGAAGTATTTTTGTGTAATGATTATTTTAAAATTCTTCTTTTTTGATTCCTTTGTTTTTAAAAAGTTATACTGCGGAAGTTTCTATTGGAAGTCCAATTAAATTTTCAATAAGTAAATGACGGAATTGCTTAAAGCTAACGTTTGCTACACCAAACCTTTTGGTTGAAACAATATATGAATTCCATGTAGTTAAATCGAACAAACGAAATAATACCTTTTTATATTATGTACCGTTTTTTCTAGGGCACGAGTAATAGCTTGCCATCTTATCTAAACGATTTATACCACTTATAAAAGCATCATAGTCCTCTATAGTTATTTCAGTTGATTTAATTCGAGACTATATTTGCTGTATATAAGATTTTCGGCTGATTTTTAGTTGTCATACAGAGCACGTATCTTTTGTTTTTTCCACTTTGACACATATATATTTTTATTGCGTGTCCATACATGTTCACAAAGGTGATACTATTGTAAAAAAATATTTATATAAAGACTATATCCTTTATTTAAATATGATTTCATCAATAATTGATAAACCTATGTAAAACAATATTATCAAATTTTGATACACTTTCAGTAACTATTGATAACGTATTTTTACCTTTATTCATATCAATTTTTAAAAGAGAACCATCATGTTAATAGAACTTAATATTATATTTGGCTTTTTTGTCATTATCGTATTTTCGCTTCATCGACCGACAACGATGTAGAAGTATACTCATCAAAAGATAGAATTTTATTAGGAAAATATAAATTTTAGAAATTTTGTATAAGCATAACAAAAATAGGATTAATTTTCTTCGTGGGACCAATTAATGGATCATCATTTGCATACTCATCATTAAAAAATCATAGCCATTTTTCTAACCTTCTTCCTGACATAAAACGACACGCAATTAGGTGATAGTGCAATTGGTCATCTGAAAACGTATCTCTTACATAATTGATAATTTTAAAGAACCACTAAAAAGACATAAAGCCAAAATAAGGTTGAAATTCTCCAGAAAAGTTTGTTGTTGTGCAAAGTTTTTTGTAAGTACGATCTTTTAATTTTATTTTTTTCACCATAATTATTAATAGAACATAAAATATAGGTTACCAATGATTCCAATGGTCCGAAATTTTTAGAAAATTGGAATTTAATTATTACGAGCACTATTCTTAATTTTAAATAATATTTCAACTTTATATCTACAAAAAACTTAAGTCTGGAATATTTACATAGTTTTCTTCTCAAAAACCAGTGTCTTCAACATTATCATAGTGTCATCATCATTAAAATTATCATTCACACTTTCTGAAATCAATTAGTCGTCTAATGAATGTAATGTACTCGGCAATGATAGTGTACACAATGAGTCAGCGGAAATAGTATTATCATTATTATCTTTAGAAGTGTTTTGTTGATCATATGCGATTGATTTTCGGTGTCGGCATCAGAATCGTGCAATTCAATAGAATTGGATTCAAGTTCTTAACTTTCATAAAAATAAAAAATCCTTCTATATCTGGTTAGAAACAATCCATTTTTATATCAAAAGAATTTTTTGTGTAAATAATAATGTTTTTACATTTTTTTTTTATTCAAATTTTTGAAATTTCTGTTATAACGAAAAAAATTCGGTCCCTTGGAGTTCGTTGTAACGGAAACTTACTGTTTATTGCGTGGACACAATCGGGCTCTTCAGTTAAAGTAGTTGATATAAAACCTCGGATGCACTCGAGCTATGAAAAAGGTAAAAGTTAAAAACGGGACACACTCTGGAAACCCCCAAATTAAAATGTCGTTTGAAATTAAAAATTTTTTTTTTTCTGTTAGCATAAGGCACAATTATTTTGTCACACTCTTATGGATAAATACAAAAAAAATTGTTTTTATATTTTTTATAGATTACTAAAAAAGATAAACGATTTGAGATTTTACTAGAAAAATCGTAGAACTTAATTCGTTAAAACAAACCGTTTAGCTGTTTATTTTTGTTGGAATAAAAACACGCTCCGAGAGAAATTCAAACAAACAATATCGATCTGCATAATGTATTTCATTATTTATGTAACGGAAATTTCATAAAAACGTGACAAGGAATTAATGATAATAATTAATAAAATATTAGATTGTGATATTTATTTCAAACTAAGATTTTCCGATGTATATTGATTGTAGAATATTGAGGAAAATAAAAATGAAAAGTATGGTAGCATAACAACAACAGTATTTGCATATTGAATATATAGCAATACATTAAATTTAAAACGGACTGTATTCATGTTTCTTTTCAATGGGTCACGATGATTTTTCAATCCTATCATTTCTTACCGTTAAGCGGTTTGCCATTGTACTAATCAATTATTTGCATCTCCATGGTAATTAGTTATTCTACGATATATGTGTTAGTTTAACTATAAATGATACAATATCATAACAATAGACTTTGTTAATTTATACTAGGGATGACGAAATCACATGTACTAGTAAACGTGATGGGATATTCTTTAGATACATACATTTTACGTTCAACAATCTTAAAGGATTTTTAGCTAATCATATATATATATAACTCGTATTTAATTACAAATATTAAATCGTGTTATAAAATATTTAAATTGTATGCTGCAGTCCAAAATATTTTGATCTGAGGCTGGATAACCACAACGAACCATCGCCTTAAAATGTTTTACTTTCAAATGTGCTTGTAGCTAATGTCGTAATCTAGAATTGGATAGCATGGTTTTAAATTAATTTGAAGTTCTATCTACAAAAAGCCTTAAATAAATTTGTGGTGGAGCATTAATTTGTTATTGAAGAACAAACATTTTTGTATTTTAAAACCGTCAGATTGATTTCAATAAATAAAAATTAAATTGATTAATATAAATTAAAAATCATAATAAATATCTAATTATCTATATTCATTAAAACATATAATCGATCATTTAATTATTTTACCTGAACTACAGTAAATACAAATATTTATTTACTATTTATATGCTGTTAAATATAATTATAAAATAGCTAAATACGTATTTTTGGTTCTGTTTAGATGTGTTAAAATTAAAAATATATTTGAACATATGTAAACATTATGTAGTATTTATAGTTTTTATTTAAATATTTTGATTTTGAGTGGTTTATATTATACAGCCGGAATATGACACATACTCTTATAATCACAGCAGAATTCATAACATTTTATCAATATTAATTTCGGGTGGCTATTGTTGTTGTTGACAGAATATAAAACACACTCAATATAAACGGCAGCTATTATTATGTAATGAATGCATGTCATTTCGACGCGCATCAAACGAATGCGGTTATTTCGACGAAAAATAATTTGACACATTCGACATTTCGAGGAATGTCAATTATGTTATCACTCGGTAAGAATATACCTCGATAAAAGATACGTAATCGATGCAAGACAACTTTAAGAGGACATCACACCCGCATGTATTGTCTCCGTCTGACATACGTAAAACATAGCAAATTTGCGTTCAGTGATTCGAATGTAGTGAAGTTAGCTTTAATATAAGAGTAAACTGACCAATAATCAAACTTTAAAGGAAGAACATTATCTGTGTTTTGCTGGTCGGTTTTTTCCGATATTTTAATTTTTTAGCGAGTTATGATGTATTTTCATTGTTAAATTTTACATACTTATAATACGCTTAAAAATTAAAATATCGGAAAAAACCGACCAAAAAAACACAGATAATGTTCTTCCCTTAAAGTTTGATTATAGGTCAGTTTACTCTAATATTAAAGCTAACTTCACTACATTCGAATCACTGAACGCAAATTTACTATGTTGTACGTATGTCAAACGGAGACAATACATGCGGGTGTGAAGTCCTTTTAACGCATATTATACATATATCTACTTTTATAATCATTTTTATAATTACAAATGACCGATTTCATAAAATTTATCTTTAATGCTGTCCGTATTGTTAAAATTTCATTACGCATTATAATAGACACATAAACACAAGACATTCGCCGAGTATTCGCTAAGACTTGAACACTACTACTCTTGGCCATTATTTAAATGATTACAAAATTTAATTATATACAAATATAATACCTAAGTATTTTAAATCGCTTTGTTTTAGATCTTTGCACGAGCCGAAACGTTTCATGCGTCCAATTGTCTTGCGCCGACGTCGAAATGACGCTACACCTTATGCAATAAACAGCGGTGTACATTATGCATTTAACATCCATCCAAAGTAAAATTTCATGGAATGAATTTACTATTCAAATACGATTGTTAAACACGAGTTATGTTAGGTTGAAACAATTCAACTTATGTTATCCAACTATCATTACCTATGTCATGTTAATTTAAATTTATTATTGAATTATGTTGTTTCGGGTGTCTATCCTTTACATACATTATAGAGTTTCTAACAACGGAATAATGTAATAATACCTTGTAGGTGTATTATTTAAAGTTCATATGCTCGTACAACACATGCAAGATGCTACGGATGTAGATTAATAAGTACATTTGCTGGAATTTTTATTCTCAACAATATATTGTACGGAATAGGGAAGGGAAAAAAAGCTTAGTGAGAAATCGACAGGGGTCAAAGTTATGTACAACCAAATATTATTATGAAATGTGATATAATGACCTCCGAAGCTAGGCTCTGAAACTTTTTTACTGCTATAGAACATATCTGTTTTATGAAAACTCAAAAAGAAAATGTTCAAGTCAAATACACTCTGATGAAATGTCAGTTGTTTAGGCTATAAAATGAACCGACGGATAAAATATTACTAGTACATACGCGATGTATGCAACGCGAATATTTTAGTAGACTTCAATTTTCTACAAAAAAAAAAAAAAAATGCACCGAAGATTTTTTAACATTGTTATTATTATAATTATTATTTTTTTTTTTTAACTCATCAACATACATTTATTTTTAAATATCTAACCGTCAAACTGAGTTTTTACAATATTTGTCCATAAACTTTCTTGCATTAATGCCGTTTTATTTTATGAGGCTAGGTCTATTACATTTGCAAAGAAAAGTTTTAATGAAATTGTAATATTCCATCAGTTCCTAAAAAAAAAAAAAAAATTAATAATATTAAAAACCAAAGGTTAAAACACATAAGTATAGCAGAAGTGCTATAATGGATTGTCTCCTCTTTCGCATCTTCTTCTTGTTTTTATTAATTACTTTTTTTGACAAAAAAATTTACTTAGTGTATAGATTATGAATATTATTTTAAATAAACTATATAAATAATAAAAAAAAGGTTCCTTATATAAAACATTCATTTAATGAAAATAGTAGGATTGATGAATATATCTCAAGTTAAATTTTATTTATTGTGTTACCATGGACTACAATGATGTGTTAAGGGACTTGGATTTTGTTATTTTATTATTTTTGCTATCATAACATTATGGGGTTTTTTTTTTCTTACCAAAAACATTAGTGAATTAATGTTTTCGTTATACTATATTTTATTTTGTATTTGAAGGTGTAAGTGAGTTTTGAAATAAATTGAAAAAGACAAATACGACGCTTTTTTTAAGTTTTTATGTTGTATAATATATATAACTTAAGATTTAATTTTAGTATTTGTACAAGTGCTTATTTGATTTTAGTCACATGAAAAATTTAGAAACATAATGATATAAAGACTATAATTTAGATATTTAATATAGCAAAAATGTATAAGCTGCATGATCCAACGAAATACCATTAAAATTGAATTAATAATGCGGGGATATCAGCAAAAAAAAAAAAAAAACAAACCTTTTTTAATTTTTGTAATTTTTTTGTTGTAAATTATACAATTAATATAATATATTAAATAGAAAAAATGAAATGTCATTTTTGTAAGTACAAAACTAATTATTGTAAATCACCTCTTATGTGTTGGAAAATAATTTATCAACAGAAGAAAAATACATTCGGAAAATCAACGGAAATGATTTATTATAACATAAACTAGCGTACGGAATCGAAACGGTTCTTTATTAAAAATAAATTTCAAATCTAAAAATTAATTAAATATTTACAAACTTGGGTCCGTTGTAAACTAAAATATCGAATGCAATATTTAATTTAATTTTTTATCACAACTGTGTAACCAGATCACAAAAAAACATGTCAAGTGTTAATTACAGCCTTTTTTCTTAAAAATTAGCACGCACTTTGATAAATGTTAAAAAATATTTGTCAGAAATTATAACAAACATATCAAAAAATAAGTTTTTGACATTAATATTATTACTTTGAACGATAATATCTATCGCTAATTCCCATTGTACATTTTCCTGCCGACAACAATAAACTCAAAACACATTGGTTTTTATATGTATAAAATATTATCCCGGTAAGCTAACTGCTTGAGTTCATATAACTATAATATTAATGGAAATATTCATAGTAAATCAATTGAACAATACTCGAACACTATTAGTGATTAGAGTGAATTCTACGATGGAGAAAGACACGTAATTTTCATTTGACAACTCATCGGACCATTAGTTTGGTCATTAATGTAGCCGGAATTGGTCGTAAAAACATAAATTATTCTATTGATCTCGGTGAAAGAATAGAATTATTTATGATATTGCTTATACTAAATAATGAAGTACAATCAATTTAAATATTTGAACTAAGAATAGTACACCTATGGCAGCTCGTCGGCTATGACAGCACTACATCCACCACAATTAAAATAATTTATCTAAGATAAAAAAATGGCTTCTTTTTTCATTTTTTTTTCAAATAAGATGAATTTACTTAAGTTTAAAAAAAATTTTCACAGGTGTTTGCTGTCGTGAAAGAAAACAGAAAATTTGAAAATTAATAATTAAGTAATGAAAATACAAGTCCCAGTCTTAATACCGAATCGATACAGTACACATGGAACATTTAATATTTCTAATTAATTACATTTTTGAACTTTTCTCATTCGATGGCTTATCTACGCACAAAGTACAAGCATTAAAAAAAAAAAAAAGACTATGCAAATCAATCCAGTAGAACTGCATATGTAACTGTCATAAAAATCGCCTCATTTTAATCAGGCTTAAAACCGTTCCTAATAAAGTTGATAATCGATTCCGATAGGAGCCGAACATTTTTTAAAACCGATAATCGGTTGTCGTGTAACCAAAGGGGATTCCGACGGGTAGTGATGGAGAAGAAGAAAACAACACTTTGAAGAATATATTATAACAAGTTTAGATGACTTGGTTTATTAATTTAGACAAACACACTGTAATTATGTAGATAGATATAAAGTTAAACTGTACAGGAGTCAAGTCGATCACGACTAGTATTAACAATAACACTGTCTAGTGCCTTCTTTAACTCTGTATTAAGAGTGACTCCCAGTGGCTAGTGAGCAGGTGCATTATATAGAAGCCCACTTGCATCACATACCCTAGTACGGAAGTGGCGTGATAATCTAAAGTGCCTTGATTGGTCCTCGCAGTATAGCGTGATGCTGACGTCTTATGGTGTGATGTGGTGCTATGGCGTAAATAGGGCCTACTCATTACACGGTCATCGTTTAATTTTGATATTATGATAACCGGTAACTGTTTCTTTTCTCCATTTCAAAAACTATTAATCGTGTAAAAGTCGATGATAAGGTTTTTTGGTAATCGGTTAAAACCTGTTTTTAAAAATCATATTTTTCAATTTTTTAATCATATTTTAAAAACAGTTTATTTAGGCGATTCTTGGGTCGATAATATAACTTTTATTATTACAAAATCAAAAACTTAATATGCTTTAATTTGGTCGATTTCATTCAATTTCAATATTTATTTTTTCAAACTGATTTAAAGTTTAAAACATATTATGATCAAGATAATGATAATCGAAAAACTAAATTGCTTAAAAAAATTTTCTTATTTATAACGGTAAAAAACCGAAATTAAATATAATAATTTTCTAAGATGACACTAAGATTTATACATTGCCACAGAACTTTTTGGTTATATTGCATATAATACAGTACCCCAAAACCTGGATGAGCAGATATTAGAACGACAGTATTAAAATATCATAAATACTAAATGGACTAAGCCTCTATTCCACCAACTATTTCGTAAAAGGAATCAGCGCGCCACGACGACGACGTTTATGACGGTATTTATATAGTTTATAGTTATACCTATATATATATATATATATATATTAATGGCCGTCGAGCATTGCTTGTCTGTTGTGAATGATATATATATATATATATATAAGCAATACTCGACGGCCATTAATTGGGGAAAAACATTTAAATTAAATTAAATTAAACTATAATAGTATAATGTAATCATGACATACTCGTTATTCAAGTATTAATACTATGAAAAAATCGTTAGTTATATTTGTCGGGAATAAGTTTTGGTTATAAAAACGGGATTTAAAAAACGAGGTAATTACTTCGATGTTTTGGTGAATGTGTGGCGGACACACTGCCACAATGTTAATATTTAGATATATGCCTTAATTACCGATAATCAATAACCACTTCCTGTATTCCAAAACTAAAAGCGGTTATCGATTTTCGGTTCTCAAATTTACGGTTTTTTACCGGTTTTCGTTACACACCGGTTACCGGTTTTAAGCCCTGCTTTTAATAATATAATAGATACGCGAAAAGGTAATGTTCGAAAATTTTCACTACCCAAGCAAAAAAATCTAAACGCCGTATAAAATATTTTCACATTAAAAATAATACTTTTAAAATACGTAAGTTTAAAACCTTAATAAATGTTCAGAATAGTATATTTTAAAGAACACACAAAAAAAAAAAAATGTGTTATAATAGTTCATATACCACGTAATGGTTTTTATAAAAAAATCAAACCAATAATAATAATATAGATATGAATAAACGAAAAAACTGAATACAGTTTATTTTTGGAATTGAAGTAGAAACTACTGTTGTGGTTTTTGAATATATTTTAGCAATCAAGTCCGTGGAATAAAAAGAATATATTAGCATCATAAAATCAATACTGGTGCTATTTTTCTATGGACAATAAGTATCATGAGATCCCTAGTGGTCAAGTTATGATTCTAAGGGTTTTTATAAATTGTTGTCATAAGTTTCTCATTGAAATATACTCGTATTTGCTAAAGTTTTGGCACCAGCAGACCTACAACGAACAATATTTATTTACTCTTATGTATTTATTTTTTGTCCCAAGAGAAACCGTAAAACATTGAGCAAAACACTTTTGGATATCGATATTAGTTTCTATATTCCTTTTTTATATCGGTTTAAAATAAACGACTAATATTATATACTTGAGTTAATACTTGCATTTACTCACAACCGAAATAATAAAAATTATTTTTGAATAATCGAACACAACCGATAAAATATTTTTTTTTTTTAGAAAAGACCCTCGGCAAAATATGACATTGGGTATATGTATAGTAAATAATAAAAATAGTTAATATTAATTTATTATATCATTTTAAATTTAATTCTAAATTGTTGATTGTAGATCGATAGATTAACGAATTCAATGATCTAGAATGTTATTGATTGAGAATGGTTATTATGTACTCTGCAGTTGTTTCAAAGAATTTTTGATTAAAAAAATTCGATAATTGATTATCGAGTCATATTGTTGATAATATCATTTAAGTATTTACTATAATACAAGAAAAATGTTATCAAATATTATAACATATGTTTTATTTTATTAAAAACCATAGACGCTTTAATATTGTTAAATTTTTACGTAATGTGTCTACTTTTTTTTTCGTTTAAAACGATAAATTATATTTAATCAGTATGAAATGATCACAAGCGTTGCACAACTAAAGGCTAACTTTTAATTTTTGAAATTCTTGAAAATAAATCTTACCAACCATATAGTAAATCATATAAAATAAATTCGAAATTGCTTTAGCTAGATGATTAAATATTATTCACATGTTGACAATGCTTCGTTATGCAAATTGTAGTTACTTTCTACAAAAACCTTTTTAGAATATTTTAATATTTTATTTTATTATTGTTTAGTGTTTAGAAATGAAATATATTATTTGAACCAAATTTTATCGGTGTTGTTTTGGTTCAAAGTAAAATAACTTTTTTATAACGAAATTTTGATAGTTATTTTTTTCACATGTGATCCTGTCCTTTTTTGGTGTACATAATTTTAAATTTTATCACAACACACAAATAATGAACATAACCTATTCTTCAATTTAATTTTAGTTATTAAAATTTCACAAGTATAATCTTATAATATTTATTTTTCATCAATCAATATTTGAATTACATGACATAATACACAATAATAATACATATTTCGTTCAATTCTTAATTTTGTTGACAGTACTTGCTTTAATGTTTAATTAAATAAATTTCTATATGCGTACGTAAATAATATCAACACAAGCAGATGATGGTCTAATAAAAAAAATAAATAAAACAATGAAAAATTGTTTAACGTGTTTCACACCACCAAGCATCATTACAACAACATGGTACCATTTGATGTCAGAAATAAAGAAAGACCGAGGTGTACGAGGTAGCCCAGGCCCTATTTGCACATTAGTTACGGCCCTGGTTATCGGTAAGCCACTGTTTTGAACGGGTCGGTGCTCACGGATAGAGTAGACAGTGTTTTATTATTATTGTTATAAATTTGAAAGCAACGATAAATCATCGCAATCGAGAAAAGATTCTGTGTAGAACGAGGTTTTTTTTTCTGTTGTATTTAAGTTGTTTTTCAATTTATAAGTATTTACAAAAAAAAAAAAAAAAAAATACTAATAAAATACATTAGTACTACGGTGACGTATAATATAGTGTAAGCACACATCTACCACTTAATGTACGCAGTAACTTTTCGTGTTCCGTATTTATAATATAAACAAGTCACACATATTGCTATTACGCGATTTATTGTCGGTATTAAGATTTCAAAATGTACATAAATCGTTATCAATATTTTAGCGGAGCGATTTTTTATTTCTTTTTTTATTTACCAAAAGCGCAAAACACGACTACAGTGATTTAGCTGTCTCGAAAAAGAATTACTAATGGATCAACAACTATGCTTTGTTTGAACGAGGATTTTTTACTCGCCCGAGTGGTAGTGCGTCCCTTAAGCGCGTTCGGTGGCCGAAAATTATACGATTTCGTGTTTGATACGTCTGGATGACGGATCAGGAAACGTAAAACAACGATATACAGTTCCAGTTTAGGGAGCGGAAAAAAAACAATCGTATAACGTTGCAAGAAAATATTTTTGTCACGCAAATAATAGTCGAATAGAATCAACCGCATCCGCCAGTTTAAAGTAGTACACGACGCCGGCACTCGAAGTAATAAATTTAGATTCTTGGATTTATGTGCACTACGTCAGCTGAGATTTTTTAAGTATTAAGGGTGATAAAATACTAATCCAAAGCATTTGAAATCGCTTGAAAACCACAGAGTTTAGTACGGGTTCAGTGGCGTGATCTCAATTTTTTTCTAAAATATAGCAGTCGTCATGCTCTTGTTCAATTGCCGACTAAGCGACTCATTTCACCAAAGTTCCGATTAACCGGGGGAGGGGGGGGGGGGGGACGTTAAACCAGTTCAAAAATATGATTTGTATTTTGTACTCTTCTCGTTTTCTTTTTTTTTTGGATTTACAACATATCAACGACTTTATAATTACGTATTCATATTATGATGATATGACGGGCATGGAATAATTGTGCCTAAAAGAAAAGTTTTTTTTTAGGGTCAGGATACCAATTGTGCTATTCAAATTTGCCTACCTAATGATATGAAAATATTGTTATTAAAATCGATTACTGGTTAAAGTGACTGATTATAATATACTTTATAACAATGTGGAGAGTTGTGTGAAACATTATTAGGCACATTTGATCATGCAAGTATGAAATTTTGCAATAGACAAAAACAAGTTTTCAGTATTATTAGATATTCATCATCCTAATTGTTTCGCAACACATTAACAAATTGATGATCCTAGTTACTTATTTCTTGTTAGTTGTTTGACAACGGTTTAACAACATGGATTATTTTAAACCAGCTAGTGAAAAGCCTAAACTTATGTTAGTCTTCGATGATTATAAGTTTCGAAAATTTACTAAATCGAAAAATGGTATTAAGTGAAGATGTACTGTCAAATCGTGTACTTCAAATTTTTAATGTGATGCAAATGAAACGGTGCTTTTAAAATCTAACTTACATCATAACCACGAAATAAGTGTTGTTAATAATAGACAAACTGTTGCATATTCGATAAAAAGAAAAGCAACGGAAAAAGTTATAACACGACCATTAAAATTAATTCGCAATCAAGTGCAATCAATTACTGCGCTAGATTTGAAATTAAACGATGTGCATTCAATAAGACGCGAAGCGCTTATCATACTCGTAGAAAAACATTACCACCATTACCGAAAAGTGCATACACCATTGAATAATTTCGATACAAATATATATAAAAGTGAGAATTTATTGCTTTTATACTACAATATGGTGAATATATGTTTTTCTACAAAAACAAGTTTAGAATTCTTATGCAGTTGTGACAAAATATTTGTCGATGGAACTTTTGAATTTTGTTCTAAATATTTGTATCAAATTTTTACGGTACATGATTTGAAAATCGGGTACTTTATTCTACTAATAAATTGTAATAAATTGTCAAACAAGTTATCAAGTGCATACGAATATTTATATTGAGTTTTGATAAGTAAATGTGCAATGTTTAATCTTGATTTCCATCCAAATACAGTCGTTGCCAATTCCAAACAAGCTAAACATTTTGCAACTAAACAAGTCTGGCCTTTAATACATGTAGTGGGATGTAGATTTAATTTATCACAAGCTTGGTGGAGGAATATCCAAATTACAAGTCCAGAACTACAAGTCAGGATTTTATTGACTATGCACACGTACATCGATGAATTTTTAATTGGAAACTGTTCGTACTTTACAAATATAATTATACTCCAGACTAAATACCTATTTATTTAATTATATATTAATTTTTCAATCACTCAAAACAAATTTTATTCTATCGCAACAACCAATGTTTCATTTTATTATTATTATTTTTTTTTTTAATTCAATGTTCCAGTTATATTATAAGTTACGAATGTCCAGGTACTCCGACTAACTATTGGGTTTTACAACGTTGTGTGTATTTTTATATTTTTATATATATATACATATAAATTGGTTAAGAACTAGTCGTTTTTTCGTTCTACATATTTCGTTTATTGGTATATAATGACTTAATTTTAAACGTTTTGTCTTGGCTGTAAATGACTCGTCGTTTCCAGACAATTTTTAGTAATTTTCTCAAATTTTTAGTTTTTTTTTTTTAATTATTAAATAATATCTGTAATCTATGCAAATCAGAGCTGTGCGTTTCAAACATGGTTATTTCGGGTGATGGACGGTTTTAAGAAAACTTACTCGAAATACAATAAATTCATCAAAAAAGAAAGTTTACATTTTATCTCATAGTTATGGGATCACCAAATTTACTTAAGTAAGGACTATAGTAACCGAAGTAACTAAGAGTTAATTAAAAGGTACTTTATAGGGTAAACTATTTGTAATCGTCAATATTTTTTGATACAATTTGTGAAATTTACAGACTATCAACGGTAAAAAAACAATAAAAGTTTATATTTTGTTATGGCAAAATTAATATTTAAGAAATACATTAAAAGATTTAATTTTTTCGGAAAATTAATAAATAACATTAAAAATCAAGTCGTTTTTGTAGCATTAGAAAGATTCACTTTAATAGAAAGCATAGACTGAGCATTTATAATTACCAGAAATAAAAATAAATTATTATTAAAATATAGTTCGTATTCATTTCTAGTAGAAAATTAAAGCAATAAAAATGAACTTTACATTTTATATTATGACAGTATCACTAATTCCAAGATTAATTTGTATTACTTTGATTTGTACTCGTATTATGTATGAATATAATTTGTATAATGATCTGAAATGTTTTTATAGAAAAGTGAACCACAATCCAATATTTTATTTTTCATACAAACTTGTAAAACATTTTTAATCATTCGTAATTAATTAAAAATCACAAAATTCAGTTGGCGTAGTATAAGTCAATATTTTTGTTATAAATAACGTATATTTCTTAATCGTTTGTTGTTGATATTAAATTCTTGTTCGAAGAATATGCTTTTCAATGTTTACTTCACTATTAACATGAATTCAAAAAAACGTATTCGCAAATAATTTTATGTGATAATATAATACGACAAACGTAAGGTACATTATACATTTTAATGCCAGATTTTGATGTTTGAATGGTCGAATACATACCGTTCAGTAAAATCCGCCATGACAAATTGAAGAAAACAATACCTATCTAAATTTTATTGTGTATAAAAAATCTGAATTGGAGAGGCCCTTTATAATGGTCTTTCGAACCATCGAGAATGAATTTAGAGTGCGAACAAACCGTTTATAAAGTTTTCCTTTTTCAAAATGAATAAAACATCGGTTTACCATGAGACGCGGCAAATTTTTAAACTACTTCTTTTAGACTTCTTCGTTCGTATATTTTTCGATTTCCATTCGGGCTTTTCAACAAGTTATTTCTTTTGCAACTCTTGAAAAATATAAAAATATGATTAGTAAAAAATAAAAATAAAAAATAAAGAAATGTAGATTTTCGTGCACGAGAAACATTGTTTGAATATGAAATATTTTTGGAACAAGCGTAACATTTATTATGACTGCATATTAGTACTGTTAACGACGAACGTCTGAGTAGAACACCCCATTTCTCAAGTATTCGAGCGTTGATAACCACCGAAACCAATACATAGTCTACGCGCCCACCCGTCTACGTATGTGTGTGTGTGTGTGTGTGTGTGTGTGTGTGTGTGTGTGTGTGTGTATGTGTGTTTGTGTGTGCACGCGTATGTGTGTACAGTGTACTCTGTACACCCTTATTTTTGTTTGTTTACCTAAAACCCGGTAGTATCTACGTCACTATCCACGACGGGTACAAAACGTAATTTGTTTTCGAACTCGGCGACGAAATGCGCACACAAAATTGATTATAATTAACCCTTAATCACAAGGAAATTGATTACCGGTCGTTATTTTTGTATGTCTGTTCAACGGATTAGGTGCACAACCCGGCGCTCGGTAGCGGCTCCGTTGAACCGAATGATGAAGCACTTATATCGATTATTTGCGCTCCAGGGGTGTACGCCGCCGACGACGAACAGATCTCTTATTTTTATTGTTGTTATTTTTTATTTATTTATTTTTCATACAACGTGTGTTCCAACCGCCTATGCGTTTGTACAACAAAACCAACGAACGTGCGTTAACAGATTTATCTTGTGATTTATAACCGAATCCGGGTTGGCTTAACACTTCTCCTTCTCACGCGTACCCTGTGGCTTCTCTAATGTGTACATTAAATACGAGTGCGTGTGCATAAACGCAATATCCTGCTCGGAACACTATCGTCGAAAACGAAAAGGCCTCATCGGTATTGAAATATCATGCCAACAATATAGCACTGCGGACGTCGTAAAAACCAACGAAATTCATATTTATCTCGTCACATTTATCACACCCTGCCCCCTTCTTCCCTCTCGGTAAAAAACAATTATTACCACGTTGCCGCAGTATATTTTCCATATCTTTTTCTCGCACCAACTGAGAATCTGTACCGGTTCACATAGACATCACTTTGGCATTCGTTCACGGCCAATCGACACCGTGATTATGTTTCGACGATAATGTCAGCAAACTATTTTTGTTTTTTTTTTTCAACTTAGAAAATTATACAATCTATACACAAAAAATGAATTCAATAAGCGCAATGTATATTATTTACCATGTGAGGGCTTGAGTGACTTGTGGAAAGAATCAACCAACAGTGGAAGCACTTTGGCACTATGTCAGCAATAAGACCGAAAAATGTACGCAACAAATGCAACACAAAAAAACATGTCGTCAGTTCACACTACAAACAATTTCTTGGTTTCATTATCAGATCATAACGAATGATCATCGCCTCTGCTGTTAACTACACATAATATCTATATTCTATAGTGGGTATGCTATATAGAGATGGGTCTCCAAACTACAGCCCACGAACAAGTTTCAACCGGCCCGTGGCCTACACAGGACGCATGGTAAATATAGATATATAAATATCAGTAAATATAAGACATATTAGTAAAAGCATTTAGGCAAAATTTATTTTATTTGAAACACAAATTTCAAAAAATTGTTTTACTCATTTTTTACTTGCGATAAATATAATAAAGAATGTAAATTACAATTTCCAATCGACTTTGTTCAAAAAATAATTTCTGAACTTAAAATTAAATTTAAACAACGTTTTTCTGACTGACGTAAAATCTGAAGACAAATATTTTTCAAAATCCGTTTGGTTATATTTTATATTAATATATATACAGTGAAACCCCCCTTGACGGATATCTCTAAATAACGGACACCTCCGAATAGCGGACGTTTTTATGGGAACGGGGACATTTTCACTACTTTCATATAGGAAAACCCCTAAATACCGGACACTTTTATGGAAATTTAATTTTGATTTTTACAATTTTTACCTTGAATATAGAATAATCGTTGAATGCCAATTTAATCTAATCTTACTACTATGAATTATAAATTATTATATATTTATAGTTAATCTTATCTGTCCATTGATTCATCGCGTCCATGAAACATTTTTCTAGAATATATTCTGTGAAGTTATATGTATGTATGTATGGCTATACAAATTTCCATTACTTTACCTGCAACTTCGTGTTCAGTAGAAAGATCTTTCAGGTAATATTTTCTATATTATATTTCTAATTTTGATTCGGTATATTATTCTTATAAAATAAATTGTCATTATATTTTTAGTACATTACGTCGTTTAA
Organism: Sipha flava; assembly: GCF_003268045.1. Taxonomy (NCBI): domain Eukaryota; kingdom Metazoa; phylum Arthropoda; class Insecta; order Hemiptera; family Aphididae; genus Sipha; species Sipha flava. The sequence continues at coordinate 1,705,492 of NW_020273107.1, forward strand.
AAACATGGCTGAGAAACAGAATAGGAAATGAAAAGTTAAGTAGTTTAGGTCTGATTAATATTCATCGACGAAGATACGAAATTAAGGAATTTTTTTAACAGCAATTAGAAGGTATTATTGAAAAGTATATATTGAGTCTAGGTGGTTGGTATTGCTTTTCAATGATTAATATTGTATTAATGTAAACAATAATATACATTTTTATTAGAAGTAATAAATAAAATAAATTATGCTTTAAATTTATTTTGTTATACCCATCATTGATGATAAATAATATATGTCATTTAATTAGTATTAGGGGGTGTGAGGGGCAAAGCCCCCCCACAGCTTATATTGACACTAAAAATATTTTGCACATAGTGAGCTACATCTCTACGGGCGTGCCTGCCCCTCCCCTCTTTGAATAGTGGACATCTCTAAATAACGGACAAAATTATGACGACCAAGAGTGTCCGGTACTTAGAGATTTCACTGTATAATATTTTATAAAAAAATTTAAAGTTAACATGTTTATTTACCTATATTTTCATAAAATTAAAAATTATATATTAATAAGTTTTTGGTCCATTAAGAGCATTTGATTTTTTTTTTTTTTCGTGGCCTTTGAATAAAAAAGTTTGGAGACCCTCTGGGTTAGGTTATTAAATAATAAATTTGTAACTGAAGTTGCTGAAATACATGTATACGGTACGAGTGTAAATATAACGAGATATTAAATGACAATTAAATTTAAATCTGTACCCACAATCGTTTATAGTTAATAATCATTGTCAGATAAGTTTATGTCACGCGCTATTTTATTCGATATGTTATTGTACCATTCATAATTATCAGATTGATATTTAAAATAATATATTTTTATTTTAATAACCATTTTTTTTTTTATTATTTTTAAGAACCCCAAACCATATTTTGCGACCTCTACGTTGAAAACCACGGCTCTATACGATTATTATGGAAGGACAGCAATATAAAATATGTGCTAAAAAACTTGTTACAATTATAAATATTAATTGAAATAATTATTAAATATTAATCGAATAATTAATAACCTTCTTATCTACTTCAACAATAATGATACTGATAGCAAATTTTTTTTTATGTTTATATTAAATTTCAAATGCATAGAACATTTTAAACCATGTACATGATTTGATGGAAAACTTAATTGTAATTACCAATGTTATCTTCATAGAACGTACAATAATTTTAGAATAATTTTAATTATTAAATTCACAATTTTAAAAATTCGTAATAAATCAATAGTTAAACTTTAAAAAATTATTTTTAAAACATACTTTTTCTAAAAATCAGATTTACAAAATGGCCATTTTGGATATTTTTCAAACAGTAGAATACAATTTTAAATTTTCAAATTTGAATTCTAAATATCAAAAATATATTTGAATTCAATTTAATTATAGCACAAGAGCTAAGTATTTATTAAAAAAAAAAAAATGAAAAATAATAAACAGAACGAAAGTTATTCCAATTGTCTAATCATTCTGGGAAACTGTATATGCTACGGTAAAAATAAGAATACCGGTAAATCCTAGATTTAACCGGCTGCAGTCGATAAATGTCCGGATTTTAGACATTAACGAATTGATTTTAATAAAACTTAAGACACACAAAATAGTTTGGTAAAACCCTAAATGATTATTATAGTTCGGTATAGTTCAGACTTTTGCAAGCAAAATTTATTCGAGGACAATCAACCAGCGCTAGTAAAAGTCCTTAATTTTTAACTAATTATGTGTTTGTTTTTTTATGGGTTTTTTTCTAATTTGTTCCCTTGATTAATACTCATACTTAAAAATAATTATATTAAATAACTATTTATTAATTTTTTTTTTTTTATATATAGAAAAAAGTGAAGGAGAAGAAGAATTATTTAAATATAGTAGGATTTCTATCTCCGTGACCCGTGCTTCATGATTGATTTCATACAAATCATTATAACGAATATAGCATTTCTTCGAAAGCACCATTTATCAGAGCATTCAGTTTTTTTCTTCGCCAATATTAACAATATCGAATTATTTAAGTCGCCGATAGTGAATTGATTTTTAACATTGACAGATTTTAATCCTTCGTTTTCATTTAATAGTATATAATGTTTTTCACTAGTTATACATAAAGAGTTTTTTTTTTTTTTAATTTCTCTCAACACCATTCATAAGTTTGTTGAGCCGTATTTTAAGTGAAATATTAAATTTATAATAGTGTACAATTCACGACAATTTTAAAATGAATACTCCTCATAAAATGATTTTCAATAGGCCTGAATACCAATCTATTATTTGTATTGGAACCAGTTTCATATTATAAAATAAATTGTATTTACAACATATTGTTTTGTAGTAACATATATTTTATGTTAATGTCGAAATGAAAATTCCCAAATTCAATCACAGTATAATAATTTGTAATCATAATATACAAGTAAATTACAATGTATAATAATTAATAATAATATAACTGTGTGTAATTATCTAATACGCTAGTAGGTAGTAGTAGTCAATATAGTATCTAATAAACTTAAACAATATTAATTATTGTTCTTATATAGGAGTATAATGCTAGGGGAACAAAAACGCATAATTGGAAAAAACTTTGGACTTTTACCAACGCTGGTTGTTTATCCTAAAATTTATCAAATTTCGTTTGCAAAAGTCCAAACTACAAAAATAAATCGGTATTTAACCAAACCATTTTGTGTATTCTAGGTTTTACCGGTATTTGTACTTTTACCTTAACATATATATATATATATATATATATCAACAGCATATTTTTGTATTTTCTCGAAATGAATACCATTAACAACTGTTATCTTGATTCGATTAAATGACTGAAACACATTTAAGATTAACTTGTAAGTACGTATTTAGAATATATAAATATGTTAATGTACAAAAATATAAAATTATATAAAATTTTTCTGTCTATTTTTAATAACTACTTGTATAATGTAGATAGAGCATAAATTCTTAACCTTTTTCAGGCCATGGACTCTTTAAAGCATAAAATATAATCACGGACCCCCCTTAAAAAAATATATATATAATAAATATAATTTTTACTATACGTTGACGGATAGGAGCGGATCTTGGGGGGGGGGCGTCGTGGCGATTGCTCCCCCTTGGGCTTATTTTTTTTACAGATTTATTTAATATTTTTTATATAGGTATATATAATAATTTTAAAAATACCTATAAATGATGTATATATTTTTATAAGTAGAATGTTTTATGATAATAAATAATAGTTGTGATCATATACGACCGAGGTTGTGATCGAGCGACCAAACTATAACCGTTGATTTTATAATATACAAATAAGCCGTGGTATAGGAATATTTATAAACCGTATTTTTAGATTTATTTAATTCCTAGACATCGATAACCAAACGTAGATTTGTGTTATCAATATTATTATTATTAGCATATGGTTAGTGTTATCAATAGCTTATTTCACAATGAAATACTTCGTGTACCACACACATAAAGACATTATTGTAAATATAGAATAAGTCTTTAATGTTAAATTATTATTGTAATTAATATTTTTGAATAATGAATTCTTATATATACTTAAATAAAGATACGTAGTTAATTATTTGTATTAATTGTTGTACTTATTTTTCAATAAATCGGTTAAATAACGGTCAATGATTCAATGTACTCTATAAACCACTCATACATATTCCAATTCGATCTCCCTCCCCTTAACTAGGCATCAGATTTGCCCCTAGCTACGGGTCAAGAGAAGTGATAGCTTTCCGTATTAAATTGAAATGCTCGTTAGATTGTATTGCTATGTTATATTATTTTAAGATTACGATAGCTTTATATGGCATATAACATTATTGTAATCTGAGTTTTATATTTTAAAACATTGTCTTTCAAATGGTTTTCAAGTGTTTTAACAATTATAATTATCTTAAACACGCTATCAAACCAATTTATTTTTGGCTTATTTTAAAAAAATTCTCAACCACCCCGTGGACACCCGAGTAACCATCTACGGACCCCCAAGGGGTCCATGGACCCCAGGTTAAGAACCTATGAGATAGAGTTTATTCATATAGTAGATGGATAGGTAACTAGTGGCCCGCGGGCCAGATGTGGCCCATATACTTTTTTACTTGCTCGTGCTACATTTGCAAATCACTTCGTTACATTTTAGCGGTTTTCTATTTTTTTAATGTTGATCGTAAAATGGAGATATTATATTTTTCTCTAGCATTGAACTCCAGCTAAACCATTAAATGTCTAAATACAATTTATATCCATAACGGGATGGTTAACTTTGTTGTGAATATTATGCTCTTATTTTATTGTATTTTATTGTACGTTTTTTATTATTAATGAATGCTTAAATAAATCGATAAAAAAAAAAAATAAATAATTATTAACAGAGCCAGAATAGGTCACTCTCACCTCACGCCCTTGTACCTTATCACCAAAAAGCACAAATCTGCGTGTTTAGTTTCTATTACAATCGCACATATCATCATCGACTGCTTAAAATACTCTTAATCACATAATTTTCTCAATAGTCCTACATTGACAGAAGAAGTCCTCGACCAACGAAACACTTCCAACATTTTTGAATTTTTCAAACTAATTTAAACAAAAACTTATAAATTACCTATTTACCATTATTCACTTTATGTAATAAACAATAGTTTTGTATGAATTCTTGAATTCTCTCACATTATGTAACCCCTCTTTAGGTCTGAATCTTAAATCCACAAAAGGCTAATAATTATGTAATTAAAGCCTTATTCTAAAAAAAAACCAATCATTTTAAATTAGATTGAAATTGAAAATACAAATTCATTATTAAAATTTAAATTATTCATATTATTTTCATAACAGTACCAAAATACTATAGTTATGTGTTAATGTAATAATTTGAAATCGGTGTTGAAAAACAATAAGTTTGAAAATTAATTATACTAAAGATACACAATATTTCGAATACATTTGTGGAAAGTTCTAGTGGTATTGTTAGTATTACACATAAGTATGCAAAATCTCGTTTTATTTTGTTTTTATTTCAAGTAAACACACCGTTTACACAGCGAATAAATGCTATCCTTTAATCCTTAAAAGTAGATTAAACATTAAAACGCGTTATTAGCTTAAACATTTTCGATTAGTTTTGATCAGTTACTATAACATATATATAATAAACTAATTTTAATTTGCTGTGAAGTCTCAATTTAAATGATTAAAAACAATGGAGACAATTCGTGAATAAATAAATAACCCGATATATTACACGATTCATACGTTATAAAAATATTGTATCCTTACCAAACCCAGTGTCATTAGTAATGAGTAATGACTCATTACTAAATTAAATAGGGTTTTTTTTTTTTTTATTTATTCAATATTACCCTACATTGAATGTAGAGAATTGACTCTAGATTTTGTACTCGCTGAGTAATATATAAATTTAATAAAGTAAAATCTTATGGATTTTTCGTAGAAGTTAAACTAAAAATTATCAGGCATAACGAATCATCTTTGCTCTGTTGTAACCAATAACACTTTTCACTTTTAATCGAGACACTCTTCGTCAAATAAAAATGTTCATGCTGTGCCTTTGAACTATATTTTCATAACAAAAATAATTGGTTGTTCGAAAAAAAATTAACTAGGAAAAATAAAAATAAAAACCGAATTAAACGTGTATTTTACGTTTTCTTTAACATTTTCCCAGAAGGATTTTATTAGAACTTTCGGGTTCAAAGAATAATATATTAATGTTTACATTTATTTATATGTATATACATATATGAACTTCGCCTCACAAGATTAATTTACGTGCAAAAAAAGAACCATACATTAAAGAAAATAATTCCAACGATTATAATTTATGAATTCTCGAGTAACATACATAATCGCAATATTATTCAGTATGGGAAAGAAACTCAAGTCATTTTTTAGTATTTATACATACATACGTACACAAATGTACGATAGCACATGCCTTACGACATTCGCTCTGTAACCGCATTTTTGCATAAATCGTTAACACGTTTGTAGTTCATACGGATTATAATTATTGTAACGTCATATGTCCATTAAAGATATTATTTAAAAACGTACAATAAATAATATTTTTATACATTTCTTTACTTATTTTTGCATTATAATTTAACTTAGGAATGTCTTTGTTTTATCCTGATGTTTGTTTTTTTAATATTATTCTTTCATTTTTTTGTGTCTTTTTACTCGATTTTGAACAAAAGCTTTGCGGGATCATCGACCATTCGTTTTTTGTTGAATATTTTAATTTTACTGACGTATTATTAAACATTTGTTCGTAATGTATTTTATAGATTCTTTTAGTGCATGTTATACATTAGAAAATTCTTTACGTACCTACATTTTTAGTTTTGTCTAATAACGGTAAGGTTTTTGTACTTTAAAGTACGAGTATGTCAATGAGTGTACTTTCAGATATAGCATGCTCAAAGATAAGTTTAATTACGTCCAACTTTAGAAGTTTTATTTAAAGTAAAAATGATCCATGAATTGAAAATTTATTAGAAATTTATCAAGGTATAATATCTAGGTTAAGGGGATTCCAATGGTCGGTTATTTTAACTAAAACTTACGAATCTTTTGTCAACTGTAAAAATCGACCTAGTCATGCGATAAAAATTTTGAAAACTGATTTGAATTTGATTCAAATTTTATTTTGAATTGAATAAATTGAATTATTTATTTTATACTCGTGTTTTTATATTGTTATTTTGTAGGAAAACAGAGAAAATCTAACGTCTGTACTACATGAATGTCAAAATAACGGCGACGAGGTAATGAATTGTACGTAAATATATTTTTATTTTATTTTTCATTTTACAAACATTTTTAAAATAAAAAATATTCGCACATTTTGAGCTACTGATACAATTTTTATTAATATTTAGAAGAAATTTGGATGATTTAGAAATGGGTTGTCGTTTATTATCACCAACGTCAAATATTAACCACAACGTACTAGATTCGACTTACCAACTGGTTGTCACAAGTACACATAAAAAAGAAAAAGTAGAATAAATGAATAGTTTAATTATATTAAATATAATATTTTATTTATTATATTATAATAGAAATATAAACTTAGTCTTATAATATAGAAGTTTTTACCTAAATATAGTTTCTAAAATGTTGTGTTTTACTCATTATTTAGGGTTTGCATAATTAATGGTAGACGAATAGTAGACATGCAATATGTTTTTGACACAATTTCAAAAATAAAGCATGAACCGTTTAACTGTACTTTTTCAGATTTAAATCTGATAAATGAAACTCAATCGGGATTTTATAGTCAGTTTGTTTTTCATTGTAAAGTGTGTAACAAAGAAGAAATTATTAGTACTGAGTGTATATATTAGGTTTAAAAAATACACGTAATTAAATACTCGGTTTTTGGTTTATTTTTAATAAAATATATAAAATGAAAATAGATAATTTATTTAAAGTAATTTCGATTTGATTATCATTATTTATAATAATTTTAAATATTTTTATTAAGAATAAACAGTGTAATAAAAAATAAAAATGTAAATTAAATTATTTTGTACAGGGTTGTATAGTTGGATAAAAAACAAAAAAGATATTATACATCAGAATACGCAACAAATATTGCTCCGTGTGTCAAAGAGCAGAGTAATTACAAAAAACCCCCTCCACCCACACTTGTTACAAAAACTGGACTGGAACATCAACTTCTATGGAGTTTGATATCATTGTGGATGGATTCTGTCAAAGTATGAAAACACATAATTTAATTTACAACAATTTAATCGAAGATGGTGACAGTAGCGGAATTAAAAAACTACGAATAAATAAACCTTACGGGAATTATGTAGTAGTACAAACAATTTAATGTAGTAATCATATTTTACGGAATTACTCAACTCGTATAGAGATATTTTTATTAAAAGAAAGAGTACATCTGGTATTGTTGTACCCGGATTTATTAGAACCAAAATAAAAGAGAGTTTATTTAGGTTAAGGCAAGTAAACACTTAAATGTCAATGACTGTTTTATAAATTATAAGTTTTTAATTTATTATACATACTCACAGATTCGTTGTGTCAAAAGCTATACATTATAGAAAAGAAATGAATATTTCATTTAATGAAAAAGTAAAATTATTGAAAAATTATATTTTGAATGGACTTCTTCGTGTACTTGGATGTCATATTAGATGTGACAGATAAACGGTATCTGATTGAATTGGTGTACCCAATAAAACTACAGTCAACAACTATATTTTTGTTCAGGTATTTTTGTGAGGGGATTAAAAAGAATGAAAATAATTTAGTCCCTGAATTACAAAAATATGGTATATGGAATGATTTAATGGCAGCAATAAATTTGGTAGCATTTCACGCTAATAGTTTAATACACAATGTTAATAATAACTGTGTTAAAGGTTACAATAGCATAGTTGCTAAGTATATAGGCGGTAAACGTGTTAACTTTTCATTTAAAGGTAACTTGATTTCGTACTGCTTCAATATCAAATTATAATAATTCCATTAATATTTACAAATGTAGGCTCATATAATTTACGTTGTCATACCGCAGTATCTGCGTATAATTATGGTCCTTCTCATCTCAGACAATTCATAAAAAAGTAACAAACTTTAGCCCTGGGAAATATATAAAACAATATATTTCTAAGAAAAAAAAAAAATTCTCCATAGACGTCGACTTGTCAGTAAACAGTCAACTAATACCAAGTAATTATATTGTGATGAAGTATAGGTTGATATAAAGTAAAAGTATTGCATTGTGTAAAATTATGTTTAAAAAATTATGTAGTCTTAAAATACGGAAAAAGATAATTTGTGGACCGGACACCGATTATGGAGCAGTAAATAATCACGAATTATATGGCCAGATATTAACTATGTCCCGTGAAGATTTTGAAGAGAAAAAATTAGAATTTTTAACAATTTTGAAATTAAATAAGTTTGAAATTGACGCATTACAACATCGAATAGTGGAACAAGCGAATTGTGAAGAATGGGTAAAAGAAAGATTCAAAAGGTTAATTACGTCCAATTTCGGGAAGGTTTGTAAATTACGAAAAACAACTTTTCGAAAAAATAGTCTAATTTCAATTTTATACCAATCGCATTATTTTCATGGGACTACTGCTATAAGGTAATTTTTAATTAGTAATTTATTATGTAGTCCCTGTGTGAAAAACTAACATTATTATACTTTTTTATCAATAATAAATATTTTATGGTGATGACTCTATAAGTAAATTACATCGAATGCCAAATTTACAATTTTGAATTCAACTTATTATTAGTTTACTTAAATTATTAAATAAAAAAATTAATTATATATCGAAAAATATAAATATATTATAATGCAGTGTTTAAAGTATTATGTACAACGACTAATTTTGACCATTCGTCATCATCAGATTATAAAAGCACAATTAACATTATATTGATCGTTTAAACTAGGTATGACATACAATTTGAATCTATTGCTAAAGATGAATTTGAGAAAAAATTCGGATATGAAGTAGCTCCAGCAGGATTGTTTGTTGATCCTCCTTCCATTTTTAGCAACAAAGCCAGATGGTCTTATTGGGGATGATTCAATTATAGAAATTAAATGCCCATTTTCTATAAAAGATTTAACTCTTCTTGATGCATACAAAGAAAAAAAGTTAAAATTTATGTATGTACAATCGGGTAACCTATTTTTAAAAAAAATTCATTCTTATTACTACCAGACACAAGGACAGTTGCATATAACAGACCGAAAATATTGCTACTTTGTTGTATGGACACCAAAAGGTATACATTTTACTGTACGTACTATTTATTATTATTTCATTATTATAACTTTTTTTTAAATTATTTTTATAAGGAATTTGTGAGGATAAAATTGAACGCGATGATGATTTCTGCCATAATAGAATGTAGCTGATTTTATCAGAATTCTATATTGAATACATGGTGCCAAAAATAGTGAATCCTCGATATTTAAATAAAAAAAATAAAAATAAATAAAAAAAATAAATATAAAACATATGCAAAGTACCAATGATTTGTTTATTTTAAAATCATTAATTTTCGAAAAGAAGAAAATGTATTTAGTAGATATAATAGTTGGGTAGTCTTACAACTATTAAATTATATTAAATTGTATGTACAACGAAATCATGTGGGCCAACGCGATTGCAGAACACAGATGAACATTATTATTTTAAAATTATTTTATTTATAAACAATTTTGCCATAACAATGCGACTAGGGTCTATAATAGAGAGAAAGGTGGTTATACAACCTCACTAACCCTAATGATCATTTACTATACACACACGTGTAAGGCATGCGCGCACGCACTAAAATAATTGCTTATACTGAACCCCTTGAAAACCGACCGTTGGCAATCCCCAAAAACAAATTCAATTAGGAATGACATTTTGATTTAAAGTTCTTAACTAAAGTTAATCATTATTTTCAGTATTTTAATACTTTATTGATGTTCTAAGAGGACTAACCTCCAAAGGTTCACCTCCTATATGAGTGAATTCCGATGAGTACCCTGCAACACTTAATCATTGTCTTTTGTTTAAAAATTTTTTTATCTATTTGTTGCCATATTATTATTACTCTCAATACAATATATTTTTACTTCCTCAGATAGAAAACTTTTAATTAAACTTACACTTAATTATTCAATTTATCGATTCTTTATATATATATACTAATAAAGGATTACTTCTCTCGAATGACCAAAGGTCTTAAAAAAAGAAAAAGGAATTAAGAGCCAAATAAAAAAAATTAGTCAAAATAAAAATATAATATAAATAAAAGCTCACTAATTTCAAGAATAAAATGAAATTAAAAAATTACTTATTCCAAGAATATAATTATTATTAATAATTTTATGCAATAATTTCTATAATTGATGAATACCTCAATAATAATATGCATTTCCATGATTTTATTAAAGATTTTAGGAAAATTCGAATTTTACATAGGTTTTACAATAACATATTTTTTTCTGTATACATTATTTCGGGTACCTACTAAAAAATCAGAATTATAATTTTTGTGCAGTATAAATACTTTCAATATAGATAATTAGACATAGATCATAAATTATACATGAATAATTTTTTAACTTTTCCTTCATTATTTTGATGAACGAAAGACGATCTGAAAATATTAGAAAATAGTAATAAAATAATAAAAAATAAAATAAAACGAGTAGTGATTTAATTTATTTTATATACCCGACGATGAACTTTTAATTGGTAACGTCTAACTTGATACTAACTCGTACTCTATTCTAACTCGTACTTTACAAAATATAATAATACATTACAAGCATTTATTTATTTCTAAACATAAACTATTTTTATATTTATTTATATTCTAGAAAATAGTATAAAATGTTGTTCGATGACCGTTGATACTGCTTTTTATAAAATTATTGATTCAATATCTTATAGTTTGAAAATTGTGTGCAAGGCGAACCGTTTTATCTAGCGTTAATAAATCGGTAAATTCGGTTCTACAAGATTTTCCAAGCTTAAATTATGAAATAGGTATATCAAAAATAAAAACTTTCACGAATATTGCCATCATGATCATTTTTTTTTTTTTTTTTAAATATGTCTTATCTTGAATGCTTCTTGAAAATAACCAAAATAATATTGAATTCCGTTTGCAATATTTGAGTTATAATATTATACTGGATGAGTTTAATAATCTGATAAGATAATATATGTACAATTTAACTTTAACATACCTACTCATTATTTACCCTATTTGCCAACCTTTGAGCAGAATTGATTTTCAAATGCGATGATTCATCAAACTATATTAATGAGTTACTATACTGTACTAACAACCATGACTTGTGTCTTACTGGCAACGTTTCTTCAAAAAAGCAAATAAATGAATCATTGTAAGTATAACCTCATCAAATGAATATACTGATAGATATGTAGATATGCCTATCTAATCCAATACCGATAATTTTTTTATTTTATTCATATAGGTATACTTAAATAATTTATAGAGGAATTTAACATATTTCATACGTATATACCTCCATAATAATAATATATTATGTTATTATCATAATATTTGTTCAAACAACTAGCATCCGATTTACATAATAAAATACACTAGAGATTTAAAACTGTCACAATGTTTAGAATACCTGTCACATATATTCTAAAACCACTTCCTTTATTCGTGCGGAACATTTAAAGTTAAAATATGATACGAATGTTATTGCATTTGCAACTTTTTTCCTATTACTCTAATTTATTGTTAAGTATATTTTAAATACGTTTGTAAAATGTAAGAAATATTAAAATTTAACATTTTCAAATGACATTTTTGGAATTCTATTGCTATTTTGTTGAATTTACTAATTAATAAAAGTATTTTATCTATGGTCTTTCAGCTTATTGATGACGCTGATCTGTAAATAATAAAACTCGGTAATAAATTTATAGTACTTTATTAAACACAATGACAGAAAAAAAACCATATATTTAATTGTATAACCTTAATATTATACATACATACAATTTAATTGTCGATTTATCATCACCAGTATTGAGAAATTATAAAACTTTGATAAATATATTTTAATATTACACAAATTTGTACTGCTTGGTCTATCACTAAGGATAAAATCCTTGTTTTCATAGACAAAATTCTATTAATTTCTATAAAATATATACTTGAAAATAATAATAATATTAAAATTAAAATACCTACTGTAATATAAAATAATACTCGTTTTATGTTAAAAATGATAAAAGTTAATGTAGGAGTTGTAAATTTAAAATTAAATAGTTTTTTTTCATGAAATAAGAATGGACATTGCACGAAAAAGAGAAATCTAGGCTACACCTGCTTATTTTTATTGAAATAGATATAATCTAATCAGTTATGCACAATAATATTTTGTATTCACCTAATTCGATAGTAAATTACGTCTATAAAAATAAATTATTTTTTTTATTTTACGTGGAGAAGTGAATAAACTGAACGTGCTCTGTAAATCGATATCAAATTTGAAATAACATAATGGTTAATAGAAGCTGTCGTTTTTAGGGTCGTTTACTATAAAATTAACAAATTAATGATTGGCTCTCTCGTACCTACGTACAAAGTAATATTTTATTTCAATCCATTTCATAGTAAGCGCAAACCCCATATAACATTTCATATTTTGATTGTTTTTGAAGCTATATTTTTATACACTTGATTTCTTCGATAATTCATTTTTTATTTTGATTAATGGATTGAGTTTAGTATTATTATGTTATTTAAAATATAAAAAAAATAATATTTGTAGTCTATAATAATATTTATTTAATTTAGAAATGTTAAATATTCTAATTGTATGCTAATAAGGTTATGATTTTCGTGAAGAAAACCAGTTGTTTGTGCAAATGCATTCAAACATTTCCAATAAAACGGAGCTAACATTTTATGTTTAATTCCATGTTATTTCTTATGGTTTATATGTTGTAATTTTCTTGCATTTAACTCGTTTAATCAACAATAGAACACGCTGATACTTGTTAGATACTTTTGAATAATTATTTTTTTTTGTTATGTGTTTGCAAATGTAAAATATTTTTTATCACTCGTCGCAAATAATTCAATTTAAATGTTGTACTTTAGCACATATATTGTTAGAACCAACATCGATTGTCAAACTCAATTTATCATTGGTATGATAGATTGACGAAAACGTGTTTTTCAAAATTATTAGTTGTAGCAGAGTGGTGCAGTGGTCACACAAAGTGGCCATGACGCACACCGTCACCAGTTCGAACCCGACTCAATGCAAAAAATATTCTGCAGAGTTTTCTGTAGAGTTCCTCCCCTGCCGTCATTCTGGTTGCCTACTCTATCTCCCACCGGACCTACTCCACTGGGAGGGAACTCCACACACATGTAATTTCTCTTCTTAGAGAAGGGTGTACATGTGCCTCTTTAGTTACACTCTACCCCTCCCAAGCGAAAAAAGACATCAATAAAGACCCAGATAGTAGTTTCGAAATAAATTTGAAAAACAAAAAATTATCAGTGACTTCAAAAATAACTTTAAAATTTTTACTTAAATCTGTTAAAGTTTTCAGCCCATCTGTTTTTACAATCAAATATTATTTTTATTATATTTAAATATAAAATGTAATTAAAGTTTATAATAAGGTAATGAATTAATACTTGAAAATAAGTTCATTTATTAGAATATTTTCAATTTTTTTAATGGATTTTATTTATTTATTTATTTATTTATTTTTGTTATTCATGATATAGCTTCAACAACATGTTTATTAGCTTACAGAATTATAATTAGAACATGTTAAAGAAAAATTATTATTAAATATAATTATATGGTACATATTAATTGATTTTAAAAAAGTTATTATTTTGTGAAGGTTATTCTCGTTTGGTCCTAGGGCTTCATGCATATTGTCCTGGATTTTATGATAATGTCTTTCTTCTGTATGGGCTCGACAGTGGATGACAGATTTATTACTGATAGAAGTATTCCACATGATTGGCATACTGAGGGTTCGTTTATACTTATTAAATGACCATGGGACATTTTTGTATGGCCTATTCGAAGTCTGTGAATAGTTACTTCCTTTCTTCGATTGAATTATTGGGGTATGGGCCAGTAGATTGTTGTGTTTTTAACTTCTCTGAGCTTGTTGTTGGGTATTCGTCACCGTTCAAGTTCCCATAGATTGAGACAATGGTTGTTCAAATTTTTATGAATATCAATTAGAGAGGAATAAAAGACTATTTCCGTCGTAGGATTGTTAACAGTTTGTCGAGCTAATTTATCAGCTTTTTCGTTGACCGTAATCCCACAATGGCCGGGAGTCCATATCAATTTTATGTTTTTGCCTGACTTGGTTATTAGATTGTCTATATGGATTGCAAGGGTATTTGAGTTATGATTATATTTCATATTATTGAGGGTACTGAGTGAATCGGAACAAATGATTATGTTAGTGTCAGTTAATTACATTGCTAGTTTAACGGCCTCAAAGAGAGCCAAGATTTTATTCTATACAATATTATGCAATTTTAATTTTTAATGGCTCGAATTTAGTATAAACAAATATTGAAAGTTTGTATTTATTTTTAATTATTAATTCGACTGTAAACTATTCATACAATTTTTTTAATAGAAGTATAAAATTATATGAGGCTATTTTTAATAGAAAGCGCAATATTTATAAAGTAAATTTAACACATTTCAAGAGTTTTCTTTTAATTTGTTTTTTTAAGAGGTTATAATAAGTAATTTTTTGTACATAGTATCTGTGTTATTAGAGTATTCTGAGAATAACTTGCTCGACCACGAAAATGTATCTTCATTTTTATGTTAAAAGACTACCGCATTAATGGGTAATTCCTATTTAATTTTTTTTTTTGCATTTGCATTTCATAGTAATATTTAAGTTCATATTATAGTCAAAATAGTTATCATTAAGTATTATTTTATTAATTCATATAGTAAATTAGATTTTTTATAACTATTACTAATTTGTATATGTCTCATTATAACACTTTACAAAATAAAAGCTATTATTTTTAATAAAAATTATTTTTCATATGGTAATGATTTTTCAATATTTGTTTTCATACAAATTCGAATTTTAAATTTGATTAATTCCCCAGTTAAAAGATTGATTACAATTTATTTTAAATGATTAATTATGTTATGTTTATATTTATATTTATAATTATATATACTTAATATATTTTATATAAAAACAATTAATAATAAAACAAAATGAATCAGTATTAGTTCTTACAAATTAAATTATTTAAAAAAAAAAGCGAAACTTTAAGGTCGAGTGAAATACAGGGATGAATTACTGATATTGCTGTATTGATCTTTTAAACTTGAAACCAATGTATCATTTCACTCGAAAAGAAGATGTAAAGTGAAAGAGGTTGATTAGATAAGTTTGTATTTGTAGAGATGGTTGAATATTAATTGAAGTAAATTACTTAATAAAATAGATTGAACTTCTTATGTTTTAACTTTTGTAACAACGAGTTATTATCAAAAATGTTAAAAAATTCGTAAAATAACCCATGTAAAATTACTAAATAGCAATATTTCCTATTAGAAACCTTTTATAATTTTGATGTTTGAAGTTATCCTTCTAGTCGAAAATAAATACAAACTCAAAATAAAAAAAATTAAATATACATCATAATAAAATCAACACATTCAGCGTGTCACTCAGATGTCAACAATAATAATTAAATTCCAATTAAAAACAATACGTAGACATAGACATAGAATATTTAACAAAAATAAAAAGAGTAAATGACATTTATTATATTAATGTACAAAGTCAATTTAACCGTTTAAAATCAAAAACCAACGAAATAAATAATTTATTCATTTGTACAGCTAAAATTTAAATGTAACTTAGATATAGTATAAATCGCCTATACTTCCAAATTCAAATCCACAAACTATTCTCTTTTTCTATCGCACAATTCTGTTGGTCCATAATGTCATTAACTCAAATGGTCTCAAGTGATATTCCTATATCAATGAATAAATATTTACATTAATTAGTATCTCATTCGTCGACAAATAGTTTCTATTTTGTTGTTATCGTTATTTTATTATGATTTAATCTAAATTAATATTTATTTTATTATATATGTGTGTAAAACAGAATGGTTGGAAAAAATAAAATTCCGAAAATAAAAGTTACATACTGTTGTTAATTTTATGGAAAATATCTATAACTATAAATCTAT
Source organism: Sipha flava (assembly GCF_003268045.1). NCBI lineage: Eukaryota > Metazoa > Arthropoda > Insecta > Hemiptera > Aphididae > Sipha > Sipha flava. The sequence goes on from NW_020273107.1 coordinate 1,722,342, forward strand.
AAATCTAAAACGTTTCAAGTTATATCTCACGGTGCCTTTATTTCCAAAAAAAAAAAAAATTACAATAAAAACCAAATATTACTTGTCGTTTAAAAATTACAATTACACAATTGCATCCAAAATATATGATAAAAACTAAACAATGGAAAATTCTTACAATTTTAATTACATGAGACCAAAGAAATAACAATATCAATAGAGTTTCCATGTAAAATTAATTTTGAATTATAAGTCTAGTGTTACATAAATAACTAATAAAATAATGTTTCAAATAAAGAACTGTAAAGTTTATAGGGGACAAATAACATATTATCAATAAATCAAAATCAATGTTCTACACGAAATTATTTCAGCTATGCAGCAATAAACTATATTGATTTTTAACACAATTTAACACTTTATTTGTTTTCGTAATGTTTATAGAGGACAGTGGAGATTTTCTGGTTTGCAAAATGTTGGTAAGTTTTTTTTTACTATCTAAAAAGTCACTGCATTATAGAAAAGTAACTACTACATAATCTACAGCAGTTTTCAATCAGACTGCTTTTGATAAACGTTATCCACTCGACGGCGTCGCACAACGTATCTATTGTTTGACTGAAGTTATTTTTGTTCAGTAGTTAATCGTCGAAAATAATGGTCGGGGATAAAAAAAAATAAAATAAAATAAAACCCCACGTCCTGTACATAAGAGACAAAGCAAATTTTGCACCTTCAAGTTATTATTATTAAATCGTTTAGAAATTATTACCATCGTTGGGTCCTACAGATTAATTTATTATACCGTCGGTGTCAAGGGATGTTTTAGTTGTTCCCTGTTTTGTAATAAAATATTTGGGTCGGTTTAACAATACCTTACCTGTTAGAACGAACCCTCTACGCACGCCGTATTTGTTTGACGGTTTCCCGAAAAATAAATTTAATTCGATTTTGTTTGCCTACGTACGTCGACGTACCGTTGTTCTGACGTGCGTTTTAACGCGACCATGGACTGCGAGAGCATCGTCGTCGCTTAAAAGGTTTGAATTGAAATCGTCGAAACCCGTGTACCGTGGCGGTTATTTGTTTAAACTCTGAGGTGTGCGAAATTAGACGACAAATATTTGAACAAATGGTCAACCGGATCGAATTATAATGTATTTGTTCGTCGGCCAAGATGGACAATCTGTTATAATGACGTGTGTAGTGGCAGTAAACCGTTGTATGAAGGGATATCATAACGAGTCAACAATACAGTTCGTGCATTTAGCTGTATTGTCCAGTGAATACCCACCCGAAGGTACCAGCTATTTATCCAAATCGTTAGTCGTTAGTGAAAAAAAAAAATTGTTTCCGTTGTTTCCAAAGAACGATATTCGGGTACGCTATGGTTTTGCAAAAAAAGAATGTAGATCTTCTTAACCATTTATAAACATATTCGATTCTGAAAATTTCATACACATACAAGATTTCGCACTGAAGTGTGCAGTCACATGTCTTTGATTTACACGTGTAATGAGTTTACGCGAACTGACATTGGAACTTGTTTTAAAGGATCTTCATACGAGATTTTCATTGTATATAATATTAATATTTTTTTAAATTTTTTAATGACTATTATTTTTTAATTATTATTTGTATTGTGATTCCGATCATACTTACTTACATAATTATTACGTCGGACCCGTGTACTATGTGTTCACGTGTACACAACTGAACAGTAGCGCATCTCAACGGAAGTGAAACTGCTGATTGAATGTAAAACTAACTACAATTAAACCTATTGATTTTACATATCTGGTGTTCTTCATCTATGACAATGCAATATGCTAAGTGCATGCTGGCTAAAATCCGTTATAACCTCAATCGACGATTTGCGTGTGATTCGATACTTTCGCCATTTTCAAAACATTTTTCTAGGAGGCATCCTGACGACACTAATATTATAGTGACGATAAAGAACACTTAAATCATGTATAATATACAATCGGCTTACAAAGAATCACTGAGATTATCTGTACATAAATTATAATCACGTACGTTTCTTTAGCGATTCAACTGAAAATAATAATATTAATATTATTATTATTATTATTATTTGTTTGTTCTTTTAACGCCGAACACATTGAAGTATGTTTTTTAAACATTGTTTGTTTAAAATTGATTACTTTTAAATGTAATCGTTATCGCCTTATGTGATTTCACGTCGTTTCAATACATTTTTTACGCTTCGATTTTTTTCACTTTAAGTTTTTAAAAATACAATGATGTCATGTTAACTGATATATTTTAATATGCTAGTTTAATTAAAAATATGTATACATAAAAAAGATAAATTAAGGAAAATATGTACATAATATAATATATTATGACTATGTACACCCGTCGCACGGTTGGCACGCAACACACCTATATAGCCATTAATGATACTAAAAGTAATGATTTAAGCTTAAATTTCACGACTTGATTCGAAGTCCGAAGGCAAAATAAACAACCAATCACGGGCGAAGCTGTGACGGGTCGGCTAGTAATATATATTATGTTTATCATGTTATTGATCACAACTTTATTTGTATATTTTAATTAAAATACAATAATCAATTAGGTATTCTATGCAACAAAGTATTATAACATACATTGACAAATATATTTTAATATTGTGTAGACTCATAAGTTTTGAATAATTTTTTTAATATTAAGCATTTAAATATAATCTAAAAAAAATAGTTGATTAAAAATATAAAATTATGACGTCTTTTTTCAAGTGTGTTGGTTTCAAACACGGCTGGAACGTCCAAACGATTGAAATATAATTTAATATAAATTCAGTTTTATATAATTGTACATTATGACTTCACACTTGAGTGTAAATATTTGTACGGTTTTATTAACAGTTCAAAACTTCTTACCCAAATCCGTATTATATTATTCGAATATAATTTGTATCGCACATAAATTTGTTTGTTCTAACAATATTGTAGAAAACATAAGAGTTTTCTGCACCAAGTCCACAGTATAATCTTATTTATAATTCCCAAATATATATATACTACAATTAAGTTATGGCTTAACTTGTTTTCCCAATGTTTTCCGTAAATATTAACTTATTTTCAAAGTTGTTTTATTTTAATGTAATTTTATGAAACTACAAAATAACCACTTCATGAAACAAATGGTTAAAAACATTTTATTAGGTACATTCATATAGAAAATCCAATAATCGAGTTCATATCTATAGGCTTAACTTATATAAATTTTGGAAATAAGGAAACCATATGTAGTTAGGTTATTGTAATAAATGTATAACAATAGATGAATTAGCGTTCGTTTGTCGAGATAGATACCACTCCTGATTGTTTGATTTTCCATTGCTACACTTTGAAATTTTCATAACAATTTTATTCATAAAATAGCTATTCATCAAGTTTAAAAAATTAACTAAAAAAAAAGTAATTTTTCTATGCCGATCTATGCTCCCAACTATAAAATTAAGCGAAAATAAAAATAATCAATATTTACGGATATATTTTCCATCGTGAAAACCTGTAGGGCCGCCCTATATAATATCCCTTTACCTGGATTCAAATGTTATAGTCACATTCACGAATCACACGGAGACTGCTCTCTCGCATATGCAATGTACAACGTATAAATCAAATAACAAAAACTGAGAAAACTATTAACTATTGTAGGTCATACTTTTTCAGATAAATAAATCACGTGAGACGAATTAAATAACATTAAATTATATGATATGAATAATACTCCTATGTTATGAACTCTTTTATTGCTATAATTTTATTGTTCAACGAGAAGTTTTATTTAATTTATGATACCAGTAATAAGCTTTAAGAACGGCATGTGTTTCGTAGAAAAGAAAGAAAACTTTCTCCGTAATAATATTTATACATTTATGATGGTCGTTTAGACATTACGTATTGAATGTATTGAACGATCAGTTAAAGTACTATTTCACTATCAATGAGACCTGTATAGGCGTTTATTTCGTATTTAAATAATACATTATATAATACAGTGATGTATATACATATTTTTTTGATTTTTTTTTTTGGAAGGATACCTATTGGGTGATGTTTTTATAAATTATTTTCAAAAATAAACAGAGAAAATTTAAGATAAATGAAATATCAGTGATTTTGGTTTTCAGTATATTAACTTGTAATTACGTATGTACATGTAATTAAATCTACTAATTGAACCGTTTTCGAAATACTTATATTAATGAACGAGCCTCAAAAACAAAAACTATAAAAAAGCAAATAATGATTAAATTCATTTTTAACACTTAAATCAATGACATATTTCCGGGGGAGAGGGCTCTCAGGTCTCAACCCCCTCCAGAAAAAATAAAAATATTCAAAAATCTTGTTACGAAGAAAAAGAGAAAATTAATTTATATCATGTGGTTGTAATGTTCATATAAAACAATTTGTATGGTAATATAATTATTAATTCATTTCTTATATGTAGTTTTCATGATATTATAAAACAACTTATTTTTTAAAAAAATTTTAAATAGGTACCCCTTAAAAAATTGGAAAATACACCTCTGATCTATTAAATTATAGAAATTAAATAAAAATATTTAATTTATTTATTTATACTTTTATTTTATAAAAGTATTTATTATAATATTATCCAGTTACTGATTCGAGTATCACTTATTTTGTTAATAAGTGATAAGTGATCAATAAACACATTCAGACAAACAAAGAAATAGTTGAACGTTCTGAACTACGGGCTAATAGTGTGGTAACGTATTAACCAAGTTTGGTTAAAAATAAAATCAATCGACGAGATTGCTCAATTCTGTGGCATGTGCCGAAAGACGGTGTTAGAGGTATCTTTAAGTATGTATTCAATATGTTTCAGCAACCGAGAATGTGCGGTATTTCTAAGTTTCGCTTAATTCAAATGTACCTATTATTTACTTTCACCGTTTCAAACGAGTGAAATTAGTAAAAAAAAAAAATAAGAATTCAAAAAAAAAGTATCAAATACAGACGTATAAGTTAACACGTGAAATATAATTAAGATGCAATTTTACGGTGTCATAACGATATGTGCTCTTTGGACGAAACTTACTGAATAATAATGACTTGATGGAAATACATGATAATAATGTGACGATTTCCAATAAATTAAATGTAAGGCATCGACTGATCGCTCAATAATAAATCTATCATCATTAGCTTTATTAGCGAAAGATATAAAATTAATAACCACTAACCAATACTCAGGTCGTTATAATTTAATAATTTTGATTTAGATGACTGGTTAAGTATCTACCCGTTAATCATTTGCTAGTACGTATTAATAAATCATAATGTAAATATGGCAGTTCTAACATATCATTGTAGTTGGTTTACAGAATTTACAAAGTCTACAAAATCATTCGACCAGTTTTATAGCGTTTAATGACACATACTGCAACGACAAAAATTATGGAAAATATACCATAAATAACGTCTAACCTTTAGATTTACATAAAAAAAAAATACACCAATAGAAATGTAAATATACAAATATTCTACTTTTATAGTCATTTTAATAGTTATATGGGTTAGGTCTAACTGTTGAAAAATCAATATTTTTTCATGCCTTATTTTTTTCTTGCGTTCTATCTATATCAATTTTTCGACACTTAGTGTTTGAAAAGTCATGAAATTTAAAATTGTGAAATATTTCAGTATTATAATAAACTGTTTTATTTTAATAGGTTTTATTTTTACGTATAATTGTCATAATTTATCTTCACAATTTTATAATATTAAGGTAATCAATGGTTATACCTAGAACTATAACTTTTAGATTATATAATTAATAATTGATTAATAACAATCATTAATATTTGAATAAAAAAAATTTGAATGTTTCACGTTTTTGTGAAATATTTTAAATTGCAGTGAATTTCAAATGAAATATTTCACAATGAATTTTTCATACATCACAAACTTATGTTTTAAACATAATAAACTAACTTATAGTGAACACAATTCTAAGTTTGGTCTAACTTAACCATTCAACTTTATCTACTTTGCCAGCTTGTCAAATACATAAAATGTAGTAGGTAGTTTAAATAATTTTCAGAAAAGCCTTGAATACCGTTTTTATTCGAACTTTCATAGCATACTATTTAACATCCAAAAATGTCTTTAATTATTGTGCACTTGATTTTGCTTCCGTCAAGTTTTTATTTCAAGTTTAAACTCGAATAGTAATTGAAATCAAAGTTAGGAAATAACTAACAGTTTTATTAACAAATTCGAATATATTGATATATTGAGTATATTATTAAAAGCTACCATAACATTACATCCGTTATTCATCCGAATCATCGATTTAATTATCTTGTATGATAAAACATCAACGTTCTTATACTACTGTGGGCAAAAAATATTAAGACTGTTCATAATTTTAAAATTCTTTATTTATTCTTCCAAATCTATTCCGCCCCCCCCAAAATAATCTCCTACGTGCCTCAATACAATTGTGCCAACGTTTTTTTTTTTCAATCCTCGAAACAGTTGTTAAAGTCAATTTCCAGAATAGCTTTCAATGGGGGTAGCGATTGACGTTTTTTTTGGCACCAACCGAAAAAAAGAGTGGTGGTCACTCCTTTTGGGTTATAGGTTCGACGCTAATGAGTATGTATATTATGCGCACCTTTGCCAGTTACTTTACATTTCTCGTCGTTAATAATTATTACCCAAAGGTGGTGTATAGTGTAATAATACGATTTTCATCGCGTATCCGTTTCTATGTGGCATTTTCAATGTTCTAATGAACAATACCGTTGCGCATCAATACGAGTATCTCCATCGAGAAATACTTCGCCATTGTATACATAATATAATGTTCGAATAGAATTTTAACGTGTACGCTTATACGAACGGTACACGATTCGAGATCAAAGAGATCAAAGAAACGATGACGACTTCACCGAGTTCATGATAATACTATGTATATCACGCAGACTCGTCGCGCGGACACACACTTCATTCGGTCGACGTAAACTAGTTTTGACGTTTTTAAAGCTAATACATATTTGAAAAGTAAAATACCATGGTTGTAATACACGTTGGATAAGTATACATATCTATACGCCATACAGTATCGCGTAAGAATTTCATACTAATGTATCGAAGCGGTATAAAATGAATGACGTAAACAACGGTAGGTGGTACTGAAGTTATGTTCGTCGTTCCCACGTTTGCGGCATGGATGATTTTTTTCTGATAGTACTTGAAAGTCTTCCGATCGGTGATCGAGGACGACAAAATAGGACACTATTTATCGCTTGAGTATTCTTAGAGCATTTCAAACCCCGCAGTCGACTTAAATTTAAATAACGTTGTAACCTTGCCGTAAACCGTGAAAACTCCTGTCACTACGGTGGTTATGAGAATGTGTTGGTTAGTGGCATGATCACCCACCACTGGGTAGCATTCAATTATCGGGGGGTGACTAGTGCCACGTAATTTGTATGTTAAAATATGCTCTGCCTTAAGCGCTGTGTCAGTGGGTACGGTCGGTTTTCGATGTACGCGGATCACGGAACCGTAGGGAGAAACGCGCAAAGGAATCGCTGGAAACGCACCGGAGAAAGAGGGGTGGGGAAAAGAACGCACGCTTATACATTAACCCTTTACGACCGTACCCTCTAACGCGCGATAGAGCTGTTGGAACGGGTGTAATATTTTATCGTTCACCCGACGCGATACGATCCCCAGACCGTCGGTATCGCATTCGGACGTGTTGTGAACGCGACGACGATCGCACCTCGACGGGTTGTTATGCACACGCAGACGCGATTTCCGGCCCGGAGCGTTTCACGTCCGTCGCGATGGGGTGTCGGCACAAGCGGCGGCGGTGGACATTCGCGATCGCGATCGAATCGTTTTCGGGTACGCGCGCACCGTTGTTCGTTTGTCACGAAGCTATTATATCGTTTGGCGACCGGCACGTAAACACGTCGATTGAAACACGGAGAGGATCGTCGGCGGGACGCGGAGAGCGGACGGACGTGTCGCGACCGCGTCCTCGGGGCAGTAAATTTCGTGTCCGACTTCGCGAGTCCCCGACCGGATTCATCCCCCGCGACACACCCGTATAATTGCGTTCCCGCGCGCGTTTCTCGAAAATATTATTCGAATGTGGTTTTTTTTTTTTTTTTGTGACGGGAACCCCCACGCGCACGCCGCGTCCGTCCAAGCGCCCCCTCGTCGATCGATTACCGGACGGTCGCGGCGGGGCGGTGGGTCGTAAACACGAGCCAATTTTCGGCCAGACGATCGACCGCGGTCGTAGTATCATTATTGCTAATACTGTTATTATTATCATCGTCGTTGTTGTAATCATTATTACTGTACTATTATCTCGGGCGGTACACGGTGTGCAACCGTCGGTGCCGGGCGGTCGGGGCGGCGACGGTCCGTCAGAGAGAAACACGCATTTATCATCGCGATGACGCGTAATGGACCGCGCGCGCCGATGCCGTGGCGATCGTGTGCCACCGATTACATACGAATAATAATAACGTTTACGTATATATATATATATATATATATATATATATAGAGAGAGAGAGAGAGAGCGTTTAAATGTTTATAAATCATATAGGCACCACTGTACGCAATAATATCGGCTCGCGCGCGCACGGTCTAATGATAATAATTAAAGGATCTATCGCTTAGTTTTTTTTTTTTTTTTTCCCCCGGGTCTCTCGGTTTCCACCCTCTTGCAACGCATTCTTTATCCGTTATTATAAAACAGTACACGGCAACAACATTACGATGCCGTGTGCCGCGTCGCGGGCGAGGTGTGTGCGCGCGCGCGCGAAGGTGACCGTCCGTTTGCCCGGTGGTTTATGGGCCCGACAAAGTCGTAAATTCTCCAACAGACGACGACGACGACTGCAACGACCACTGCGATTGCGATATGCGAACAACAACAAACGCGTGTGCCCGAAAATACACCCTACACCATCCACTGGAATGGTATACCGGTTGACCGCCGGGGGAGGGACCGTAATGAAAATAAATAAAAAAACACGGTAAAACGTCAAATAAGACGAAAATCCATTAGCGGTTTGTCTTTTTTTTTTTGTTTTCGGACGATTCGCCGTTATTCACATTTATTAGTTTTCGGGAAAAATAAAAATAAAAATAAAAAGAGGGACGATTATACGATTATAACACAATTATCGTGGAAATTAAAACATTTTTAATAGTTTTCGATTAATCATAAAGTTCGTTTCAGTATAAAATATTACGTTTACGGTAAAACGTATAATACAAATATTTCGTACGCTAGTCAAATGTTTTAATCATGCTTGCTTCCACAGCCGAATCATAATACGTTTCTCAATTGCATTTGTCGATAAAATCAACTTAAGCATTTACGTTATTACAAATGGGCTGTGCGTATTAATATTGATAATTTATCCGACACTTTTTGTACTCAGCATAGTATATTGGTGACAACCGGTATCTAACAATACCAATTATTACATTTAATACTATATTAAAAAAATTAATTAAAAAAAATACTATGAGCATTTCAGTTTCAATTTGCAAATTATTTTACTTAAAAATGGTCAAGTAAGATCGATCATGGTTCATAGATATAGTTTAAATTTGTATATAGTATACTTTTAAGAAATAAAAATATATACTAATTTCATTTCCAAAAAAATGTAATTAAAGCATTGTGTTTCTGAACTCATCACTGAGTTCGTTTTTTTTACAACCCATCATTATTATAATTTATAGAATCTATATGTTCTTAATCTTTTACGAGATAAAAAATGAAGAATAAATTAATTTTAAACGTTAACCGCCGTGGTAGTTATGAGGTTATGACAAGTATAATAACTCAAGCGGATGCTTTCAACAGTAGTTAATTACATCTTATTGGCGGATATATATAAGTAAAATAAACTAAACGACTTATAAGTACACAACGGGACAACCCATAATTAAGAATTCGATTGCAATAGCGTTAGGGTTCCTCGAATAATTTACTAACTTAATTCAATTTTTAAGTTCGGTACAAGCGACACTAACGAAATGTTTGTTTGGTCCTTACTTTTATCGCTTAACACTTTTTATAACTTTGATAATATGATGCAGTCATAACTTTGACGTATATTTATAATTTTACATTTATCACGGCCATAAGAATATTTTACATTTAATATTGTGACAAAAACTTAGAAATATTTTAAGAATATTTTAAAATGCACTCCATCTCTCGTTATCTTTAACCACTTGGTCCGTTTCGATCAATTAATCGGGGATACCGTTTTATTTGGTATATCATACGACAGATATTACAAACTTAATATACCCATGTGAGCACTTGTTGAAGAAAACTCAAAGGATAGGCAAATTTATGCAGCTTGCATGGTTAGGCGAGGCGAACGTGAAAATTATTGTTTACGTGGTGTAACGAAAATTCAATTTACAATATTATATTGGTTAACTTATCTAAAATAAACCATCAAACGTGAACTATCTTAAAACGTTTAGCGTATTACAGTTGGGCCGTTATTGTTATTATTATTACCATTATTGTTATCATCGTCATCATTATTATCAGACAGTGCACACAAAACACTTAAACATGAAACAGTTTTCTATCGACAGGACGCATGGTTAAATATTGGCCTACACAATACTTCAGTTGTGTAACAAAATACGTCGAGAAATAATAATAATAATGAAAACACCACCTAAACCAAACGTGTTTTTAAATGTACGTATAACCACGACGACGAGAGAACAATAAAAATACGAGTATAACGCACTTATAGAAAGAAAGGATGAAAACCAACTTGAAACAAGATTATGTTTTCATAAAGTTTTTTTTGTTTTTAAACTCATACTCCCAAAGTTGTGTGTATAACATTTTGCACGAAAATGTTGTTTGTAAAATATGTATTTACAAATCAATGCGATATTAATATTTCATTAACGTTTCTATACGGTCTGAATATATTTATTTTTCCATCCGATTTCAAATTTTCAGTCGTTTCACTTGAAAAATATAAATATTGAAAATTAATTCATAATAGGGATACTATTATGATAACATAATTGACACTGTTCACTGAAAATCCAGTATTATCTTTATTTATATAGATCAGGGTTTCCCAAAGGATGTCCCATGAAATTTGAAAGGTGTGCCGCAAAAACTTGAACTATTTTTATAAAAAAAACATAAAATGATTTTTTTCAAAATATTTAAATATAATTAATACAAAAACTTTAAAATTACAAAAAAAAATATATAATTATACATTTTAGTGTGAAACGTGTGCTTGATGTTGTTTGCATGGACGGGACCCGTTTCGCCCAAATTTTGTTTTTATATAATTCCCGTTTCGCCCAGAGTAGTTTAGACCATTTTAAAATTAAGTTGGCAATGATTATAATATTTTAATCTTTGAGTATCATTTAGCGTTATTCAAAAAACACCACAAGAAGGCGATATTCTTTATTTTCCAAAAATGTCTGGGAATAACCAATAGTATATAATATAGCAGAACACGGACGTTTTACACAAGCCAACGAATCTCACATGTATTTACATTATTTGAATCAAATTGTATTTATAATTATTAAACATTACCATATCTTTTTCTCTTTTAGTTTTTAAAACACAGCCATTTTAATAAAATGCATGTTATGTTTACACGTCGACGTCGCGTATACGTGCTGACCACGATCAAAGATAATCTTTGTCTATTTTATAAGTTATAAGTAGATACCCATTTTATACTAGATAAGATAAGTTACGGTGATGATGCTTTGATAAATTCATTTTTTCGGTGTGTTTTCGGTATACGCTTTATAGGTTTTGCTCGATCTCAATTCGATAACGACTGGATTTCTTATGTGTTATTTGCTATCGATTTTATATATTATTATTTATAAACGATATATCTTTTCTTTTCTACCTCAATTATCCGTAATTTTATTACTAAAGATTTTATAACAGTCGTCTTTTAGGGATCAGAAACTTTAGCACCATTTCTTCTTGACGTTCGCTTATAACATATTACTGAAATATTGCCAACTTAATTTTAAATTGGTTTAAACTACTTTGAGCGAAACGAGAATCATAAAGAAACACAATTTGGGCGAAATGGGTACCCGGGCGAAAAGGGCAGGGTCATTTTTGGGCTAAACGGGCTACGCCCGTTTGCATAATTAATTCAAATAAATAATTTAATTCTAGAAGGGATCGACGATAAACATACCCACATTTCTTGTTCAACTGATAAAATTCGTTCATGTTTTTTAATTCAATTAGTCCCTAAGAATTCATTTTTTTTTTTAGAGTATTACTGATACTAATTTTGAAAATAATTTCGAATCGTCTGATTTATCAGCAATAAATTATTGTAAAGGTTCCGGTGAAATGGGTATAGGTATTAGGTATGATTATTATTTGGCGGCATTAAAATAAAACAGGAGTCATATAATTAAAAGCCAGCGAATTATACTCACACGTTTTTAAACGTTGTACAAGTGTGTGACAATAAGTTTTCCTTTCCGTTTTTTTGGTTGTTATAGCAGCTACAAAACAACAACCATCTGTTAGGGATCTTATCAGGTGTATTGATGCTTCCCTCTCCTTTTCTTCGGGACAAAAGGTACCCTATGTTCTTCTCCGAGGTCTAATCTATCACTGTACCAAATTTCATAAAAATCTGTTTTATGTAGATTCGCAGTCTATCGGACACAAACCGTGGAACACGTCATATATAACATTTACCATAAACAATTTTCGACTTATTCGGTAGACTTTCTACAAATGTTCTTTTGTACAAACCTTGTCCAGACAATTAAGAATACAAAAAAAAAAAAATATTCAGTCAAATCGGTCAAGCCATTCTCAAGTTATGGCGTGACCAAAAGAAATAGGGATTTATATATAGATTTTACTAACATAACTTTTTCGGGGTTGAAAAGTATCAATTATACAACTTTTAAATAATATGTGTTGAGAAAAATGTGAAATGTGAGTAATTACAAAATACAATTTATTATTTATAATAATACATCAGAAGTGGTTTAAATTACATTAAAAAAAAAAAAAAAAAAATACCTTCATGATATATTATAATGATCTTATTATTCTTATATTTATAATTATTTAAAAATGTTATTATAATTATCAAATTGTATTCAATTTTTCTTTCATATTTACTGGTAATTAATTTTATCTAATCAGAATATTATGTTTTTGAATAAAAAAATCTTTCATTTTTTATTTCAGATTTAATAGTTGGTACAGTGTTTTGTATTTTATTTTGTTCCGTTAAAATTGTTATGAGTAAATAATAGAAGTAAAAGTACCTATATAATTCTAAATAAATATTTTGCACAAGAAGATTTTAATTTAAAAATACAATCAAAGTGTTTTGTTTTGAAAAGTTAGTAAATTTTTTTAATCGTAAACCGGTAAAAACATCCACACGGTTCATATAAAACAAACTTTTCTCTTTGCGTCCAATTTCAATTAAAATTTTTGTAATGTAGTCGCTGAACATTTAATTGGATTTGATGCGGTCTAGGCGCATGGAATGTCGATAAATGTTGATATAAAATATAACATACTCGTATCATATGCAATCATAATAATAAAATATGTGTAGGTTTTTTTTTTAGGAACTCGTAAAGTTTAAAAGTTTTTCATGATAATATACTATATGGTAATGTTGGATTTGATAGTGAGCAAAATGAAACGGTACCTTATTTAAGCATTTAAAGGAAATCATTCTCGATTAACATATATCTCAGTTTATGGATATCGCTAAACCATTACTAATATAAAGTGTGGATATAAATTAAACTTGAACATTTATTTTTTTATTTTTATATGTTTGCACATGTTAAGATAATATTTTACCAACACTTGTAATACATTTAGTTCGGGTGGTAATTAGTCACTGTAGTTCAGTTTGACTGAAAAATGAGTTAAAGTTTAAAACAATAGGCATTCGACTAAAGGTATTCTTTTCAACGACGAAGTAAAATATAAAGCTACATTCCTATTTATGCTTACAATTGTAATTAGGGTAAGGTAAACAGCACAAGAACCATTATTGGTAGGTTAAGTATACATTTATTGTTATTATTATGGTTCGGAGAAAATGACTTACGGATACTACTGACATGTATGTGTTTAACCATAAAGTTGTGTTACTAAAAAAATAAAAGTAGTTACGATTTGTGTTTGTTTTTTCTGGGTTGGCCCAAGGCAATGACAATTTTTCAAACATCACAACGTTCGCAACGTGAACGGTTTATAAGTTAGCAGCGGTGGTTGATGAAATAATTAAGAGATAGACTATTCATTTAATAAGTAAATATTAACAATCGTCAACTGTATTTTTCGGTATAAACAATAGCTTTGTTATTAATTTCTTCGTATCTGCAGTGTTTATACAATTTTAAATATGAATAAAAATAACAAATGCCGTAAAGAACTGTCTTTTAAAACTGTCATGGGTAGGAAACAGAGACATTTCTAATTAAAATAAAGAACATATATACACTTAAATATAAATAATTTATGCCAAATAAAATGTGAATATTTTCGTTTTTATTTGATTTAATTATACATATAATTATGTTAGTAAATTTTTTTTATTTTTCTCCGGCTGCTTTTGGGATTGAAACAAGCACAATTTATTTTCCAACCCTTATAATTTTAACAATTATTAACAATTTCATTATTAATGTTTCATTTTATTTTTTTATTTTTTTTATGCACCGATAATAAAATAAGCACTATATTTTTATTTAATTTTTATTAGTATAACGATAGTAAATATATTGTTATTATCTTCATTATAAAATTAAACAAACAAATCAAAAGATATTTACCAGATCAGTTACAAAAATCTTTTATTGGGTTTTTGATATCCGGCCAATTTCGATGTTTTAAACTCAAGACCCATGTAACTCAGGAACCACTTTCTATAATTTCTTTGATTAACTTTGTTTACCTTTGTTTACAAGGCAGCGAATTTATTTTTAAATAAGTTTCTTGCTTCATAGCGATTTACAAAATTATTCTCATATGGATAAAATGAATAAATAAATATTTGTTTTCCATGTTTGGATTATATTTTAATAATTATTATTATTGAAAACATTATGGTAAAATTGATGGTAAAATGTTGATTTTTTTTTCTTTTTAATAAAAGACTACGGTTTAACAATGAATTATACCGATCAAAACACTTAAAAATTTACTAGCTGAATTACCCGGCTTCGACCGTGAAAATAAATGTTTATCTTTATGTCAAGTAAGATTATTATAGGCAGATAAAAAAAATAATTAAAGCCGTCGTTATTTTAATGCTATTGTACTACGTACATTGTATTTAAACTCGATGAAATTATACTGGCACCGAGTTGTCACGCGTTCGTTGGTGAAAGATCGCAAATTTTGGTCGCCCCAAATTGCGTAATTTGCAAGCAAGAAATAAATGTACGTGTCTTGCGCGAAAATAATTTCGAATCGTCCGATTGACCAGCAAAAAGTGATTATAAAAGTTCCGACGAAGTGGGTAGAACGAAAAACAGTACAACTCTTCCTGATGCGCAACACGTGTGTGGGAGTTTAATTGCTGAATTTTAACGCCTGACGGAATTTGCATACTTTGTCCATTGCACCGATAGCAATTTTATAGTCCGCAAAGTAATTAATATCCGGTGCATATCCAAATGACGAACAAATTATGTTAATGCTCTGCGTACGCAACCAAACCGTAAGCAGTGCACAAAGTCGTTACACATCAGCAACCCGTACGAGATGTGTAGAGCATAAAAAGGTATACTCTTTGATTTTTACAGACACACGTACGCGCGCGCGCATGGCCATGCGTTAAGATTTGATCTCGGTCTAATCGGAAAACGAATTTTCAAAACATCGCTTTTGACGCGTATATTTTGATTATAAAAAGCTAACGATGCGAACGTTTTTGCGTAAGGGGACAAGAGAGTTTGGAAATAATATTTCGAAACAACTATACGACATATATTATAATGGGATGTTCTGCGGCTGATGGTCGCCGTAATTTGAAACGCGAACGCACAAAGCGAATATTCTGACGGGATTCCACGCGTGCGGCGTTCGGGGCGCGTGACAAGATCAAAAGGAAAGAACCGTTTCGACTTCGATCGGATGTAATTTTTTTCTCTATATTTCCAAACGAAAAAAAAAAAATATCGGCGCGCGACACGCGGTACGGTGACGAAGAAGAAGACGTGCGAACCGAGTTGGGCGGGACCAGCGCACCTGCGACTGGGTAAAACGACAGGTACGCTGTGATCCGGTTGTGCCGTCGACCCCCTGCCCGGCAGCGGACCGCCCACCACCGGTGAGATGCGTTACGTCAGGGCGACCACCTACCCTCACTACTGGGAACGATAGACGAACCCTCGCACCGGTTTGCCGGCTATACCGTCCGAGTCGGTCACGGGGTTCACACGCGCTCTTCACGTGTCACGGAGTAGTCAGTCGGTCAGGTCGTAGTAGCGTTGTGTTCCGGCAGCCGAGATGAACCTGGCGCAGCAGCACCACCACGGTGATTACGACGCGTTCGCGTACGATGACGGTTTCGCCGTGGCCCAGTGTTACGACGACGAGCACCCGTGGTACCCGTTCGTGACGGACCACATCGACGGCGGCGCGAGCGATTGCAGCAGCGCGTTTGGGGACGCGTTGCCGCTGGGCTCGAGCGATTGTAGCAGTGCATTCGGGGACGCTTTACCGCTCGGTTCGAGCAACTGCGGTTCCGCCGGGGCAACGGCGCACTCGGGCCTGGCCGAGGTCAGTGGACCGCGAGCGTATGGCGGTCGCGTGGCCGACGCAGCGGGCAGGAAGCGTCGGAGGTTGGCGGCGAACGCTCGTGAAAGACGCCGCATGAACAACCTGAACGAG
This sequence comes from Sipha flava, assembly GCF_003268045.1. Classification (NCBI taxonomy): domain Eukaryota; kingdom Metazoa; phylum Arthropoda; class Insecta; order Hemiptera; family Aphididae; genus Sipha; species Sipha flava. The sequence continues at coordinate 1,739,307 of NW_020273107.1, forward strand.
GCGTTCGACCGGTTGCGCGGAGTGGTGCCGGCCACCGACGATGAGCGCAAGCTGTCCAAGTTCGAGACGCTTCAGATGGCCCAGACGTACATCGAAGCCTTGCACGAGCTGCTCGGCCATTCGCCGGTGGCCACCGATGGCCGTGCGGCCCAGTGCTCCCAGCACTCCCAGCTGCTGCAGTAAGTCCCGTATCGTTCGTATCTCGTCTTGCGCACCATCATCTTGTACACGTGCACCACCGGACTGCAACGGTCGCCGGTCGGAATCCAAACCCAACGTTCGATTCAAACGCGATATCAAAGAGTAAACCCCGTCCCGTTCAAAGTCCCTGCCTCCTGTTCCTGTTCGATTTCGTACCGAAATACCAAAATTAACATTTTTAACGCGTTATACGGCGTTATTCGAATTTAAAACTCTAAGTTATCGACACTGTCCCCTACCGTCCTACCATCCCAATTGAATCAAAACTCCGCGAACCGATTGCTGTACCATTTCGTTCGGTACCGTTAACATATGATCATTTATTACGTTCGCGCGCGGGGATTGTGATTAAAACGAAATCATTCGATGATCCCGGTTTGCGCACGTTTTAATAATAACTCTGCTCTAATAATAGCTCTAATAATAGCTCTGCCTGTAGTGTATTCGACTAAAAAACGATCGAAATCGGAATGATCCGCATGCAACCGTAATGAATTTACAAAAGTCCGAGCCAATGATGTGATGTGCATTTCAATTTGTGTCGATCACATAAATCTGCGTAAAAAACTGAAATTGTACAAAATCAAAAATTGTATTGAAACTAAATATTGCGGAATAATAAGCAGGGGACCAAACTATAATATTTTTACTATTTTTCCAAAATTGAATTTGTTTAAATTGTTATATTAAACGAATATAAATTGTAGTTTTATAGATTTTTTAAATCGCTCATAACTCTCTTTTTATTCATTTATGTATGCCCTTATCATTTTTTTTCCGTCATTATTTTTGTTTGTTTTCCATTAACATGTTATTACATAAATAAGAGTTAAATAATCATACACTGCTGTGTATTGAATAACATGTTACACCTATTCTAGTATTATTATTATTATTATTATTTATAAATTATTGTTAGTATTTTGTAAAAACCATGTATTTGAGACTGTAAACTTAATTTACATATTTTTTTTTATGAAAATGTACTTAATTTGTGTTAATAAACATTTTGTTCATTTTAGTCAAATAAAAATTTGTTTATTTTTTATTATTTGATATACCTCTCGTGGTTATAAAAAATTATCTTATAAAACTTAATTATAAAAAGTATCGAAATTCTGAAATTTTGATCAAAAATATTGTTTTTTATGTAAGTTGGAAAAATCCATTATTATGATGAGTTGTGTATGTATGAAATTTACTCGATTTTCGGCCGAAACCTTGCTAAAGTCTTAACTTTTTAGTGGATTTTAAGAAGAAAATAAATAGATATTTAAATAAGACACAAAAACTATATACTTTTATTTGCCTGCAATCGTTTTATAATAAAGATATTTTTATCTCTATGGTAATTTTCAGGTATATTGTATCAAATGATAACGTTCAATAACATAAAAATTAAAAGTAAATATAACTAAGTAGAATAATTGAAACATACCTCCACATCAATGACATTTGAATGTTGTGAAGGTAGATTTCTCTGCATGAAATAAAGAACGCATTACATATCCTCACTGTCCATGAGTCAATTTCCAAAAATTTGGTATGAGTATCGATATTAGAGAACACCAAATATATTCAAGCTGAGGGAATACATTTCAATTTACATCAGGTAAAAACATATGTTTGCACTCTCCTCACCAAATTTTTTATCGATTCATTATTGATTTATAATACTAAACATTACGTATCTGTTTTAAAAGGGTATGTTTTTTTATGGTATTATGAAACCTGACAGTATAATTAACCTGAATACGCTTTTTTGCACACCTTTCATTTTGATATGTGTTGCTGTTATAACTAGACTCTAAAATGGTTTGTTGAGAATTCAAACTCTTCGTACTCATTAAAAATATTGAAATAATTTCCAAGTGTCAAGCGATTTTCAGTAATATTATACAATAAAAAATATATTTTAAAATAAATTTGTGTGTATTGTCATGATGGATGCAGTCCCTTGCGGATTTTTATTTCATTGTTTTGCGTTCATCTTGAATACATAACGATACTAGTTATGTAACTGATAGATATGATACTAAAAAGTAAAAGGAAAATGTTAGTATTATTTTTGGTGTTTACTACTTTGATAAAATATTATTAATGGAAAATATTAATATCTTAGTGTGTTTAAAGATGAACCGAATTCGACAATCAGTTAAAGTTATTTAGATACTCCTAAAAAATATAAAAATAAAATTTTCTGAATTAGTGTAGTTTGAATATAATCGTCTGGTAAAACATATTTAGTTTAAAGCAGATTAAAATTTAATTATATTATAATTGTTGAAAATTTATTTTAATTAATTATAAACCTAACTAATTTTACAACCATGCATTTTGCATCGGCCGGTCCGGACCATGGGTAACGAAAAGTAGTGTGTGTACCTCGGATACAAAGATCGATGTTTTCGTTGGATGGTGGCAGAGTTATTCGCGGGACAGAGGACGTTACGCGACACAGCGGCGAAAATCCCTGGGAGCAGAGGGGGCAGTTGCCCCCCTCAAAAGTTTTGGTGGTGGGAGTGTTGATGATAGGTACCTATTTCATAACTGATAGGTACTCATATTATTAATATACGATTAATTACTAATACTCGTGATTAATGAAGTTAGTGTCTGAGTCTGGTGTTATTTAATTTGATATTTCTAGCAATAGCCAATAATGCATACCTACATTTAAACTACACAGTAGTTGTCCGTTGAAATAAAGTAGTATCTTTTAAAAATAAAATGTTATCAATTATAACCGTCGCCCGTCGGCTGTCCGTCGACCGTCGCGTCGGTGGATAGCATTAATTGGAAAAAAACGTTTATAAATAGATTTGTTAATTCTATTTTACAATAGCATTTCGATAGTGGCATATGCACTCTATGCCTTATTATTATTTGAAAAGTGGTTTGTAAATAGTGCTACTGATAAACATATGTAATGTGTTCAATGTTAATCTTTTGTTTTAATATGTTTCGTGTATTTTCATTTTTAAAAACTAAAATTACTTCTGAGTTCTGATTTTAAAATAAAAACAATGAATCCAGAAATTTGTGCGTGTGGTAAACTGCGTGGATTATTAAATAAAACAAATTGGATGCGGCATCTTAGTTCATGCAAAAAACGAAAGTTATGTTCGAACAATAGTATTGTCAAGTTTTTAAAATTTACACGAATTGCAAGTAAGTACCTATTTATTAAAAATAAAAAAGTTTATTAAATATTGAAAATTAATTAATATACCTTAATACCTAATATATGATAGATATACATTATATTATATATTTTATTATATAAGTGAAATATGTATTATTAATTTGCCTGTTTGTATTAACAATTAACTAACTTTTTTTAGTAAACATATTATTTTATTGAATTTTCCCTATTTCTATACATTTTGATTATTTTAAAAATTATATAAATAAGAAAGAATTTTTTAAACCAATTCACTCAATTTTTTTGTGTGAACTGAATGTAGATGAAGCAGCGTCAAGTACCTAATTTATTTTATTTTTTAAATAATTAGGTATACAAACAGGAAATAATTTATCTTTATTTATAAATTATAAATCTACTTAAATAACTATGGTTTATAATATAACCATAAAATAATAACTCTGTGTCTCTGCATTATTTAGTTATGTGATACATAATTAAAAAAACATTTAAAAAGTTTGATGGTTATGGTTTATGTTGTACCTACTTATATTTTGGATTGTATTATACTTTAGAATAAGCTAGTAATAAATAATTATGTAATTACTAGGTACAATTTTCTTGTGTATACCGATACACTTGCATTATTTAACTAAATTGTTAAATTTTCTTTAAATGTGACTGCAACAAAATCTGCGGCTAATACAGACTTAAACTTATTAATATCAATTCACTCATTTTTTTCAAATTAACAGACTTTAGATAAAGGAGCACCAAGTAATTGATTTAAAATTTTTAAATTAATACATAAACAGCCGAGATGTAAGTAGTAAATACATTTGAATAATTTATAGTTATTTATAAATTATTTAACTAACTAAAGTTTATAATATATTAACACATGTTTAAAAAATAGTAGTTCTCTGATTATTTTATAATTTAATACTTAATTTAAGAAATATAATGGATATAGCACAGAATAGATTAAATTAGATAAAGTAAGTTTATGTTGTATTTATATTTGGAATTTATTTTATTTAAGAATAAGGCAGTAATAATAATATATTTTAAACTACACTTGTCTAGTATATAATACTTATAATTGTTAATTTTTTTTTTATGACACTAGGTGTTGAGTCTGAACTTGAAATTAATGATAATGCATATGACAAGACTGATCCCATGTTACATATTGATCATGATCCTTCGTTATCAAGTAAAATTGTTACATTTTCATACAATTTTTAAATTTAATTGATCTAACAAGAATATCTCATTATAGCTGCACATAGTTTGAAAATTACTCCAAAAAAATCCGGGGCTAATACGGACTTAAACTTATTATTGCCAATTCACTCATTTGTTTCAAGTGAATAGACTTTAGATAAAGGAGCACCAAGTAATTGATTTAAAATTTTTAAATTATTATATAAACAGCCTAGATGTAAATAGTAAATACATTTGAATAATTTATAGTTATTTATAAATTATTTAACTAACTAAAGTTTATAATATATTAACATATGTTTAAATAAATAATAGTTCTCTGATTATTTTATTATCTGATACTTAATTAAAGAAATATAATGGATAATGTAAGTTTATGTTGTATTTATATTTTGGAATCTATTTTATTTAAGATAAGGCAGTAATAATAATATATTTTAAACTACACTTGTATAGTATTAATACTTATCATTGTTATTATTTTTTTTTTATGACATTAGGTGTTTGGTCTGAACTTGAAATTAACGATAATTCATATGACAAGACTGATCCCATATTTCATATTCATCATTTAAAGAGAGGTACTTGTTTAATTAGTTTTTGATAAAAGTTGAGCTATTTATTGTCAATAATATAATTTGTTGACTCATTTATACGCAATATCATAATTTTACTTTGGTAAACGAGGAAACTTGATGTTTCTTGGATTTTTGGTACTCTAAAAAATAATGGTTAATGTATTTGGGTGGGTGGGTGGGTATCGTTCAAGTTTGCCCCCCATCGTTAAAAAATGATTTGCGCCACTGACGCGACATATAAATATAAATTGTGTAATAACGTTTGTTCTTAGAAATTCGAACGTAACAAAGGTTTACTCGCATGAGATATTTATTCAAAATGGCTATGATGATTTTCGACGAAATATCCATCGTAGCAATATTAATGATAATATTAATACATTTTCCAAATTAATATCATACTTAAAGTACAGCCCCGCTGAACGCGATTTGTGATTTTACGTTTAACGATTTTACGATTTCATCAAAACTATAGAACTATGGAATGGTCTCATTGAATGAGAGCGTTTCGCGTTTGCGTTTTACAATAAATCGCTTTTAACGTAAATAAATTCAAATAGTTTGTTTTCTTGCAATTAGTCGCTCTTGAAATTTCCACCATTTTTGTTGATCCAGAAAAACATTTTTTTAAAAGAACTAATTTGGAATCCTTGCCCTATGCTGGTCATAAAAATAGGACTATTATTCAACAATGTTGGTCTAATTTAAGCAAAAATATGATTATAAATGGTAAGTACAATGATTTTATTACACAAATAAATACAAAATATAAATTATCCAAGTGTACTTTATTTTAATAGAATAAATATTGGGATATAGCTTTATTTAGGCATTAAAAATATTTATCATAAAATATTAAATACGCGGGAGTAAAAAAATCGGCAATAAAATCGTAAAAATCGCTGGACAATATCGCTCGCACAATCGTTCGCGTTGCTAATCACGTTCAGTGAGGTCGGCATGGCACCTAGGCATTTAAGAGCATACTGTTTCGTAGTTGAAATAAAGATCAAAATGATCTCTTCTGTTGGTCGACGATGTTCGATTACAAATATATGATATATTCGACTGTTTATCTAAGCTCTACACAGCAGAAATATTATCATTGAAGTACTTAAAATACGTATGAAAACGGCGCCAATTTCTTCAAGCCGATTATTTAATTACAATTTTTAGTTGTAAAATTAACACTTAGTTGAACGGTTAATACGTTTATTTTTTTTTCGAATTAAAGTTTTAATTTTCGATTGTCATTTTATTCTTATATTATTATTTTAGATTCAAATTTTTATTATTTTATTTACAGTATAATTTTTTCGTATTCAAACTGAATTTAATGTAATTATAATTTGATTATCTCTTAGAGAAGTAATACTTAATACTTACTTAAGTAATACTTAAGCATCTGCAGATGTGTATCAAGAAAAATATTTGATGGAATTTACGCCATGCTAAGACTTGAGATTGACAGACTTAAATTTTTAAAATATTTAATTCAGTCACCGTATTAGGTAGGGAATGACCAAAGGAATTTTCTTTATTTTAATCAATCAATAAAATACTGACAATTTGAGATATAACAATTTTTGTAGTTTCGTATATATCTAAGTTATATTTCGTAATACATTTTTTTGATCAAATATTAGTAAAATTGTTAAAGATTTTCAATTTATTTTCAAAATTAAAATCTGTAAAACTTAAGTCCCACAGTTTTGTCTAGCTTATGACTTATCTTATATAATTATTTGTATTGTATACAGATATATTCCTCAACAATAATGAATTGATCCGATGTAGACCCATATCTTGTCAATATTTTAAAAATTAAATTTTATTAAAAGTAGTTAAAAGCAGGGACTGAGACCTGATCGAAAAGAACCGGTTACGGAACCTAAAATCTAGTGTAAATTAAAAAACCGAAAATAACCGTTACCTGTATTTTATATTTTTAATATACCCTAACCAATACCGAAACCTATAAACAATACCAAAAAAATACCGATTTTTTAAAGGGTTTTTTGCTGTTTTCAAATTCCTATTGAAATCGAAAGAAATTACTCTTTAAACTAAAGATATATTATTTAGAAACAATAATTACATATAATAATTTATATTATACAGTATTTACGCAATGTTATATTCAGCCGTCGACTAATGAATATAATATTATTGTCTAAGGAATATTAATATATATTATGTATATGTTACACGATAATGTCGATAACGGATCATTTATGCGGACACAGCAGTAAGTTATTTTTAAAATTACAAAAATGACACTGGGTTTTTGAAGTATTTATTTTTATTACATATCTACACGTCAAACACAGTACAAAGGCATATCGTATTATCGTTATTAGTTATTACCGAATAACGGTACTTAGTGGTGAATTTGCTATATTTGCTATTCAGTCCCCGACGTATGAACACGCAGTCTACCTTTATTAGTTTGAAAGTATCAAATTAAAATTATGGGCCGTCATACCGCGCCATGCGTTTATAAATATTTTGTTTACGATAAAAAATCCAACGAGTCAGTTTATAAAAGTTGCAATGGAAAAATAAAAGTAAGTAGTTACACATTTTTGTTTCATTTAATTTTAATTTGAGTTTAAAATCATTGACGAAAGAATTAAAATAATATGGTAATAAAATGGTAGGTAACTATGTAATATTCAAGTAAATAGACAAGACGATATCATCTTTATAGTTTATATCTATACTATCAACTATAATAGTGCAGTCTTGAATAATTTATTCTGGTCCTATTCGCTATTATGTTAAAAATACCCAATGTGAATATTATGTGATTATTTACAAAATAAAAAATGGTGCAAACGCACCCGAATGCGTTCCGTTAATCATATCGTACCTTTTTAATAGCTCAATTGCGTCCGCGATATTATTGCTAACAATATTTATCTTTATGAATAAAATAAATTGATAACTAATATTGCACCGTGTTTGTTTGCATTTACACTATACTCCAAACGTAGAAACATACTATTCGTAACTAGTCTTCGACAACCACGTGCAGTATGTGTAGTGATGGGTATGCAGCTAACATTACCATTTTAATATATTTAATTAACATTTTATATTAATTAATGTTATTACTTAATATTACGTAAGTTCTATATATTTGAAAGATGTCGATGTCGTTGCCGTCGAATATGATCAGCCAACACAGTAAGGAACTTAAAATTATTAAGGGATATAAAATGAAATTTCATAAAATGTTGAATGATGATGTAAAACGATGCACAGTGGGAGGAATACGAGTTCTAGCCGGCCAAAATTAATAAGGTCAAAAATCAATACATAAATGATAGGTAAATAAATATTACACATAAAATAAATTCTATTACAACATAATTTATTACTTTATCAACTATAACTATCAATAACAAAACAAAATATCACCAAATAACAATAACATTAGTTCATTTTATAACTAAAGTTAAATACTTATATTTTATTATTTATTTAAACGTTTGTAGAAATTATGTTGATATAGATAACAGTTGAGGCGAGTATACATTGAAATAACGAAGTTGAATAATAATATTACAAACAAAATCGTTTTATTTTTTACAATAAACATTTATGTATGATATTTAAAAATTAAATTTATCTGGTACTTAATTTAATAACAAAAAAATTAATAAATATAAAAAACATTAATAATTATTCAGAATAACTACTACTTATTTCACTATCACTAGTTTCTATTTCTTTCAGTTCTGAGCTTTCAATGTTAAGTAAATTAATGGCTTTTGGACGTAATTTAGTATGTGATTAGTTAGGTTGTGTTCTTAAACTTGTAATTAATGGATCAGATGACACTAATAAGAAATTAAAAACATCTCTATTTGTATGAATACGTGATGATTTTCGGGAATGATGTTCCCTGAATCGATTATAGTTTTTATTACTTGCCTCTTGGGCCTCCTCCGACAACTGCCCAATCGGTACAAGAGCATTTTTTATAATTAATGAGCCATGAATTAAAATTTTGTGTACACTTGGTGGCATTCTGTACCAGTTATAATGTTTGACATAAAGTTCTGCAGTCTGTATTGCATAGTTTTCGAATTTGTCAGAATTTATTTCATAACCACAAGAAATAACTGTTAAAATAGTTGAGAATCGGTTTAATAAATTTAAATTGATTCCAGTGATTTCTGCAACTTTTTCTGTGTTCCTAAAAAACCGTCTAGCGACATTTCCTGTATTAGACGTACCTCTTCCCTGAACAACTTTATCAACTTTAATACCTAATTCATTCCAAAGACGAAATTGTATTTCCTTCTTCTTTTCCTCGATTTTTTTCTTTTGTTCGGAAATTGTTCGTTTCGTAGTAGGAGCCGATTCTAATTTATACGCAATGTGCAATATTAATTCTAAAAATTTTATCCACGCGTGTAAACTTGACATTCCATTCTTAACATTATCTTCATTAACTATAAAACGTTTTATGTTATCCAAATCATTCATGTTAGTTGGGTTACATTTACATATATAACAAAGTTGACTCGAAGATTCTGGCAATGTATTTATAACCTTTCCATCAACCATTGTCATAAGCATTGTGTAGTTAACACATAAAACACTATTGTTAATATTCAACTCGACGGATTTTAATTCCATAATTTCTTTCTCTACTTTTCCGACTTCAGTTTTTGTAACTTCTTTAGTTTCTTTTGCATATAAAAATTTTAAAGGTCTACAGTATCGGGTAGAAGAGGGTGTCGGATTTTCCCATAAAATAAATTGAGTGTTCGAATCCGTAGTAACTCCTGTAAGACGCAATGGCACAATGCAGAATAAAACAATGCTACTGACAGTTATAGCATTTTGTCTGCACTCGGTAGTATCATCAGTTTCAATATCAAGAAAATTTTGGTGGTATTCGCTATGACCCGAACTACCATCGAATCCCCACTTACATGTACATTTTAGCTCGGAATACTCTTCCGCATAATCAATTGTATCATCAAAATCTAATGTTTCCCAAAACCGTTTAATTATATGGTCCAACAAATTTTGAAGTGGAACTGACGCACTTATTTCGCTTATAATAATATTTTCAGGGTAACATCTATCTTTAGCTACTCGAACTCGATCATACGAAGGGTATATGTCAGCTCCGTGTTTTTTAGCACCTAATCTAGTTTTGTGATACGCATTTTTAGTCATGCGAGTATCTATGATAAATGCTACAGCCTCATCATCTGTGTAAGAACTATATTTATTTTTCGCTTCATTTTTATACAATTTTCTAATCTTTATAGCTTGTTGGGGAGAATACTCGGTTGCCTGGGAAACAAGATCGGCTGCAGCACGTTTTCCTTCAACATACAATGTTGATTTTGCTGCACAGATTAATTCATCTGATGAAGTTACTTCTCTAAGGTTTTTTATTTGCCTGCGCTTAGAACGATCACTTGACCCTAAAAAAGATTAACGTGGCGTACCAGAACTTGTGGAGGGTTCGTACAATTCTTCACATTTTTTCAATAATGAAATTTTAAATTCTAAATCCAACCACTTATCATTTTTTTTAAAAAAAATTAGTCAAACACCGATTTGACTCTAACCATTTCTTCTTTAACGTACTACTAAATCCTTCAACTTTTTTCTGAATACATTTATCAAATTCCTCATTACCTTCTAAATTCCATTTTTCTCCCAGCCAATGAGTTATGTAAGCAATCATTGCATTTCGTGATTCATAAGTACTTGATGTTAAATTAAAATCATTATTTTTTAAAACTTCAAATAAACAGCGATTTTTTATGATGCTACTTTCATCTAAAAAAAAATATTTATTTTAATATAGGGCAAATTTGGGCAACTTATAAATGAAATAATTCAAAGTGTACATATATATGCTTAAACTAAAAAAAAATTCACACCTCTAAGAGCCTCTAAAAAAAATGTCTACACAATGAAAATTAAATAAAAAACAATTTCTTTAGATTCGTGATACCTATGAATTTTTATTATGATATATTAATTAATAAACAGTACTTCGAACAAATGTAACTTACTTATGTCTAATGGTTGTTCCATTTTTGATTTAGCAAAAAATAATTAAATTTTTACTCATGAAATAACGACAACGAACAAACTAAAATGAATGCTATTCACGAATAACAAGTGATTGCGCTGGATGCAATAATCTTTAAGTACTTTACTTACTCCTATCAGCTCATTAATTAACAATTATTACATAATGTGATATATTTATCATCGTCATATCAGTGGTAACAAATATTCCTGGTTGTAATCGTTAATCACCATACCTAAATTTTCTATTTTTGGCCAGCTAGAAATGCAATTCCTCCCACTGTGCGATGGTGCTGTGTAAAAAAAACGTGTACAGCTTACATGAAAACAGATATGAGTGAGAAGACAATTATTGATAGTAATTTAAACTACAGTCATGAAATAGAATCTGAAGGAAAAATGATGAGACAAGTAATTAGGAACTCTATAAAACGAAAAGCTCTAGAAGAACTTTGTGAACGTCCACTCAAGTTAATTCATCTAGAACTAAAAAATAAAAAAACGGATTTTTTAACGATGACTGACATATCTTGTATTTGAAAAGGGATTTATGCTGCTCGCCGTTCAATACTATCCAAAAAACCAACTAATATTCAAGACGTACACAATTCATTAAATTCATTAGAAATTAAAACATTTAATAATGAAACATTTCTTCTAGTGAATGACAGTAATAAAAACTTGGTTATGTTTTCATGTAAAAAAAAATTAACTGCTTTATGTGCCGTAAAAACAATATATATATATATGGTACATTTAAGTACTGTCCAAAATATTTTTTACAACTTTTTACCATTCATGGTTTGAATAATGGTTATTATATACCATTAGTATTTTTTTTTTTATTGAATAATAAACAAACAGAATCGTATTCTTCGTGTTTTTTGGCGTTAAAAAATGAATGTACAAAATTAAATTTATGTCTTAACCCCGAAATTATGTATGCAGATTTTTAAAAATCTATTCATATGGGTGCAAAAAATGTTTGGCCAGATATTATTATAAAAGGCTGTCGGTTTCATCTGGGGCAGGCGTGGTGGCGAAAATTACAGAATCTTGGTTTAAGTATTCATTATTGTGATAATGTATCAGAAATAAGACAGATTTTAAAGAATATATTTGGATTACCCATTCTGAATGAACACGATATTGAAATAAGTTTTACTGAGGATTTTATGTCTTTCAAGCCTGATGATGAAAAACTAAATCAGTTTTTGGATTATCTTATAGAAAACTATATTGATCAACAGTCAGACTTTCCTCCTCACACATGGGCAGAAATGAGCAGCAACAGTGAACGAATAACAAATGCGTGCGAAAGCTTTCATTCAAAATTTAAATCATATTTTTACACATCTCATCCCGACATATATTCCTTCTTGTAAATATTAAAAAAAATTCAAATAAACACAACAATTTTAATACAAACTTCCAATCATATACCTAAAAAAATTAGATCAGTCAATGAAAAAAATATTAAATTCATTGAAGAAAATATACAAAAAAACAAAACTGAACAAATTTCTAGGTATGATAATGTGAAAATCATGGCATTGAAAAGTCAACCAAAAAAATAACTATTTAATTATTAACCCAATATTTTAAAAACGGATAAAAGCCTAAATAATTAAATTTTACTATACTATTTATATATATTTACTAACTTTGGGGTGTAAGCCAGTTCACCTCCTCGTGGTGCACCCTGGGTAACTCTAAATGAACTGGGACGCATTTGGGCTTCGTCAAAGTAGTGACCTTTTTCTCTTGGGACGCACTCGGGCGAGACCTTATTCCGGATACATTCGGAACATTAAATAAGGGACATTTTGGGACGCACTTGGAAGTCGCCCTAAAAAATAGTACCTATGATTTTACCAGTAATTACTTTTCGCCTGTACGTGTAGATTTGTAGCAGATTACTTATGAAAATTTTAAATAATATTTATTTTAATTAATTTAATTAGTATATTGTATTCCTTAAATATTTATATTTTGAAAATCTAATTGATATAGCTATGTAATCAGATATTATATAAATATTTATAAATATATACCTATAATTTGAAAAGGGAAAGTATGGAACAAATTTGAAAAGGCACCGGAGTTCCCACCAGGATATATATGAGGAGATACTGGTTAAAGATACATAAATAAAAAGATTACCCAGACTAACACATCTGTTTTCAAAGCACACGAGAAACTCTTTTATTTTTCTATACCCGAAGTTAAAATTAACATTAATATAAACACTTTAATCAGCGCCTACAAATACTAAACAATAGTATACAATATATATTCTTGTATTAAAATTTCTAGTTTAACCAAAACCTAAATTTTAAAACTCTTAAAATCCCGAAGTTTAACCTAAACCCCTAAAAAAATATTTTAAAAAACCGAACCCTTACCTTAGCCGTTAAACCATTAAGGTCTCAGTCCCTAGTTAAAAGTATTATATTCACGATAACTTCATAAATTATAATATTTTATGACACCACCAAAGTAATAAAACAAATATAATTTCTAATAGTTTTAATACATTTTCGAAAGTCATGTGCATAACTTTATCATATAAGACAACAAAATGTAGTAGATATGTTTATTATAAATATTATACCTATAGGTAGGCATTATTCATATTGAAATGTATAGATTAAGTTTCGTATAATTTAAATTTATTAACGAAACTCTCACTTTCTAAACTCCATAAATAATATATTTAAAACAAACATTGTTTTATTAAATGTTATTTATTGCTTAACTTATATAAATAATTTGTCCACTAAAAAGCGTATTAAAATATTAAATTTAAAAAAAACAAATTTGAAAATTAGACTTCAGATTACAGGAAAAATAGTTTAAATTTATCATCAAAATTGTAAAAACCTGAATTTTACCCAAATATATTGTAATTACAACGAATAGTTGTTCATAGTATTATACCTTGGCCACTAATTGATAAGTGTAATAATTATTATTGATAAGAACCAGTGGCGTACCGATAGGATGGCACGACGGGCACTGAACCACGAGCCCATGACTCTGGAGAGCCCATCAAGGAATATTTAAGTCTAAAAAACAGATCACCATTATTAAAAAATTTAAAAATACCATGATCTTCAGAAAAAACTATGCTCTAGTAATATTGAATTACTTTATTACTTGAAATAAAAATGATTTTACGTTTTACGGCTGATACACGTTCATAGATTATTTTATTTGCGGCGTTTGATCTTCGGTACGTGGTGTCTGCAATATTAGTACCTATGTATAAATATTATAATTATTTTAGAAGAGAAATAACAATGAAACGCATTCTATATGTAGAGCGGTAATACTTCTAGTCTAGAAAATTGTAAACATTTCTTTAAATATAAATCAAAATATTTAAAACGTTGTGATTGCCTCGTTCATTTAATTCAAACCAAAAAAATAAAATGTAAATATATAATGTATAATGAAAAGTAACCATATTCATAATTGTTTATTAAATGTGTTTTTAACTAAATTACCTAATAGCAGTGGTGGATCTTTATAAGACCAAGGACTCGCAGGGTTATTTTGTCTCGGACAATCGAAGTTTTAGTTACCTACGATACTGTGACGAACACATGTAAGTCTTGGAAAATTTCTATTCACGGAACGCCGTCGTGAACCACTGGTACAGAGAATGAGACGAGAAACGTCATTAAATTAGGCGGTAATAATGGCTACTATAAAGACCAAAAAAATGACTAGGTGCCTAAAGTGTTCCTAATGTCAACTGTGATAATGAATTTGTCATAAGCAGACGCGTATTATTTCAAATAATCGAGTCTTTCGATTATTCCATTTAATTATTCCCATCACTATTTGTAATATCATCAGCAGAATCGGTAAGTAATGTTGCTCAAGTTCGGCGGAAAAAATAACATGTATCAGCTCGGGAATACAGTTAATTTAAATATATTGCAATTTCTTTAAACATATTTCCAATTTTGTTTTTTCCAATGACCTGCTTGATGCATTAACTGTTTTTATAACAAAAAAAAAAGTCCATCTGACGTTACATTTGTGGGTCATAAATCCATGTATTTCTTAAAAATATCATATAACTCCCCTTTAGTAGTAAATGATCGTGAACAATTTGTTTTTGAGTAGAGAAGTTTAATGCGTAATATGTATTTCACTAATGAATATTACATATATCGTAATAAATGAACGGAGAATGAATAACCAATATATACAAAACAATTTTATCTCACCTACCTTTTTTTTACTAAATATTAAATATCAGGAGCTTCATCAATGAATTTGGTTGAAGTCAAAACTTTAGAATTTTTACATTTAATCCACTCGATTTTCTCTTTAAAAACACTTGTAATTTTAAATAAGTACCAACATTAATTTTATGTTTCGTATTTTTCATGCTTTTTAAGCATTAAATAAATAGACCATAGAGTTGACAGTTTAATTTCTGTAGATAATTTGTTAAAATTTGTAAGAAACACATTTTCCGACAAAGATTTGATTTAATTTATTTTTCTCAATTTTAAAAGTTTTTCATAAGC
Organism: Sipha flava; assembly: GCF_003268045.1. Lineage (NCBI taxonomy): Eukaryota > Metazoa > Arthropoda > Insecta > Hemiptera > Aphididae > Sipha > Sipha flava. Next base: position 1,755,077 of record NW_020273107.1, read on the forward strand.
CATTATATCATTGTATCTTTTGGTTTTTCAGGCAATAGATTAGTGAAATAGCATTTGCCGTTTTAACCATGTATGGTGAAGTTAATGGTTCACTACAACCAGGCCCGAATTAACACTATGGTAGGCCCTAGGGCCCTAGTCCTTACATGGCCGTTATCCAGTATTTAAATGATTAAGAAACCTTTCTCTTTGGGAGAGAAATTGTTGAATCTCATGCAGTGTTAAGCTTTTAAAAACAATAATATTTACAACATAAAAATCAAATCTAAACTTTTATATGATAACTATTATACATTTTTATACGATAAAAGTTTTAAAAAATGTTGAAAAAAAATTAATTTTAATCCAAAACATATATAATATAAATTGTCAAACAAAAAAAAATTTTTATAGCAATTTGCATACTACAAAAAAATCTTAGCCACACACATTTTCGTAGGTCCAAAAATGTTCGTAGGCCCTGGGCACAGTGCCTATAGTGCCTATGCGCTAATACGGTCCTGACTACAACTACTGTACTGAATGTCATCTTTCGTATTTATGCTTGTCTGCGCGCTTCGCAGTCAAACTATCACTGGTTCGGTGTGACGTGCTCGCGTTGTTTACAATAAAAAAGAACACTTAACAAGGATAATTAATGAAATTATAACAAATGCCGGGATAAACGGGCCAGAAGCACCACAGTAATATTAATAAAAAAAATAATAATATGATAAATCTAAAAATAACAATAAAATCACATATGCCCCAAACGCGTTGTAATAATACAACAAGACAAATCGTATAAAAATAATTATAATATTTTTAACAAATATAACGGAAGTCTAACCTTGGACGGTCTGGCGTTCGAGTGGTTATGCCCACGGGACCGTGTTCACACGTGCGACGAACGCCACAACCGGCAGAAGAATCGGTTGATCAGCGGCGTCGGTCTCGATTTACAATAACTGGCTTCTCCGCGCACGACGATAACCGAAAGAAAATTTCGCGGACACGGGTCAGCTACCGTTCGAACAGTCGTCACACACACGAAGTTTTCCCCGGAGACGGCGACTCCACCGTGCTATGGTGCAACCACAAAAACACACGGCCGATGGCACGGGAAAAACGACGATACGGACGTTCGCAGAGAAAGTGTCGGTGGAAGAAAGCTCCGGCAGTAATGGCGTCCATGGACCAGTGATAATCGTATCGCGATAACGTACCGATCGAAAATTCTCGAACGTCCACGCCAACACTGTTGCCGGGTGCTAAGGTTAACACGAAATGAGACAATTTTAACGGCGACGTAACACTTGCGCGAACGATCTTATTTTCTAATTCGAATCGTTATATAAATCGCGCAAAACAAATGTATCCGTAACGTCCAACGCACTTGTGTGGGAACGGTGAAAACGAAATATATTTAAATGTTTATGCGTTGTGCAAGGAGGTTGTGATATGTGTATAAGATTTAACCGAAAGTCTATGTTTTGTACGGACCGTGGTATACATTTAAGTTTCTGGTTGTGCTGTGAATACGAGGCCAGCGCTCTTAGAAATTTTCACTTTACTAAACGGTGTTATAGGGATTTCCACTTTCCCTCCACCCCGCACTTTTTGGGATTTCCACTTCACCCACTATGGGATTCCCATCTTATCGCCCACTGGACGGATAAATGTGACATTCCAACCAAACTTTCGGTACAGGTGTGACAAAAATGTTCTACCTAGAGAGTCGTGTTTTAATTTCGATTACCGTTTAACTTTGTGTTTATTATTTCGATTTCTTTATTGTATAGCATTTACGAGTGTAACGAGAACTGAATGGCTGATGAAATTCCCTTTTGGGATGAAAGTAATTCAACAGTGGACGATCCTATAAGTAAGGGAGCAGGTTTTGGAATTTTTCAAGAATTTCGTGGAAGATTGAATGCTCTGCAAACATTTTCAACGCCTATAATAATACACAAAACCGGTAAGACAATGATGTATATTGAAATAAAAGTCTTGAAAGATTCTTCCGATCTCGTCAAACATTTCCGTTCTTTCTTAAAATAACAATTATGTACCGTCACCATAATAACACATCTTCACGAAAACAAATAAATTGATCTTGTGTCATCGTCATTGGTATACCTAAGTTATGTTGAGTATTATAATTTTTATTAAAAGTAAGATTTTTAAGTTTATTATTAGTGCTTTTTCATATGCGAAAATTTACATTCCAGTTTTCGGCAACATTAAACACAAAGGATTTTGATTGATTTTTATTTGAAACGTAATATAATATACTGTATAAAATGGTTAAAAGAGAATTAACATGGTCTATTTGATAAGAAAAAATAAATAACCAGTGTTGGGCATTATCTAGATGTTTTATACTGACGGTATTTGGATGCGTGTCAAAGAAGATTCGCACATTTGTTTCGCGTCGTGTGAACTACCTCTTTGAGCGTCTTGCATCGCACGTAGCGTATTTTCGCCATCGTTGCCTCGCATAAACTTTTGCTCCCCCTGAATCACATTGCTTCGCGCACAGATACGTATAGTGTAAACATTTAGGTGAATCAGATGTCTGGCGAAGCAGTCTCGTGAATCTTGCCTCGCGCATCAGATTCGCGCCGTAGTTCTCTCAGGTTTAACCGGCTTTAAGAACATCATATTCATATTATATAATAAATAAAACGTTTTAATTTTTTTTAATATTTAATTTACAATTTATTCGAGATTACTTGAATAAAAATAATTACTTTAATATTGTTGTGTACATATTTATTTTTATAGAACTTAAATCAAAATGTAAATTTGGTTTATTATACAGGTTTATGGTTATTTTAGAGTTTTGTGTAAGAAATGGGTAGACAACCTGGCTATTGTTATAGATAAGTATAAATGAGTTGTCATAAGTCCTTCCGAATAATCAATACAGTCCAACAGAACGGACCACATATGTTGTCAGTGTATTCATTTTTACCGCGCGAGAGTATTCCCATATCTTTATACGAACTATTCAAAAACACATTTCGTGCGTTAAATTCGTATGCGCATACGCACTACGTACGCATCATCGTTGTATGGCTTTAAAACGTCCTTCATTTTCACGCCATTAATTCCAACCCGGCGTAAAAGCCACTTCACGGGCAGAAGACAACAATAAACAATTTAAGTGCGTAAACGCCGGAAAGACGATTTCGACGTGTTGTTTTGTTCGCCGAGCGCTAAGGGATTTTTCGATTCGCGACGAACCCCACACCCGACCTGCTGAATATTGACACGTCGCGTTACGGGAGAGAAATGCGTATCGATCTCGGTTGTTGTTTCTTTCTCGGACCGGTTGTCGGTTCTGAAGTGCGCGTCGGCCGCGGGCCACCCACTCGTTGCATCAGCTACGCAACAGGTAGGCGCATCATAAGTATTGGACACGAAATCGCGGACAACGTAAAACAATGAACGATGTCTTGCCGCGATAAAAACTAAAATATGACAATGAAATATTTACCTTCACAAAAGAATCCGAGATTGTTGCCGTTTCATTGTGATCTTTTTCCAACGGAATCGTTAATAATTATTCTGAACCGGTGGCGTTGTCGAGGGTTTCCGATGAAGAGGGATTGGAAATGTTTGTCCGCAAAATCGACCGGGAACGGCTCTGCCCACCTCTTCCTTTGGTTCTAAACAAATTACTATTGTATTGTAACCTGAATTAAACTGTTTAAACAGTTTGTGTTACTACTACTATTTACAAATTGTCCATAACATAAGGTTAAAATCAATAGCTTTTGCGTACCATTACGGCCTCGAAAACCATGTTCCTGTCCGAGGAAAAAGGTTCCATGGGGGCTAAAAACCATTTTGAGATCTTATCGCAAACGCCCATAAATTGTTATCATACATATTAGAATGTAGATAAAATAGGTTATCAAATAAAATGTTATTTTACCATAAATGTATGAAAACTGTACTAAAAATTACTAATAATTATAAAAAATTTTGATTTTGGACGGAGATAACCATATTTTTTTGGATTTCCTCCAAGGAAAAATTAAAACTCTGTCTACGTTCTTGTCACTGGTATTGAACGAAAAAAAATATTCCGTTTAAACGATATACCTGTTATGGATAAGTACTTTTCAGGGGCGTATTTACATATTTTCCGTGTGTAGACCTTGAAAGATTGCCGCTCTAAATAACAAAAAAATAAAAATAAAATAATATATCGCACAAACCAAATTATCATTTAACTATCCACTATACAATAAATGTAAATTTGGTAACTATGCAAAACAAATTTTATTTAAATACTAAAACACAATTTCTTAAGATTTAAACGATTTTTATAAATAATAAATAATAATATACATTTTTTCTAATTTACATGTAGGCACGTGCCTATAGTGCCGACAAATAAATACGCCACTGACACTGTTATAGGTTAAATAAATACCGTTCACCTCGTTTTAGCTTTAAACAATTATCATTCCGTATACTTCACTTGTATTTTATTTCAATAACTCAGAAACCATTTCAAATCATACGCGGTTTTTTCTTATTCAATATTAATTTTAATTATACTGCTGTTGACTTTTATACCAGTTATATTAAAGAAATTAGTTTTATAAGTTCTAAAAAAGATGCTGTATTTCTAACGCGATTACAACATTATTAATTAATGTTAAAATCTACCGGAGTTTACATTAATTAAATCAGTTAAGTTGTACAAACATTCGTTATAGCGTTCGGGGGTTTCAGATCCGTTCAAACGGGTTGAATATCAACAAAACCTATGTTTCAATGATAAAAACATAAAGGAAATTTTATCTCACAATATTCAAAACGGATTCGACCCAACAGCAGATTAAAGGATAAAATGCAATAATCGTTCACCCTGCAGACACGTGGTTGTCGGGATTTCGTTCGCTTAACCCCACCAGTACCCGTAATACGTAAGTGCTATAGAAATCTAAATCGAAATACTCATAGACACATACCACTATTACTCAAACCGAATAAATCACAAACGTATTTGATAATAATAGTACACTATTAACTCGGCGATCCACGTATGCGCATGCGCCTAAGTATATGATATTTCAATTACTACGCACGACAAATTGCTTTTTCCCCTTTTAACAGACATGAAACACGCGTGCACACTACATACGTGTATGTTGTCACAAGTGGCACACGCGCAGTGGTGTGAAGCAATCACTGGAGTAATGCGAAAGCCGCAAGACACCACCATGTCCATTATAATATGTTACCGTACGTACAGCGTACGTGTTATTGAAACATATGACATTTAATTTCACGTCCAAATATATTAACCGTGTTTTGTTCAACAATAATTACTCTCCTCACAATTGTTACACAAATATAAAATACTACTTTTCGCGGCGAAACAATTAAATCGTGCGCGCGCATGCACTTAGTAAGTATATAAGACCTGGGGTAGGGTTCTGGAACGTGAGTTCCGAATGGCCACGAACATATTTATAGAATCAACCATCGGTTTTATGAAATACAATAATAGTATATAGTATATATAGTTTATAGTTTATAGTATTACAGTATATTATAAAATCAACGACTCAATCTAAACAGTAGGTTTTTAATATCGAATTATTCCCATAATGGTTTATTAACATATTCACAAATATGTATAACAATTAAAATATAAGAACGCAAATAAATACACAGGAGTGATGACTAATCGCTTAAACCAATTTTTAGGGTAAGTAGTTTAATTAACGTTAAGTATCAATCAAGATATGTGAACCTATGTAAATAATACCATTTTAAGTTGCATTAGTTTCTAAAAATAATTTTTGGAGATATTGAAAAAATTAATGATACAGTTTTACATATTCACGAAAAATACTGGAATATACATAGTTCATACTTCTTAGTAACAAAAATGTTCTTAAGATGGATTTTTATACACTCAAGTCAATATATCTAACAAACAAATTCAGATATTTAAAAAATAATATTACAAAAGTTATTTTAAGTTTAGTTATGTAAAATTTACTATGTATTACAATTTTCTTTTTGGCCAGTGGTTTACGAAATAAGTGTAAGAATTACAAAAATGTTGAAAAATCTTTTGAAGTTCAAATTTTAAATCAAAATAGGCACGGGTTAACTTTTATAGATCCAATAATTTGTGTCATTCATTCTTATATGTATATAAACTGTTTAAGGAGGTGAGACAAAAAATATTCAACTTTAAATATGAAGACCATCTTAATATATATAACCAACAAATATGAACAATGTAGTTGTTTACATTACAGAAAACACAGACCCGTCTCTTGGACTCTGTTATGAAAATTTCATTATTTAATGTATTTAATGTACGTCGGTACACGAAAAAATCTTCTACGATGTTTTATACATTTCCCATTCTAATTATTAAATTATGCATGACTATTATTTTATTTAATAATAATTTAAATATGATATGAAAAATAAGATAAATGTTAGAATTTTTAAAACGAAACTGCTAGGTTTCCAAATTCATGATGTTAAATAGTACTTTTTAGTTCGCTCTAGATTAGAATGGTAATATTTAAAACCTTTTTTCTAAACATTGGATTGTTAAAAATGAAAATATTCAAATATTCAATAGCCGTTTTTAAAATGTATAGCATTAAGAAGTGATACACAAGTAACTGTAATTAGCATAACCATATATTCACATGGTCTCAAAAGCCATATTGAGTCGAATATCTTATGAAATATCGTATATCCTTAAATTACACAACAATAAACAAGTCTGCGACTTCTCTCGGAGATGAGACAGCTGGTATTCTGTCCAAGGGTTACTTAAGTGTGTTAATGTATTTCCTCTTCCTCGATAATTTATTAAAACCAATCAAATTATAGTACATATATAATTATTTATATTTATCTAAATATTCATACGGTTGGTGTTGGAAATTTTGGTAGCGCCCCAAAGCTAAATTGTATATGCCCATATAGTTTTTGGAAAAAGTTTGTAGAGCAGTAGTTTGTAAGCGAGTCTCGATTGTTTAGAGCAGCGGTTCCCAAACTTTTTTTTCTGCCGTGCCTTTTTTTGGACCCAATCAAGCCACGGTGCCCTGGCTGTGAATAACATTAAAGACAGAACAAAAAAAAAAAAATCTATTGATAACCGATTTTATTAATTTTAATAAAATTTAACTTAGTTATAAATTAATGCACTTTTAAACTTAAAAAATAGATAAGTAAAAATTATTGTTATTATGATTATAAATATTATACAAAAACATTATAAGGTTAAAATGAGAATATCCGATTATACAATAGAAAATTTTACATTATTTGCTATAAAGTTTTTACGAAAACAATAAGGAAAAATCAATCTTATACATTTTAAACTATTTGTTATGAACGGTAGACCGCGGTGCTCTTAGAAAGTGGTTGTGGTGCCTCTAGGGCACTGCGATGCACAGTTTGGGAACCGCTGGGTTAGAGGTTAGTCAAAGAAGTTGAAAACGGTACTTTAGTGTTCGGGTTTTGCTAATTAAATGTGATTGTGAGTTGTGTCGGCGGTCTATAGGAATATCGAGGTATGGTATATTTTGGGCTAGGAAAAACGGTTGTTGAGGAGAAAAGTTAGGAAAGGTCATACAAATCAGAATCAGGATTATCATTAAACGATATATTGTTGAAAGGTCCAATATCACAAGTCAAACTCACGTTAATAGTCGCTAGATTTCGTACACACAAATATGCATTTTCGGCTGACATAAAAAATTGTATAGACAGTTATGGGTCGATAAGGTGGATCGTAATTATTTTGGAGCGGTGACCCTAATGAATCAATAAGGAAACATAGATTTTGTACGGTAACGTATGTAATGGAACTTGCGAGTTTTCTATCCGAGGTATGTCTTCATAAATCGACAGACATAAATAAAATGCGTCCAGAGATTGTTCAGGTAATAAAAAATGATTTTTGTTTAAGGGGCGCATCAACATTATCGGAGACTTTAAATCTGCATAATGCATTGAGTAATGCGTTTAGGTAACAATAGGTTCGAATTAAGCAAGTGAACAGTAAATCTATTGAGATGTATACCAGTTCCTAATGAAAAATCATTATATCCGTTAAATATGGAAACTGAAGTAATAAAGCCATTAGACAATAGGATTCAAAGTTGGATTGTTTCATCTATAAAGTGTCATTACCAATACTTGAACATAAGATAAGCAAAGGAGGTATTTTATCTAAAATTGCACGCTCGAATTACTCGGACCCGTCATCGTAATCGCTAAGCTCTTGATGTAACAATTATAAAAATTAAAAATAAATCGGAGTGATGAATTATCAACATAAATTCAAATAAAGCAGAACAAATATTTAAACTATTTGGGTCAGCGTAATAATATCAGTATCCCGCGGTGGTTGCAATGTGACTACGCAGTAAATATATATGTACACGGATTTTCAGATGCGCCGTGTAAATCCGTTGTTTATACGTGGTGTGTACTCGCACGGACAGTAGTCGCCATTTTCACTAAGTATGCGCAAAATAAACAATTGCAACGATAAATATAATAATAATAATACCGGGGTTAAATTATACAGCTGCAATACTCTTATCAAAATGAATAAAAAAAATTGTTCCGGCATTCCAAATTAACGTTGAAAATATTTACTGTCAAAGTGATTTCAAAGTGGCATTAACATGGTCGCGGCTGATGCAAATACGTTGGAAACCGTTCGTTACAACTTGTGTGAGTATAATTCATAGTTTAACGATACAATGCTTGTGATCGTATGTTAATACGAAAGAGAATTCTACTAAAATGTTATCCAGGGGGCATGAAGTTCAAAGTATACAAAAACGTACGATGATATGGAACGGATCCATATGATGAACGGACGAGCAAACGAACGGGAAGCTCTCTATCAAATACACGAAGACGAATGAACATTATGTAAAGAGCGATAGCAATCGAAAACAGTAGCAATGGTCGCTTAGGTAACAACAAATAATTATTTTTTACAAACGAGTGAGAAGTATTCAAAACTAAGTCGCTTTCAGTGTGTGTTTGCGTATATTATGGTTTGTTTATAATATTTCATTTAAATTAAAGTCAAAGGAAAAGGTCGCGTCCGTAATTATGCTCTGGTCTACTTAGTAATTACGAGATACAAAAATCATTAAAACTATTTATTAAACTCTTACATAATCAATTTTTCAGTGAAGCATTAGGTGATAAAAAATTGCAGTCATTAAATCCGTTCGATAATGAAAATATATTACGTGTTGATGGTTGCCTTGAAAACGCAACAGATTTAACAGGTAACCAGTGATATCCTATTATAATTCTTCATACGCGTGTCATTTTGATATAATAATTTTTAGAAACGAACACGAAATGCCGTTACGCGCTGGACGTGCGCTTAAAATATTGGCTAATAAATGGGCGCCAGAACCGCACGAAAAGTCGTCCATCGACATGTAGCATGTTTTAAAAGTGAACCTTTAATACCATAGAGCTTATTATAGGAATTTTACCAAAACCGAGAATAAACTGGCCATTAGCATTGTTTTTAAAATACGGATTTTGATTATGTTGGACCAATAATGATGAAGTCTCATGCGTGTAAAAATGCACCGTTGCAGAAAGCATGTATGTATATGCATTTTCATTTGTTGTGCAAGCAAGGTTGTGCACATATAATTAGTATGCGATCTCGTCACTGACGCCAGAAGAACTGCAAAGCACAATACTAGAGGGAATGATCACCCGCTATGTGATCTCGCAATACATTTATTGGACAAATCAAGAAAGAAGCAGGAGTTGAAAGCTATAGGGCATTAAAAGAAATAGCAAATAATCGTAAAGAATGGAGAAGAACAGTTACAAACCAGCCTACGGGTTGAAAAAAAAAAGAATACTCACAAAATAAAATGTAATCTCGGTGAAAAAAAAATGTTCTGTGGTTTTTCAAAAATTTAGTTATTTTTCACTTCACCTTTTGTTTGATAATATAAAGAAACTATGAATTGTGATTTATATTTTCTTCAAATGCTTACTTTTAGAGGCTTATGAATTAATAGATATTCACCGTGTTTCTGTAGTTTTTGTAACTGCAGTACTAAGATGAATTAAAAGTAAAAAAAAATAAAATAAATATTTAACGCATTTCGAATAAACAGTAGAATTTAACCAAGTAAATAGTTAAAATAATTTTTTTTTTTTTGTGCAAACCCTTAATAAAAGAGTCGAGATTGTTGTCAGTAATGTCACATTATTTAACCATTATTTAACCATTGCCATCCCAAGATTTTATCAATAAACAATTAAAGTAAGGAAATTTCTGTATTCATGAGTTTTGTGCCGTTACAAAGGATCGTATACGTTGGCGAAAATAATTTCTTTAGAAAACGATATCACTGCATGTACTCAAAAGTTAAAAAGTATATTATTACTATTATATTATTATAAACTAAATAAAATCATTGTACTTACGCTTGAAAAATAATAAATAAATAATTATTTTTCCTACAAATCTAGATTTTAGTATTCATATTAAACTATAATAAGTTCACTCTAATCATAACGAAAAGGAAAAAAAATACAAATCTAGAACTTTGTGTTTCACAGATTAAATATAAGATGGTAGACTCGCGTCTTATACATTAATAAGCAATTACATGGGTTAACTACTATGACGGATATGTTGAAGTAACGATTTTATCACATACTTGAGTAGAGGTGGTTACGGTTGATTTTGTAAATATAAATTTTTTCTTTATATCCTGTTTCGTCCAGAAAGATAATGATGAATGTGATAACATGGCATATCAGTTTTTGAAAAAACAAAACCTAAGATCATTAGATATCGTTTTGCAGTGCACTGCTGTAGCGAATTATATCGATCTTATAATTTTATTTTATTTTTTTTTATTAAAAAATGTATCGTACCAACATAATTACATAAACATAATGCGTAGTATATATAGTTATAAATATACTACTCCTGCAAGCTCAAGCTCATGTTGGAAGAGAGTTCTTAGATAATTATAAAATATTAAGTAAAGCTCGCATAAGGGTATTTATGTACATAATCGATCATTTTAGACGTATGATCTAGAACATAGAGTCAAAATTTATATTACAATAAAAAAACAAAATTAACTTATAACTTTTGGTTTTCAACTTTCTTAGTTTCGGGCTCCGGTGGCAGAGAGGACTTTACACAGGAAAAGACAAAGCCAAACACGCAGACACGTACAATACCTAATGATAATAATAATAAATATTTTAATCACTTTTCTTTGAAACGTAATTTCCTCGCGTTAGAAGTTATGCATCTGACTGACTAACCCGCCCCCTTCGTGCAACGCCTTAGTTATTGCCGAGCTCGGTGAACACAGGTGCAAGGCGATGAACTGAAAAGATAAATGATAAACGTTTACGGTGCACATATCGTGATTGCAATATACGTATTATACTGTATTACAAGTTTTGATTTCGCGATAATAACAGCGGCGGCGGTAGCGTTCTCGATTCTGCAGTATAATTAAACACGCACTGCCCCCAACGGGAACACTAATCAGCGCTTTCACAATGCGACGCATACTTCTACCGCTTCCGACAACTTTGTGCCAACAACCGCACCGTACATCATGATAACATGCCATTCGCGTGGAATGGAAAAACGTGCGGTATACTCGGGAGGGGGGGGGACCGGTGATTTTTTTGTTCCGAGGAAAATTTTATGAAATTACATCCTACCGTTGACCAACGATCCCAAATACCCTTCCCTACAACTATTTTGTTGTGATAATTGGCAAACCTTTTTGATTTTTAAACATGTTGTCGGTGAAAATTTTAAAAATATCAAACTGATAATGGATTATGAACTACAAAAATTACACTCTCCAAAACGTTACGCCATATTACGAGTATATTCCACATTTTTCAATGCTAAATTGTTCTAAATTTGTCAATTGTTGGGGAGCTTTTCCTTCGGAGTTTTCTCCCCACCACCCATATTTGCGCCTATAACTTTTACAACTCAATAGTCTTTCGGTATGTAGTGGAAGATGATAATAGTATTACGATCGACTACAACCAACGAGATACTTACAAAACTCTATGCTTGAAAAGAATAACATAAAGCTATTGTAGACCGATTAATAAGTGATAATTTTTATTGTGATATTGTTGAAGATTCGAGTTGTTAACAGTTTCTTTTTCAACAAAAATAATAAATATAATTTAGTATTTACAATTATCAAATAATCTTATATTTTATTTTATTTCAACGGAATATTAAATTTTTTTAGTAAACTATCATATTTTAAAAAAATAAAATTATTTCCATATTTTTTTAAATTAGAAAAAAAATTGTACTCATCAAAAACAAAGTTTTTGTTTTATTCATACGAAAAAAGATATTCAGATATATTTTATAGTTTATATTCTACCCAGGATTATCAGATAAGGTTTGAGTCATATAGCCAGTAGAGCGCCTTCAGATCGCCCAAAATAGCCATTATCTCGGATAAGTTAGGTAGCCCAATATAACCGATATCAATGTTTAATTTATACAAAAATTTAAGTTGTTATATTACAAAAATATTAAGTAGTACACATTATTAATACACACACTATACCTAATCAGTATAATCTTCATGTTCATTAAACACTTGTAAATTAAGCACTTCTTCTAATGTACAATCTTGAGCATTGTTGCTGTGGTTGCCATTTGAGTTACTTACTGTTAGGTCTTGATCATAAATTGAAGAAGTAAACTAGATATATTATACAACAACATGGTCACTCTACTCAAAATACAGTAACCAATTCCGTAACTACGACAAAAACCGTTTTAATGTTCATTACCCGAACGTTATACTGCCCGATGCATTCGTTTTATAAATTTTTTTTTATTTCATCAATTATCCTGATATCCTTTTTTTAGGAAAATAGGGGAGCTAACTTATAAACCCTCCCTGGCTATAGCACCGAACCCCCCCCCCCCCCCCCCGAATAAGCATCTATTTTCGTGACTGGCACAGAACATATATAATATAGTTATTCTGTGGTAGTGGCTTCGGAAGCCTATTTTAAAATACTCTCCCGTCGTCGATATTAGGTTAAAAAAAGCGCCCAAAACCACCCATTTATATTTAAATACCAGCCCAATTGACATGTATACGCCAATTAATAATTTTGGACGATATTACCTTTGAGGTAGCCCATTTGGCGAGAAATCGCCCAATCTGACAACACTGATTCTACCTATTTATTTATAATTATTTTTATAGATTATACAATAGACGTGGAATATTGCCATCTCCTAGAAACATTTCTTTGAATAAGGTATATTATCATTCAATTTAATTAAAATCGGTGACTATAAAATTAAACTAAGTCGCAAAACGATTAAACTACCTACTATATACATATATACTTATACTATATGTTGACATTTTTATTTTTCTGTTGTTAATATTAACAATCTTCTTGATAAACCCGTCATAATACGTTTTTCATCACTGCAATATAATCGCTTGATTTTTGTAATTCAATTTGTTTAATCGTATTTGACGTTCAAATTAAAAACAGGATACAGTTTTTATTGTTTATTCACTCTGGTGTATTTAATTTGTAAACTTTAACAGTCTATATGCATATATATAAAAAAAAACAATGTTAAACAAAAATAAATCTCTTTATTCCAAAACAGTGGTTAGCCATTCGAGTCACTTGCCAAACGAATGCTTTTTCGGTCGTCCCCATTCGTGTTTTCAATATAGTATAACTAAATGTATGCTCTCTCAATGCAAAATATCATCACATTACACAATTATTTAAACACATTTTCAATTTTATTAGGTACGTATATTAAAACCAACATTTTAATAAGATACTAAGACAATTTCATCGTTCATTTTATATTATCTATTTTATAAAACCCTGTCAGCTTACTTTATTTTCAATCTTCATGCTATGCATTATATAAATTAATATTTTACCATTATTATGAGGTATATACTCGTATTATTTTTGCCTTTTCAATCCATAAATAAATCCGCAGTGACGAAAATGCATCCCCTCCCCAAGTGACGAAGTTACATTATACAAAGTGCTTACCGATATGAAATATGTGCATTTTAATACCCGACTAATACCTAAACAAGTAGTGCGCCTCGGTTCTAATATGTTAAAATAATGATTCCTCACTCAAATAACTATAACCAAAGTTTTAACAAATTAAAATTAACGATAATTTTCTTCTACATAATCACTGGGGAAAAAATGTAATTAAAATCTAAGTATTATTGTTGCAAAGTACATTAAAATGCTGATAGATGAGCGCAAATTAATCATTTTAAAGTCATATTCGTTTGTGTATTTTTTTTTTTTTTGAACAATTTTCTTCGAAAAATGATTTTGATCATATGATTCAATGAAAATATACACAATAAAATATTTTCGCGAAAATAATTATCTATATGGTGTTTGTCAAACTTAAAGCTCTTAGGAAAAAATTGAGTTTTCCAAATCGTATGCATTGTTCACTATAATAATATAGAACAGCTTAAGACTAAACTTTTAAATCAAGCTTTTTAAATAATTGTCAAGTCATTAAATACAAAACTACCTATTTATATCAAAAATAAGCTGTTACGAGATTTAATTTAACATTATTTTCCATTTTTATTTTCGTTTAGAAAAACTACCAAGAAATTGGAAATAACCTGGTATTATTTCAAATTCAAAGATATAGTTTATACGATTTCTTCAAAAATCTTAAATATCTTACCACACACGTATCAATAATACTGCGGACTGTACGACTCGGACAATAATAATCATCCCACACATCGTTCCAACACGCCTTTGTGGTTTGCGGTATTATTATTATTATCGATTACCGTAGTTATAAAAGAGAATTCAACCTTTCTAAGCCAAAAAACAGCAGGCATTGATACACTGGATCTCAATTTTTTTACATAAAAAATTTTTATAATCAAAAATGTATACAATAATAATTTAAATTCATAATATACATATAATACTTCAACCAGTACACGTGCTGTGGAATGAAACATATTTTAATACGTTGAATAATAAAATTGTTTGACAAAAAAAAATTGGTTTATTTAGATGATGGTATCTCTATTAAAAAGTTCTAATGGTACTCTTGTGCGTCATATTTTTAATTTTTTTCTTTTTTTTTTTGTCTCTGGAATAGTCACGATATTTGTGCGCGGAATACAATAATATCAATAATATACCCAATCCTAATAAATATACTACAAAAACAATAAATATAAAATAAATTAAACACACTAATAATATTATTATTAAGCCCTCTGACAGACACGATGGCGGTTGTGGTTTCGGTCAAATTCGTTCGGTTAAATCGTCGCGGGGCAACTGGCGGAGGGTCTTTTTTCGTCAAATACGTTCCACTAACGTACTGTGGGGTAAGCTGACCCATGCGGTCAAATGCGATATATGTATATCAAACATGCACGCGGCGTGTCCCTTCGACGTGATCTACGACGTGACCCTGTGCGCTGACCAATTAGACCATACGCTTCACGCGTAAAATCGTATAATTACAGCCCGAGCACCGGTTCGCCCATGGTTATTAACACCGCAATTACGTCGCATTCTCTTATTTTGGCATTCGC
Source organism: Sipha flava (assembly GCF_003268045.1). Lineage (NCBI taxonomy): Eukaryota > Metazoa > Arthropoda > Insecta > Hemiptera > Aphididae > Sipha > Sipha flava. The sequence continues at coordinate 1,770,733 of NW_020273107.1, forward strand.
CCTTCATATTCGCTCGTCATCATCTCTTATTCCTTAATTTAACTCTTTGGGTCTTCGTCCCGCCTCCACCGCCGTCCGCTATCGCTACTACGTGTTTACTACGCACTGACAAACCATCGCCGCAACAACCGTACACGCTGGCGTCCTTCGTGCCGCCTGCCACTCCGAAGACCCAACGATTATGAATGAACGGATTGGGCGTGAACGTAGAACCCTTTTGTTCATTCACTGCTACCTAAACATGCCCTCCCGCTGCCAGATATAATTCACACGCATTAATCAGCGGTATCCGTACACGAAAATTATTATTACACTAGTATCGTTGCCGTTGTTGCGTTGTTGTCCGACGGACGTTGCACCACCGCCGGGGCAACGGTAGTCATTGTGTACGTGAAAAGGAATAATAACGGAAAAAAACAATGTTAGGTCGTCGCGATAACGCTTTTTCCCGCGCGGTATAGATAAAATACGAGTTATTGTTAATCGGACGTCAATGGTAATGTGTATAATTTGCGTGAAGTGAAATCGTAATTACGTCGGAATAGAAATGGAAAAAAAGCAACAGAAATTTCGTCACTCCCTCGTCCGTCTACAAAATTATGATGAGCAGGTTAAATTTTTTTTATTCTCGTGAAGCAGATGAATGAGTTCAAAGTAAGGATGGAAAAAGATAGGGAATAAAGCGCGAACATCTGCACTTTTCATTACGGTATTATAATAAGTGTTTACGTTTAGGAACAAATAACTACATCGTTCATTAGAAAAATAAACCCATATCTATACGTACTTCCCACAATACTTACAAATTTACCAGAACTGTTTTAAAGTAAATTTGTATCTAATAGAATAGTCAACATTTTAATTTCGCTGCGCTACTTTCAACTAAATAAAACGCATTAAATTGTATTAACACTTCAAAACTATTTGATTATATATAATTGAAACTCGCAGGTTTGAAACATCCTACGCTACACGTAATTGAACGAAATAATTATAATTACTAGGGAACGAATTTATATGTAATAAAAATACAGAAATATGTACATATATATGTAAGTATAATTTAAAAAATATGTGCTAAAAACATCCAAATATGTAGGAAAAAATTTAATTAAAAAAAAAAAAAATTATAGTTATTAAATTATCAAAATGATTTGATGCATTGAATTTTTACAATATCTTTTAAATTATCAAATATTATATGTCGTCTATTAGATCTGAAAATATTTTTAAAACGGCTAAATGATCGTTCCACATCAACCTACATCGGTTGATTGAAGCATATTTGAAGCGCATAATATTAGAAGGCGATAATTATAAATTTTTAGAAGGGTGTCTGCCACTCATTATGTCATTGATTGATTTAAAATCAATATAGCCTGAAATTTTTTCTATAACAGCATGAATTTTCTTTTTTACAACATCTCCTATTGGTCCGCTTACGAGTTTTCATTTTTCAATCGTTGATTCGACAATTTACATACTATCATTTAAGGGCATATATTTTTTCTAATTTTGTAAATATATGGTCAATAAAACTAAAATTCAATGGGATGAAAATTAAATTAATTTTCAATGTTTCATTTTACATAATATTTTGAGCTTTTCTAATAGCAATAGAAGATTACTGGATCTAAATTTAAAATAATTTCTTATATTTTCGTACGAAAAAAACGTGAAATAATAAAATATATTTAAAAATATTTACAAGTTAGTGAAATATATAAAAATATGTAAAAATATGTAAAATTAAAATAGCATCATATTAATAGGAATGATTTAAATCATGAACATTTCTTATCAAATTTTAAATATCTCGTTTTAATGAAAATATCCATTTACATATAAATCCGTTTCCTAATAATTACTATTGTCATAGTATAAACTATCATTATATTGTAATACTTTCGGTTCGTTTTGTTTTATTTAATTATTCTTCGACTTGTGTGGCAACGGTTCTACTATTTTAAAGCGCATATTAGAACATGGGGATGCACACTCGTCTTCTCATAATCAATTTGTGAGCCAAGTACGTATTAACAACCGTACGTGTTTGGTATAATCGTAATGCACAAAATTATCTTTTGCTTCTCATACTTAGAACAAATACAATTGGCGTGACTTAACTAGGTTACCTGATGAGTATAATGATTCAAATTAATGTTAATTTATAACAATGTTGTGTTCAATGATAGACTCCAAAATAAAATTTAAATGTAAGGTAAGCAATACGCCGTGAACATTAAATCGTTAAAATACAACAAGTAATATTATATATGTAAGCTTATGTAAGCATTGGGGTTTCAAGTATAAAAAACTTTTCTGAACCTGGTAAATGAAAGTTTATGTAACTTATTTCATATATAAGTGATCGAAGAAATAATAACTAAAAAACCGAGTTTATAAAAAAACCATAGTATTACACATACATAGATAGAACTTCAGCAGAACGAAAATATGTTGTTTAAATGTATTTATTTATTTGATAATTAATGGGTGCAGTCCAAATATATGTATGTATGCATACATTATGATATTGTAATATTTTATTATCTATGGAATATTTTTCTGGTATAACTAATATTATAATATTATAAACATACTATGAAGACAATACAGTAAAATTTATTTATATTAAAATCGGCGACATTTAATAAGAATTGTACCCATAAAACGTTCAAATAATGCGAAATATTAATACTGAGTTATACTTAGACATCAACACGTAGCTTATTAGTTATATAGAAAGAATCACGAAAAATAAAATTAAGTTGAAAGTTTTTTATTGAACGATTTTTTCAAAAAGATTTGTATTTTGAAATGATTTTCATAGGAAACATTGTTGTACTAAAACTTTGCAACAATTACTGACTTGAAATAAATGTTTTTTTTCTTTAAAACAAGACCTTATCAACCCAAATAGGAAATAATGTAATATTTTTAATTGTAATAAATAAACGCGATTATTATAAGTAATAAATGCACAATTATTAAATTTAATTCTGTACGTAAATTTATGTTCATTGTACAGTGATATATTTATTTTTATTCTTCGTTGATACTTTTTTAAATAAAATTGTTATACAGCCGTTTTTTGATTGAGACGGATCATAATCAATTATTTTTTCGTTCAAATATTAACAATTTTATATTTAAAAAAATACATTTTATCATAAAAGCATGAACATAAAGAAAAAATTAACACTAGTCACCTGCATTTAAGTGGACAACCTTTTCTAAATAATATACACTTGGTAACAGTAACATTTGTTATTTTGTAGAATTGTTCGTTTAAAAATTCTTAAAATAAAATAAATAAAATACATACAAACCTTGACCTAATGAATGCCTTGAATTTAGACGATGAATTAATGGTGCTCGAGATGTCTTTTTAAATTAAGGTAGACACTACAAAACATTAAAATAAACAACTGTTTAATTAAATAATTTTTATACAATTACGAAGTTTATATTTTATAGTAATGATTGAAAACCCGTACACAACATAAAATATAATTTAACAAAACTGTGTAACAATATTTTCTTTGAAAAAACAAGCAATTTTATTATTTAAAATCATAAAAAGTCATTCGATTTTATTTTCACTTGGGGATTTTTTTATCGTTATAAAGTTACATTTATCCTATATATATATTCATGTATAGTCGATAGTGGGATCAATACTATAGTTGGCGCAGTTAGGTATAATAATAAAATACTAAGTCATTGTTAAACAATGATGTATAGGATCTTCCGAATTTTAAATTGTATGAGTAGCGAGACTTCTACGATGTGTTTCTATTATAATCCCTTACCTATGCACTTAATAAGGAGTTAAAAAAGGTCCTGTTTTTATAATGATAAAATAATGAAAAGTAATGCATAATATACAGTATTACGGTGAGCAACATCATGTGCGTTTATTTATTTATTTTATCAAAACGTTTTGAAATTACGGCCGAAATAGCTACCGCTTGATATTTTATGATTCCCTATAAATTTTAATCCGATTAAAAACTGTTCAACATGTATAACGTTATGAAATATTCCGTATGGCATACGATTACAAGCCTCAATTCAAAAATGATTATAATACGTTGTACTACGAACTCGAACAACGGTGAACGGATACTGTTGAAAAAAAATTCATAACTATATAATTACACCAGTTAGTGGTTTCATTTGCCGGTAAATAACATGTACAGAAAATCACTAATTTTTTGGTTGAAATGTTATAATAAGCCGTTATGAATACCGTCAATAAATTACTGCGGCGTAAATTTCGAGTCATTGAATACAACATACTTTTTCGTAAAAAATAAATATCATACAAACAAAAACTGCATTTACCTGAATAAATATCACTGATTTTGTATTTTACCACCTTGGGTTTTTTTCTTGAGCACAAAAAAAAATTCTGGTGAAACAAAAAATCCGTTTTCAAAATCACCTGCTTGGTGTAACCGTTTATAATCGAATGATACGCTACATTAATAATTTTATTGAAGTTCTACTATCCAATAAAGTGTTAAAAACAAGAATAAATAAATTAAATATATATTATTACGAATCTCATATATCTTCTTCCAGGATCCAGAAGCCGGTATTTTCATCACGCTGCACAGTAGCCAAATTTCACGTGGGAAATATTATTTTACAATTCTAATGCAATTTATTAAGGATAATTAAAAATAATTCATTCATCAACATATTTTAAAAATATGTTGTAGATATATTTAAATCCGAACCATTCTATATGTTTGAAACGTAAACAATATTTGTTCTATTACTAAATTATTCGATACATTCGCAAACATTAATCACATATGTGCACTGTAATCTAGTAAATGTATATGAATTCATTTTGAGTTCATTGCATATTTACATACCGTTATAAATATAGATGAACAATATTGTGTACATTTGCATCTCAATTCACAGAACTACATGGGTTACAAATTCATTTGAATAACAATATAAAAAACTATACGATTACAATCGTAATTTAAATAAAATTTAATTTAAAGATTATTGAGATTAAAAACAGAAGTTAAAAACGTATATTTTTTTACTTCAATAATAAAAAATAAAAGAACACATAATGTAAAGAAAAATAAAAAATTAAAAATTAGTTCTTATTGACTTACTATCTATTATTTTTCCTTTTTAGTTAGAAGATAGTTCAAGTTATATGAGTTATTCAAAAGTAGCTATTGTATATATTATACATTATTTTATAATAAATAATATACAATATAATTAAATACAACCCTCCACGTATTGCTCCAGCAGTAAATCAATCTTCCTTCTCTCATTATCATGTTTATATTTATATTCTAATTTATTTATAATATCTTTATTTCGAACATACTGTTTCCCAGCTCTTCCAAGTAAAAAAAATTGATAAACATTTTTTTTTTTATAGTAAAATATGATGCGCTATTTGTATCGTGCATGAATTTATTTAACCATTTCCGGACTTTGTATACCATCCTCTCTCCGGAAATATTCAACCCCTCCCCATCTATGAAAATTTCGTTTTTTTTTATCACAATTGTCTTCTATGTAATTTGAATGATTTGTATAACAATTATTCCCTGAATTTGTTCGACTTCTTTTTTTATGAGTTCCTATCCATTTCGGATGTTGGACATCATGTTAGCAAAGTTGTTCCTATCAAGTGATGCTCGAAATAAATAAATTTCTGTTTATTATACTAGTTGCGGAGATTCTTTAGCCAAGATAATCGTTTTCTTTCAACAAAAATTTGTTTAACAGAATAGGTTTTTTGAATTTTTTGGGGTAGAGGATAGCGTAGAAATGTTAGAAATGGTTAAAATCTTATAAATAACGTGCAAGAGGATTGTGAAAAGCAAATTGAAGTATTCGATAATGAGAGACACAGCATAATTGGATTTTTGCGCTTTGCAGTGGGGTAGTGTACTAATTCATGGTGCAGTCAAACAAATACACACATATACCATAATTTTCCGTAAAAAGTATTCGTTTTTTTCATGTGTATTACACAACATAACAGTTAAATATATCCACTCATAAACCAAGCATATTAATTATTAATATATTATATATTATATTATAAAAACAAATTATTTATTTATTTAATAAATTTAATTTTTATTGAAATATTATGGTAGTTAAATTATAAATTATAATCACAAGATTCGAGCGGTATTAGTATTTAAATTCAGGGTTTCAAACACCCTCAGCCCCCTGCGATTCACGATCATACACAAATGTATAAAAAGTACTATAGTAAATGTTAGAATATCTTAGGAATGGAAGGGGGATCGGTAATATGCACGTGTAAACACTGATTACAAAATGTATGATAATAGATAGAAAAAGGGGATTCTAGGTCCTATTATATATGTCAGTAGGATTGTTTTCACATATAGAGCTAATCAGTGCCATATTTAGACCTTTTGTGCTCGGCGCAAAAAAAAAAATTGGCGCCCCTCTATTGGCCCTACACTACGGAAAATATACAAGGAGATAGATCCTCATGAACCTTTTAGATATTCTAAAATCAATGCTATGTTTGTGTAGTAGGCACGCCACTGTACGCCGCACGCGATAACATAATACGCCTTATTATTATAAATATGTTTATTGACATTATCACAATAAATTTGGGAACTAATATTAGGTAGGTATATTAATAATATGCTGGATTGCTGGTAGCTATATTGCTATAAAAAAATTAACATTAATTTATGATATTGTTATTAAATACAAAAAAAATAATATTTTCAAAATAATTTTAAAAGTTCTATAATTCACAAGTAAGCAAATTTCCGACCACAAAATTTTGGAGCTCCCAAAAAACTGGCGCCCGGGGCAGTTGTAGCCAGTCCTCCCCCTCATAAATGCGGCCCTGGAACTAAGTATGTAGATTAAGTAAAAATGCATTGTTAATAATGTATTAAATTGTATAATAAATCAATACATTTCTATCCATCACACATACACAATCGCATACATATTTTCTTACTTAAATACCGTTGAGAGTGAATATTATGCGTTGTCCACCTGTATCATACGGGAATATCTGGGTACTTACAATGTAAAAATCCTATTTTTAGAAAATGTTACGTTACAATTAAAAAATGAATATATGATTATAAATAATATAAAAAATAACCAAGAATCTTTTCATGAACATATTGACCATGTATTGAAGTTATAAACTTATATTTACAATTTATTATGATAAAAAATTGGCGGAAAGAATTAATCCAGCGCTTCCCAACCTATGGGCTGCGGACCACAAGTGACTCTAAACTCGTTTTTTAAAACTACATCATTATTACCATTCTAGTTAAATATTCGGCAAAACTTTCTAAAATTGCACTTAGAAACTTGATGGACTATATTTCGACAACCTGTGTATCTGTGTGAACGAGCTTTTTCCGCTTTCATTTTTTTTTTTAAATAAATATAGGAATAAATAAAAAGCAGCAAATAAGTAACAATTATTATAGTATATAGTATTACAAATAAATAAAATTATTATGTCTTAATTTTATTTTTATTATTTATTTAGGTGGTGGTACGAAACCTGGTAAGGGTTTCGGTATTCCTAGTGGTTTTCGGTATTTTTCGGCAATATTCTGTAAATCTGTTGCCCTATATTTACTCGTAGTTCTATTGATGATCGATTCGAGTGTTTTGATTCGATGGCGAATCTCATGAATTATAGGACCACTTATCGACCCTTTTCCCAACTGCTCCATATCCAAGAGAAATTGTTCGCGATCTTCAATATCTGATATTGCTACAAAAATATGTAATATGTAAAATTCAAATTTTTCCAACACATTATAAATATAACAAGTTATACCTTAGTTTATTTTTTAGTTTTAATTAAAATAACATTCATATACTTATCATAAATGTTTATTTATATTAATACTACAATACTAGTATAATAAATAATATAGGTAGTATAATACGTGCAAGAGCATAGCTGGACATTTCATGAGAGAGGGGGAGCATTTAATTGTCAAAACAAATTTAGTGTTATTTATTAAGTGTGTTTTTAAATGTTTATACATGTCAAATTCTTAATTTTTAATTATAACATACGAGGTAAATATAAAAAAAAATCATAATATATTAAAAACTTTTAAGTCAAATTATATTGTTTAAAAAAAATTAAAAAACTATGTCATTAGGTAGGAAATTATCATTTAAATACTTAGAATATTGCTTCAAAAAAATATTTTTGATTTATAAGAATTTGAAAAGTTATAAGCAGTTGAGATGTAGTGTCATTATGGATCAATTTAAAATTTCGTTAAAAATTAATGTATTTTTTATTTATACTTGGTAGGTACTTTTTCGAGTATTTCTAATTTTTTTTCTAATTTTAATTTTTTATACATATCAATAATTTATTACAATTTAATTTTTAATAATTTATCATTATATTCATGGTGTGTGTAAATACATACACATACGTTGTTCAATGTTTAACCAATGGCACACCGTTTTCTTATGAGAATAATGAAATATACATTTGTACTATAAAATGTTTATGATAATAGAAATATTCATCATATAGTACAGTGATTGCCAAATTTGTTCACGCATTCTCAAAACAAGAATATTTAATTGCGCCTCCCATAAATAAATAAAAAAATAAAAATAAAGTTATTTGAATGAAATCAAATTACTGTCGATCTAAAAATAAATATATCATAGTGTAATATACAATATAAATATTTGCCTTGCACGTCCCTAGAGACGCCGTTCGATTACCTATCCCAAGCGCACGCCCACGGGATGGAAACAAATATGTTTACCACCGCGAACAAACGGAACACAACGGATATCATACAATAATAACTAGACAGTCGAGTCATGACGTTCGCAACAATGATGCCTAACACCACTCGGGCGATGTTTCCAAGTCCTTATCATTTTCATACCGTCCTAATGTCGAGTGGATAATTGCAGTAACGCTCTATCGCCATACTATAATGTAAGATTTTAGTTAAACTATGGTAATAGTCTTTGGGTAAACTTTGCCCAAATTGCACGTACGGTTACAGGCAATCGTCGTTAAGGAGTTCCGATATAAGAACGTGTGAAAAATGCGGACGCGCGCGGACGAGTTACGCATATTTCTGCACGATTTTCGTCCGAGTAGTGCACTTGACATACTATCGATGTTACTCTCCAATGGCTCATTGGAGGATTTCGTATGAGGACGTAACACATGCGTAATACATGCTGTAAGTCGAGGCATACGTGCGGTGGAAAGTGTTGATATTTTTAATCGCCCGCCTCCCCCTTGAAATTCGGTCGAAATAACCACCGACGTACGTTATAACCTCGTGGAACCTCTTCGAAGCCATCGTCGCGAGTCGAACATGATCTATAATAATATCGTTTCCGAGTAATTTCATTATCGCCACGGTTCGTGCGCGGGACCCAACTCACGGGCGGTGGTCGTTGATCGGCACGCAAAAGCTCGTGTGTACACACAGTAAACGTGTCCGTTCCGTATTTATAATTATCATTATTCCATCGTTGCGGTTTGTTGAACGCCCGACCAAACGAAATCACGCGATTTCCGATCGTTTTTCCTAAGAGCACGTTGCAAACAACATCGGGGACGCGATGAAAAAAAACCTCTTCGGAGATTTATCGCTGGGCGGGCGCGTAAAACTTGTTTTATTACCAAATCGCATCCGTTCACGGGGTCTCGTTGATTTTCAAATGCACAAACACACCGCCCCACACCGTTGAAATGTATATAGCGCCTACATGGGCTCAGCCACTAGTTGTCGCTGTGATCGTTTGCGTTCCACTCGACAGGTCCTAGTAGTCAGAGGTGAAACTAGGAATTTTCACGCCCGAGAAAAAATGTTAAAGTTACGCCCTATCATAGACCAATAATCAAATACTCTTCTCGAGAATTGTTTTCTGATAATTAATACATAATCATACTTACTGAGTTTTAAACTAATATCAGTATTTAACAAAGTTAAAAATATAAAATAAGTTGTTGATAATTCAAAAAATTACTCCCTCTAACATTTTACGCCCGCGGATGAATCCCCGTTTTCCACGCCCTAGTTCCGCCTAACCTAACCTAACTCTCTATTAACAGTTTACCGTTGTAGAAAACCTATAAGTTGAACGCGTACGAGGACAGAGCAACGTGTAGCACAGTGCTTCTCAACCTTTTTCAAACTGCCGCCCTCTAAGAAGTAAAATGTTTTTCAACGACCTCCCCTTCACTTCATTAAAATAAAAATAGTATACATGAAATTTTTATAATTGAATAATAAATAATATAGATATAAATATAAATATAATAAAAATAAAATGTAAAATTTATATTTAAATATAATATAAATTTTTTGAAATGTACTGATCAGTGAAATGCTAGGTGATTCAAAATTATTTTTTAATTTGAGAGATGAAACCGTAAGTCTCCTCTTTTGACGATATTTAGTCGATTTCTTTTTTCATTATTAAATAATAACGCACTGCCTCTGATATATGTGGTTTATATTTCATAATCACAAATTTATTTTAGAAATCGATAGACGGAAAACAATTACAGATAAATCTTGGTACGTTGCTTTGAACGGAAAAAAAATTTACCACCTCCTAATCGCCCAAAACGAGCTCACCACCCCCCAATCGCCTTAAACGAACTCACCGCCCCTCGGTACTCCTTCGCCGACCACCGGGAGGCGATATCGCCCCCATTGAGAAGCACTGGTCTAGCGGATGCGTTCGGGTTTTTAATAGGCTGCCACACACGAACGGATTTTATGACGGATCTGGTCTGACGGATTAAATCCTTAGGTCCTCGATGGATTTGGTCCATCGAACTAGGTCCTAAGTTCTGTCCACTAACGTGAAAATAAAAATCCGCTATATTTCGCGGATCGAATCCACCAGCGGACTAAATCCGTTAGTTATTGACGGAAATCCGTTGACTTTTGTGCTAAGAACCTAGTCCTCTGGTGTTTCAAGATGTACTGAAAGACCTGCGAATTTATACGACGGAATACAGTTGCCTTATCAGTTATTATTGTTATGCGATTAATTTGTGTTAAGTAAATGTTATTTTATACTGATACATTCTAAATATATAATTGATATTTAATAATATGAATAAACATAATAATAATAAATTGCCTTCGAGAAAAAAAATTGATAGCTACTGCAGGATTGATGGTCGTGTATTATTATACCTCGAAGAGAAAAATGAAGGTTAACTGGATCAAAAACTGGCTCACTAGAAGGGACTTGTTTGGTTATATGTCATTATTAAAAGAGTTGAACGAAATGTAAAGAATTATTATTTAAAAAAATAAAATTCAATCAAAAACACTTAATTTATAAATTAATAAATTTAAAAAAAAATTTTAAAGAAAAATTATTATCAATAAATAAAAAGTTCTTATTGATGTCCACCGGACCTATCTTTTTAATTAGTGGAGAAGCGAGAGACTTAATCTATCGGACTAAATCTGCTAGATTTTCAGTTTTCAAGGATTCAAACCTTAGAAAACTATACATGGTAGGACTTTTTAGAAGATTTAGTCCATCACAGACCAAATCCGTCTTAAAATCCTTTCGTGTATGGGCACCTATTACGGTTTTCGCTACTCGAAAGTTTCATTCCGCTCACGTGTTCAACGGAGTAGGTACACTAGATCAACTGAAATAATACCTCTACGGAGCTCGTTCAGTTACTCGTTCACTTACGTTTGTCTAGAACAAAGAAATACGTTTTCTATTTTACATAATCTTTTCATGGCATCGTTCTTGTAATGTATGAACATGTTATTTTATTTTAACTATCAACGGTAAATAACATTAAGCTAGATTTTCGATGAAACCAGGAATGTGTTTTTGTTTTCATTACTATGTTTTTTCATATAATACACTCGGTAAAAATTGAAAATTTCTTAACAAAACAATGCGATTGACCAAATTATTCATATGTTCCTACATTAAATGATTATTTAACGATTATAGTTCAAAGATGATTGCCTTATTGGAAACCTTTTAAAATACTTTCAAAAATGCAATATTGTATATATTGCGATATATTATATATATTGCGACAATATTGTTTGTTTTTTAATATTTTTTCATTCATTAAAATATTTTTTATTTATTTTTTGTAGTAAACGAATTAAAAATTTTAATTCAATATTATATTATAATATATTTATATACAAACACACATTTGTAGAAGTAAAAACAGGATATTGTGTGTGTCTTCACTCAAGATTTAGCTCTAAACAATTATATGAAGGAAACAATTTACGGAACAATTTACCGGTTGTTTCAAAATTTGGATTTCGACAACAGTGTATTAAATTAGTAATTAATTTTCAGGAAACGTTACGGATCATTAAAGTTATCTCGTTACCGTAAAGTTACCATCTATCCCTGGGATTCTAAAGAATGATTATTATACAATACAGACTTCACGAACTCATGCCAACAGTATCTGGAAACGGTCAGTCAAATATATTGAATCTGTTATCTTAATCGTCATGGTTTAACGCACAACTGTTACGTAATAACAGTATTATAATAGTAACCATTTGAACATATACTGTGGCTACAGCACTACTGCAACAGCAATCACAATTTGATGTTCAAAATGATGTACGACTACGTCGGTAAACAATACGTTTCGCGATTATTCCGTAAATAACCCCTTCGGAGATTTATCGCTGGGTGGACGGGTAAAACTTGTTTTATTACCAAATCACATCCGTTGATTTTTAAATACACAAACACACCGTCCCACATCGTTGAAATGTATATAGTGCCTTCGTGGACGCAGCCACTAGTCGCTGTGATCTTTTGCGTTTGACTCGACAGATAATAGTAGTAACTCACCTTTAACGGTTTACCGTAGTTGAAAACCTATTTTTGTCAAATTAAACGCATACGGCTACAGAGCAACGTCTAACGGATGCGTTGGGGTTTTTAATACGGTTTTCGCTACTCTAAAGTTTCATTCCGCTCACACGTTTAACGGCATGCGTGGCTACAGAGACTCAACAAGGGGCATAGATGTGCGCACGGGGGGGGGAGACTGCGGACTTTGGCTTTTTCTTTAATAAATGTATATCTATACTATACAAGGTACCAAACATTTTTACATTTTACATGAATAAAGTAAAACAAGTTTTAATCTCATAGTATAGAATTGATATCTGTGAATAAATGTAATAAAGTTATTAGTTATTAATCAGACTAATCAGAACTTGCATGTAATATAAAAATTGAAGATGTAATTGATACATTCAAAAACCTTACTCCCGTAGATAGAAGGATGGAGTTGTAAATAGTATAATAATAAGTAAATAAGGATTTCTTAGATATAAATTGTGTAAGTTTAAATAGTATTTATTTTTATATTTGCATATTGAATAATTTTAAATATTTAATTATACTAGTAGTATTTAGTACAAGAATCTTTGGTTCACTTTTTTTAAGGGGCCCCTCTGCGGACATAGTCTGCGCACGCCTATGCCAGAAGGGGGAGTCATTTTAAGTATTAACTGATAAAAGATTTTTTCCCAAATCAGTACTAAGACACAGAGTCCGATTACATTCCTATATTATGATACAAACCTCATATTAATGTCATAATATGGTTTTTTTAGCCAAAATAAAATTATTAGGTAGGCATCTAATTAAATAATCGGGATTTTACTGTTCACAAGGACAAAAATGTATTAAAAAATTTAAATGTTTGAAAAGCCTAGGGGGCATAGCCCTAGTGCCCCCCTTAGAGCAGCTCCTGTTTAACAAAGTAGGTGTAATAGATAATCAACTGAAATAGCTCAAATAATACCTTACGGAGCTTGTCCAGTTTTGAATTATTTAATTATTATTTATTGAGTTTTTGTGAACTTACGTTTTTTGTCTAACATCATAGATAAATCTATCATAGACTGATAACGATACAAGGTTTCCGGGTGAATTATACAAGTGACATTTTAGTATTTACTCTTTTTATATTTGTATCAAATCTGATCGAAAAACTAAACGAAATGCATTGTATACGTTCTGGTTTACAGTGTTTATTAATTTATTTTTTGTTAATGTTGGAAATACTATATCGTCATACCATAGGACAACGCCTACATAGTCTATATGGTATTATAGATACTATAGTGTTAAGCTAAATAGTTATAAAGTTTCATAGAAATCAATTACTTACGCTAGAACTAATGAAATTGTTTACTCCCCCCGTCCAGTCAAAAGCTACAAATAGACAGATTCATTATTACATCTATTTGGTTAGGAGTAGTGTAGTATTATTGTTATTCGGTCTGTATTTTAATTATTTTATCTCAAGTACACCTAATCGAAAGTCCTATTTGGAACATTTATAAATTCGGAAAACTGATGTCATTTCTTTATTGTATACGTATTAATTCCTTAAAATACATTATATTAATCAGTGGCATGTTTTCAAATTTTTTGTGGGGGTTTTAAATTTTTATAAAAAATAAGTGATTTTTTAACATTATAAAAACAAATGAAGAGTTATTTACAACAATATATTTATAAATTAATGTTCTCTCTTCCTGTACCTTCGTAGCAAGTCATTTATGACCTTTAAACCGTTTTTTCTTCTAAGGGAGAGGGTTGAGACTCTAGAACTCCCCTTCTCACCCCAAAAATACGCCACTGATATTAGTTAAAAAATAAATTTAACCATTATTTTTTTTCTCCCAGAGTTTTTGTTTTTGATCTAATTCATTATTATAGGCATTTCAAAAACTGTTCTATTAGTACATTTATACATAATATACATGCACGTGTGTAATTGCAAGTGAATTTACTGAAAACCAAAATCACCGTAATTTCAATTATTTTCAAATTTCTCTATTAATTTGTAAAAATAATATTTAGAAATAATACACTCACGTATCTATAAAATTATATTTTATGCCCGTGACTACACACGTATAACTTTTATTTCTTTTTATTATATGTACTGATATTAAAAAAAAAATAAATAAATAATTATAAATAAATATATATAAATTACACAAATACGTTTAAAAATAAAACTACTGTGATGATTGTTGAGGAAAAAGAATACATTGCTCCAGAATTAATCAATAGCTATATTTGAAAATATATTTAAAATAAACGAGTTTTGTTAATAGTTTGTTGTAGCAATTTATTAACACGAATCGTGTAAACATAAAAGGTCTATACGTACATATACGGATCACCAAAGTTATCCTTAATATTATCATCTACGATTTTTGACCCCTAAATTTCCATTCTTTACATTTTTGCTCATAAATTACACCGTTTATTATAATGACTTTGATAACTCGAAATTCAAAAAGTTACTCATCCATTAAAAACAGTTCAAAGTTTGAAACAGAAACAATCATTTTGTCGTTTGATGAAACAGTAAGCTCATAAATAATCTAATGCTTGAAAAGCGGAAATATATTTATTTATCTCAAAATCTCGAATCGGTAAAGTTTCTATATAGAGATATCTTTACTATCCAAATGGAAAAATTACTTCTGAGTTAAATTTCTTTAACTGTTTCAGAGATTTGTTTTAAATAAAACGCGAACGAAAACATTAACGTTCCAAACAAAGAGTTTGTCGTATTTTTGTTTATAATTAAAAGAGTTTAGTTTAGTTTCTCATTCAGACTAACGTGTTTGTATTAAAAACATTCCAAACATGATAGCGTATACGAGTACATACGGTATGGTTTATCGTGAACTATACGTATCTGGGTGCGTATTTGTGTATATGTTATTAAGTTTTAACTTTCCGATCAAAAAAACAAACTTAGTGAAATAATTCAGAAACTTGATATTACCCTTGGGTAAACGCCCCAGTTTCATACACCTTGATACAGATATACGAGTACATTGTATTATAAATTAATGTTTCGAATACGTACTCCATGATGATAAAAAAATCAACACATTTTAAAAATGATTTTTATGAACAGACTTGCTATACAGACTATAATGATTATTGTGTAACTACAAGTGGCGTTATGTTTTATCAAGATAGAAAAGTTTGTGTTTTTTCTATCCAGATGAATTGGAAACTATTCATCCGAATCGTTATGCTCGGCAAATAAATAAGGTATCTATTGAGATTAAAATAAACAACGATTTAGATATCGATCAGTTGAAACCATTTGATTAGGTATTTTTTTATTTTTTTTTTTTTTTTGTACATCATAAAAAAAAGAGAAGTCAGTCCATGCGAAAGTTTGACGTATGAAACACGGACCAAACGCGTACAATGAAATGGAAAAATCTGATGATCTTCAGAACGTTTGAAAACGGTCAAAGCATCGTAGACGATAGGGTCGGGAAACAAATAGGGTGAAAGCGATGACTTGGTGACATCAGAGAATCGCCAATCCGACCCGGAAGTGACAGACGAAAATATACGGTACGTCGCGGCGACCCGGGACTATGTCCTTTTTGATGTATTCCGCCGCCGAAGCATCCACGCGAAACACAACAACCCCGTCGTAATCGATGCAGCCCGCAGTCTACGTGGTCGAATATATAATACCTAAATCAACCGTCTTAGATGGAAATCGTGTTAGGTTTTAGAACAGTATTGCAATGAACGTTTCACTCAAAATCCCGGAGAAGACTTGTCTGAAATGAAATATTTTTTTAGTCCTTTACCCTTTTAGGTTACCGGTTTGTCTAGTTCAATATTGACGGTACAACGGATACAATGTGACGGAACGAAATTTATATCGACGGTTTTCGCAAGACAGGTTTTTAGTATACAAACGCAGAAGCCAATAATACCAAAGGCACCTTACGATCAGCACCGATACATTTATTATGTGCCGGAGGAAAACAAACGCAGGACTTTTGCTTAAAATGATATTTCGAAAGTTTCTTCAAATCTATTAAAATAAATACGACTAAAATTTTAAAACATTTTACCCTCGGAATCAAATTTATTTTTTAAATACTATTTTCTATCTGTATAATAGATTGTTGTATTTTACGCAGCTTATAAAAATCTAATAATAATAAAAAAAAAAAAAAAAGTGAATTACATCAAACAATTTTGTATTAGATTAGATGTTGTTTTCGTTTTTCGGGAACACGATATTAGCCAAGCCACAAGTTACAGGCTATCCCTGGGGCGTATAGTATTATGTCGTTTACCCCGAGAATACTTGTTAACGTAAAGACCGAGTAAAGAACTCGGAAGTCGCGTCAAACGATCGGTTAGAAATGAAATAAAAGCGATAACACTTTTAGACTGAGCTGTAGTTCTCGCTGTAAAAGTAATCGAGTGAAAAGTCGGGTGAAGAGAGAAAAAAAAAAATATCAAAAGAATTTATATCGCTGACTATTAGGATCTCATTCCAGTCCACCGTTGTCCCTGAAGTCGGTTCGCTAAGCTGCCGTAATTCTTGGCCGAACCGAAATTGCAACGAATTACAACAGAAATTACGCACGAGCAGATAACATTGGCGAGTCCCATCTATTAATAGTTTACTACTAATTTCAGTGGAGTTGCGCTTGGATTGAGAAAAAGTAATGGTCAAACTGCTCACTAGATAAATAAACAATCGATTTAAAAGTATAAAATACAACAAGTAACGTAGAATACTATAACGGTTAATTTGAGCACGAATATCACACATTTTTGACCTAGGTGCAACAGTTGGACCATTACCTGTATCCGACCCGAGTGCAGTCCGAGCGTTTTAATGTAAATAAGAAAGGTAACGCGATTCGACTGTTCGCGTTGAAAGGACGTGGTTTCAATCCACGGACGCCGCAGTCCTCCCACACGGCGGGGCAACGGAGTCCGAATTCGTTTTTTCCCCCGCAACAATCACACGTCATCCCCGTCGGTCCACTGCGCGCGTCGTAACTACATAAATCAAACAGTGAATTATTATCGCGTACCGAGTGGCTCGTCCTCACCACGGCCATCGATTAATATATGTCCTTCAGGCCGGACTGTTACGAAACGAAAAAAAAAGAAATATATTAATGACAGTTTCTAGTTACGTCATCAAATTGTCCGTTACCATTACTTCTTTTCGCGGTTTTCCGATTCCCCCCTCCCCCCAACCACTGACGGAACGCGACTTACGATTTATTTGACAATACGCATGTACGTTCAGCTTGTAAAACGTTTCTACAGAACGGAATCTGTTGTTGGATATTCGTATCGATCGGTGTGACACGACGTCGACAATATAGCTCCGAAACCACAGTTAAAGATGGTGTTCGCAACATTTTGTATTTTCAATCGGATTAAACGTTGAACGCGATGTACCCGACGGAGATACAGACAGCGATTTAAATTATATAACATTAAACTGCCCTCTTTTTTTTTAATGATATTGTAAGTATTTTTTCATTGTATCACTTCTGATCTAAATATTCTGATAAACATTTCTACTCCACTTATATTATTCATTAAATTATGAAATGTATCAATTCCGCTAGCTTCCTAATACTGGACATTTTGTAAATACTTCTAACTTTATATCTTGTACATTTGTAACTATAATTTAACTGCATTATTGTAATTTTTCTACGATAAAAGCAAAAAAGGGATAAACTGGTAGGTGAAATCCAGTAGAATGAGGTCAGATATTCAGGGATGAGTAAATGGTATGACTGCATTAGTCATTTAAATTTGGAACCGATGTATCATTGCTCTCAAAAAAAAAAGAAAACGATTTCGAGTAAATAAGATCGGGATAATCAGTTTATATTTCTAAAGATGATTGATTTAGTAGAAGAACCAAATCAATTTCTAAATAAAAAAGGTTAAACTTTTAATTTATTAACTTTCACAACAAAAAAAGGATTATAACATTTTAAAAAAATCAAAAATCTCAAGTATCTATAGATAGAAATTTTTAAATGTCTAAATAACTAATATCGTTTAACCGAAGTATGTTGAAATATCCAATTTATTCTGTAACGCTAGTAAATAATTTTCTGCGATTTTTGTGTCAATTTTTTTTTTTTTATACAAGGAAAAGAATATTAAAATTCTTGTACCTAATCTTTAAACCTTCAATATTAATAGAGTAAATTTTAAAAAAATTTTAATTACAAAATGTAGTGGATTTTCGAGCTATCTGTCGTTTTGTCAAAAATCAATTTTAAATATTGAAGTTTCTTTTGAAATTATGCTAATTTTATTTTCTATTTATTAACTAGTAAGAGATTTGTGATCTGATAAAATATGGACTGTGAATTTTTTTCTTCCAATTGTACTAATTTATAGACTCAAAATAATTTTAACGGAAAAACGTGAAGTTTGAAGTTTGAATTCTATTAAATTATAATGATCTTGAATACATTCAAGTTTCAATCCAATGTCGTTTTCGTCTGGTCAAAACTATTTCGCCTGGAATAATATTTATTCCCAAGGTATCGCATGATATTCCGTTTTTTTTTTTTTTTTTATTACTTTAACCGATATCCAAATGATATTTCTATAACAGGTAACCTGTTACTAACCTATTACTAACCTATTAATCTTATTGATTCGTACTTTATCAACTCATTATTTATGTAAAATCTTTAAATGTAAAGGATTTTATTATTACGAGTATGTAGTGTGCCGTTGGTGTGTGATAAAAAACATCTACGTAAATTGTTATTACTCATGAAACAGCGAAAGTACCAAAGAAAATAAATAATTAAGCCTAAGGATAAATCGTATAGTAATAGTTATATAATTATAAAAAATAATTATATCTCATCATAGAAACAAAACTATTTTTTACTCACTATTCAAGTTAACTCATTTAGTAATTTGAACTGTTAATTGTTACATAAACACATAGAAGTGAGAGAATCTATTAATATAAATTAATTATTAAAGTGATTTAAGTCAGTTTATTACAATTATAATTTTTAAAAATATTGAAAAATTATAAAATATTGTGTGAATTTATGTCATTCAAATAAAACTTTATGTACATGAATATATAATAATAAATTATGGTTATTTAAAACACACAAAAGAAATTAATAAAAATACATTTTTACACATTTGAAATATATTAGTTTTTTAAATTTTTTCTAAGAACGAGTATTTCGTAATATTTATATAAGTATATATTTATTTTTAAACGAATTTTTTATAAATTTAAATAATTTTAATTGATACCGATCATGTTTAAAGAAAATTCGATTTTAATTTATAACTATACGCAAAAAAATTTTGTCATTCAACCAACAAAGATTATAAAATATTTCTACCTTATAATAATCGTATGATTCTATTTTTATTATTATTTTTTTTTTTTTGTATTTGTTATATTCTTATTTTTTACTGTCTTCAAAAATAAATATACCTCTGTAAAAAAAATTGTACAAATAAAACGGCCATAAGTCATTCAGTTCCACAATTGAAGCAATATATATCATACAACAGGGACGTAGCCAATGGGGGGGGTCCATGGGGTTCGGACCCCCCCAAGTTTATTCGTAACAAATAAGAAGTTTTTATCATAAGTAAAAACTTTAGTACGAAACTGAACAAATAGTTTTTTATTTTTAAAGAAAACATGAAAAATTACTTAACAATTATTTAAATCTCACCCTATTGGAGTTATAAATGTTTTCACAAAGTAATCATGCTATTAAACTTTCAATAATGGTTCCACAAACATAGTCATAATTTTTCTGTATAGTCTACGAATCTTTTAGAAAAAAAAAACATCTTAAAACGCTAAACTAAAAATTAAAAATAGATAATATACAAGGTAGACGTATCATGTACACTAGAGATGGGCAAAAATTTTGAAACATCAATGTTCCGATGTATCGATGTATCTACATCGATGTTGGTGATCGATATTTTCGACAAAAACATCGATGTTTACCTTAATAAGTTATAAGAAAATTTTTATCTATTTATATGTATGTATACTATGTATAAATTGTAAAATGTTTAAATAAATACGTTATTTAAACATTGGACTTAGAAAAAAAAATCGATTTTTTTTTTCAATACATCGCAATAAAAACATCTATGTAGGGTTTCGATATATCGAACGAAAATATCGATGTATTTTGCCCATCTCTAATGTATACGTGTACCTATAATATATATTATATTTACAATGTTAATGTTACTCCGGTGAAAGAATTTGTGCGTCATTCCAGGCCAAATACCCAGGTCCAATAATTAATTTAATTTATAGTTTAAGTTGTGAACCTATGTGGGCCTTTTGTTTGGAGCAAGCGACGTACGCATGCGCAAGTGAAACTATACGATTGAAGGAGTGCTAAAAATAGGGAAAATTAACCCATCCGTAATTTTTGATTTTTTCGAAGAGCGTTAACATTTCAAGTATATTAATATTTTCGGTTACATACCATATTTTCAATAAATTATACGGAAAGTATAAAAAGAAATGTTTATTTTAATGCATTTTTCATATACAAAGAAGGAATGTTATAAATAACATAAAATATGGACAACATGAATTACAGTATATTAATTGCAGATGAATAATTACATTTTTGATCTTTTGATTTAAGTCTCTTAAAACTAACTATAAGACTAAACTATCCCACCAACTATTGTTAATAATCTCTTTCTTGAATATATTCTCAATATTAAATAAATACTTTTCCAAACTTTACCTTAATATTTACAGATGGTACCGTCCCCCCTCAATCGCTTTTTTCATTCCAGACCTTTCCAACAATCTCCCGCTTTCCATTTCCTCGTACACAGCCGAATGTTTAACTATTCTAGAAGCTTTCCGAACCATTTATACTTTTTTACTCCAATACATTTCTTATTGTATCCGACTCCTTATTCACCCAGCATGGCCTTTCATCCGATATTTGTATGTCCCTTTCTTCCTCTATTTCCACGATGATCAAATAAATACCAGCTTGGGATAAAATCAATGAACAAACTTACCCCCCTCTGCCACCTGCTATAAACAAATTTCACCCATCTATGGTGTACCCAGCCAGAGTAATACCCTCCCATCTATAATTCAACAACTTAAATTTAAGCAGGAACACAATAGTATCGTTTTCATATTACATAATAGGCCCCATAACACTCCTATAGATTATCACTAATATATTATGACTCAATCCTATTCACAGTACACCACACAGAAGCAATCTGTGATATCTATCATATTCCCTTTTATTACCCATCTTTAACCCTTCAGTGTCCTCTCTACCACACCTTATTATACCCAATCCATTCTTACTACAAAATCAATCTCCGTTATTATTTCTACAATATCCTTTACCAATCAGACTGCCTCCAAAATTTAAAATTTCACAAACCTAACCATCCACATCAAATACTTTTATCTAATTTCCTATTTTTGTAATTCTATGTTTTTGTTTTACATTTCTGTGATATAGTAATTCTCGATATTGATTGTAATCTTTAAAAAGTTTATAACTGAAAATATATTATTAAATATATTATATGATTAACTGAAATAAAAATACAAAATAAATAATAAAACATCAATGGAAATACTTATTTATATACTTTGAATTTAAAAAAATACATTAACCCAATTAGTTCTTAAAACTATATACAATATTTTCTGGATTAAAAATCAGTCCACATTGTTATTAGTATATACATTGTTATTAGTTATTGTTATTAAGGTTTATAATTAATTTTTCTAGAAAACTACATATTTGGTTAAGTTAAATATGATTCTGTTAACCCTTTGACGACGCTTATGGTTTTAACATTACAATCTTTGCAAAAAAATATTTATAATTTTAAAAAAAATTTTCGTACCATTGTCTGTTTAGTTGAAAATTATTAACATTTCTATATTTATTTAAAATTTTAAAATATGTTATAATTTAATACAGATATTTTTGTAATTCATAAAAATGATAGTCGTAAAAAGGTAGAAAATATGTACTAAAATGATTACTTAATAGAATCTCAAAACATCAATTAACATCATATTTTGTGAAAATAAATTGTATGTCTTATGTACGAATCACTAGATAAAATTAGTTAAATTTACAAACTTAAATTAATATTTTTTTCTCTCTTTTCACTAAGTTATAATTATTGAGCTATTGATTTGGTAAAAGATGAAAAATAAATCTTTTTTCGAGTATTTAATCAATATTTGTTTTTACTATGTTTAAATGAATTAAATTTAATCTAAATTTATTTTTAATTTTTACTGCAACAAATTCGAAACACGATATTTATGTTATAAGAAAATTGATAATAGTGTAAAATTCTTACTTAAGTCAATGAGTTCTTCTATAGTATGTTCTTGGGGCTTTTTCCGATCGGCCAATTGTTTCTTTTTTTCTGTATTATGCATTTTCGTCTCTTTTCCGTTAGTCATTATGCTCTGTAGCTTTTCTTTTTCCGCGACATAATTTTCTAATAATTTTACGTTTGATTAATTTACAAAAATACTATCATCATAACAAAATTGATCGAAATAAATCACACGCATAGTTTTAACAATTAAGTTATTTTTTAGCACTTAAACTGATTATAAATATTAACTGGTACCCTGTCGGTTACCTCTAAGATAATGTAAATTAATAAGATCGAAATCGTATTCGAATTGAACAAATAAACACCAATTTATCGTTATTATTTTTACGAGTGTAAACAAAAGTGATCACGGTGTACATATATGTTACGGGTAATGTTAAAATTTGGATAATGTCGACATTATCCGGCTAAAGTCGACATTAGCCATCTGTTATGGCTAATGTGTAATTTTTCGTTTATAAGCAGTAATTAATAATATTATCCGGATAATGTTAACCTTAACCAGTCAATATTGGATAATGTTAAAAGTGTATTAAATAGACAATAGAGTTTAGCATTCTATATATTAAAAAAACGTTGGACTTCCAGAGTATAATATCTTGACTTGTAACCGAGTTAATCAGTTATCTTACCGATAAAGTGAACAATATATCGATATGTGGGTTTAATATTTATCTTAGTTGTACGACATTTTTTGTTATAATTTTATATACGCTATACAAAATATGACGTCGTGCGTCGATCTGTTATTAGTCTGCTTTCAGTTTTCACACGTGATAATTGCAAGCACAATGTTATTAGTGTTAAACTGTTAAGTGTTTTAGATTGCATTTTTAATAAAATGGAAACAAAACTGGAGTTTGATAATTTATTTGAGAAATTATTGTCTGAAAAACGAGAAGATAATTCATCTTATTTATCAAATGTAAAATATTTGAATATAATTAATGAATTGAAAGGCGGCAATAAATCTCGTCGTTTGAATAAATTTGAAATTGTTAATATTGGAGGATGAGAGAAACTTATAGCACCTATTAAAAAAGGTAGTACTAATTTACTAGATTACGTAAAAAATGAAGAAGTATATGACATACTAAATGAGATACACCTTAATATTGGTCATGGTGGTAAAAATCGAATGATGGCAGAAATAAAAAATTTGATTCAAGAAGTTGCACTTATGTACATATAATTTATTGTATGTCAAATATATTTAATATTGTTAATGATTTACAATGATTTTATCTCATGCACGTTAAATTTTTAAGGGTATTAAGAAATTATCCAAAAGTTCTTGGCTAATATCATATTATCCGGTTAATGTTAATATTAGCCAACATTAAATAATATTCATAGCGGGTAATGATAACAGTTGCCTAATATCGACTTTAGCCGGATAATGTCGCCATTAACCAAATGTTAACATTACTCGTAACATAATTATATATATATATATATATCCCCAAAATCTATGGTCCTTTATTTAAATTTCAGGTACTATGGAAACAGCTCAGCTGAATATGTTATTAAGAAATGTCGCTTCGCGATGAACAATGCTATACAAATCCTAGAACAATATTATTTACTATATATTTATATGACTCAAAGATCATGGGAAAACCAATGTTTGCATTGTTAATTATTCAACGTAAATCATCAAAGAAAGAAAAAAATTATTAACTAAACAAATATTTGTTTTCTATTCGACAAAGTTTTTAAAATTTAGACGATATTCCGAGAGTCATATAATTTGTGTTCTTTGTCAAGTAAACGATTTGCGATTCATTCAAATACACCAAAACGCCTATATGCAATAGCTGTGTATTACTTATATCATGTATTAATATATATATTGAAAACACCAGGACAGTATTCCGATTTTTAACGGCTTCGTTCATGTTCGATAATAAAATTTATTATAGAACACGAACGAGTTTCACTTAATCAAACAATAATATTTACTTTTTTTTGGATTTGGAACGTACGCTTCAGGTTGATAAGCACCGGACTCCACAATGTCTTTTAAAGTCCGCGGTCTGAACGACCTAAACTGTTTGATAACTTTGTTAGTCTTCGGTGCTGGCCGGTTGATCGACGCCGCTGAAATCGTTGTTGAGCTGCTGCCTCCAGACCTCAGATTACTCAGTAGAGATTTCCTCTGCAACGTCGTCAACCGCGACTCCTTCATCAAAACTGCGAGGTTCAAACACATTGATGAGTCGAGAAAGGAAAATAATCACAGTGAGTCTAAGGAGATAACTTATGCTACCGCGAAAAATCGAAAACCCAATCGTTATATATGTTAAATATAACAAACATCATACACACACACGCGTGCAATCATACTTACGGCATCGTGATTAATTTTAATTCCGAATTATAATTACTAGTCTTAAGTGCGTGATTATAGCTGTATTTCGGATGTGGGATATAGTCCTCTCAGCAATCATCCATAAATACACTTCTGATAAATCGTTTACTATTTCGCGGAACATAATATATAGTATAACCGTAGCAGAATTCTACTTCGGGGACCCTTGCGATATGTTTACGCACGGACGTATAATTAATATACCGAATAAACGCGAGTTCTGTGTAAAAACGATGATCGTCCGAGAATTTATAGATGTTCGTTCTGATGGCTTGTCAATGCAATGTAATACCGCCGTGGACGTTGTACTCGACACTCGGGAAACTTGTACCAAGCCGAATATTTGCTTTTCTCTGTGTCGTTCCTGGTTTCCCGTTTACATAATATTATAGGTAGTTAATTTTGTTCGCTAATGATGAAATAAGAAGAGTATTCAAGTATTACGTCAGCATATATTTTTAAATGTTTGAACCTCTCCTCCTCCCCTATTTCAGCGTACGTTAGACAGTAACTATCCCCCTTCTATCTTACGTCGACGTTTTTCATAGACCCCCTAAATAATTTAAATATTATTAATAAAATTAATTTCTTCAATTACCAAAATAAATTTCTGGATTTCTTAATAAATATTTATATTTTATTTCCGTAATATAAAATACAAATACGTTTTCTAATTTCTTCGAAAATTGCTTCAACACACCACTACAATTGAGCCACAATGGTGGGTAGATGAGAGGACCTTGCTTCAGCGAAAATCTACGGAACTTGCGGAACTCTTATATCTTCCAGTCTTTGATGCTGTTGGTAATTCATCGACTTTTGATTTTTTCGGGATTTTTTCGAAATTCATATTTTGATGGACATGATGCTGACATCAGTTTATAAATTTAGCCCTCCCCCCCCATGTAAGATACTGTTAGATTTCTCTAACCCCTCCCTCTGGTTTACTAACGTAATACTTGAATGTTCCCTAACTCAGAACGCGTGTTTGAATAAAAAAAAAGTAAAAATTTAACACACCACTTAAAGTTCAAAGCTTTAACATTTTATTAAATTTAACTATTTTGTCTAATAATGTTTTACTTAAACTGGAACATCAGTTGCCTGAATTCATTAAAAATAATATATATTAATAGTTCAAACAATTAAAACGTATACCAATTATTCCCACACTTTCGAAATTTGCAAATACAGGCATTAAACTTAATTATCGTGATTATACTGTTGTCATAAAACGAATTTGTACAAAATTTTCCTCACAAAAAAAAAATCAACTCACAAATACGTAAATTAACGACCCCTGATTACTATATATTTAGTATTGTTCTGTATATGTATATATAGTTGTACTGTTAATAGATACTCAAATATAGTTGAATTTGAAATACGTCTTTAGATTATCCCGTCACAATAACCATAAAAATGAGATCAAAAGGAAAATGATCAGAACATTTTCAAATGTCCATTAAGCCCACTGCTTTGGGCTAAACTGAGTGAGGAATATAATAATAAAAGTTGTATAGACCCGTTCACTATAGGCGCGCATTTCGTACGCTCTTACTGAATACACTAGATTGTTTTGCACACAGATACGTTTAAGTGGTGGTTATGGGGTAGGATATATTATATCTTTCTACTACCGTCGATAGAAAATCAATTTATTTTATATTTCGAACAATAACGCACGTTAAGTTTACGGGCACCGTATGCAGTTTTCACCATCCACAATAGTAAGTTTAATACACTTTATTGTGCAGCACTTTATAACATAAACACACATAACTTTATTAATTCGCACGTAACACCACTGTGCAGATTAGGTTATACACCGTGTGTTTAACTTTGGTTAAACATAGTTGAAACATTTAAAAGTTGTCTCTCGAGTTATTCAGAACAAGTGTGCCTATAAGACGAGAAAAAACTGTAAGACACACAAAACATAAATACTGCGAATTAATTATAATAGTTCGAAGATTACATTAAAGCCCATATAGTGTGCACAAGACAAGGGAAAAATGGCTTTTCGCTTGATTACCACGCGTGTACACACACACACACACCTCGTATTTTCCGACACGTGCTCTCTTCTCGAACACTCGCAGTGTTTCGTTCATTGGCTTATCCTCGTTTTATCCACACGGATTATAATCATTTATTATTATAAATATAAGCACGGCCCCAAGCCTATATACAGAGGTGCAACTTTATAACGTTTCTATTATCTTGCTCTCAAATGTTAGATAAATTAATCTAAATCTTTCTACGTGACAAAATCCCAGTTCGACTTATTATAACGTACACAATACACCATTGTCGAAAGCTTTTGAATCGTATTTAATGAAATATTATGACCTGTGATATCCTAACAACCAACATACCCGATGAATTTTTTTCGGAACGTTAATGGTGTAAATACAAAATAAGTCGCTATCGCACAATCATCATCGTCCAGCGTTCTCGTCGTACGTGCTTGCGTCAAACGGATAATATTCAACTATCCAGATCAATTTTAACACAAATAAATCTACTGTTTAATAAAGAGGTACTTTTTAAACGGTTTTCGCAGGTTAAAACGATGATCGGTTCGACCAGTGGTTATTGTTTTTGTCAAGCTATTCGTGACGCAATTGACTGCCTTTTATGTTGGAACTTCTTAACGGCTGCTATAAACGAAACCCGTCGGTAAAATAAAAAAAAACACTGGACAGTAGTAGGTACTCGTCATATGTTAATCGGCAAAAAAATGTTTCACCGTAAAATACTGTAACAATATTTGCTACAACCAGTTAAGAGTAGAAAAACTGTCGGTTATAACGAATATAATTACCGCCACAACAGACATAGCACCTGTGTGGTACAACTAAAGTCACCATTTAGACCTGACTCAGAGAGCGACTTGTGTCAGTATAAAAAATGATTATTTGTAAAACGGCTATCACCTGGTCAGAACAACAATCATTTCGATAAAAGAAAACGATTTTCGAATTCTGAGAGAATCTGTTGGTTTTACGAAAACGTGTATTTTTTCTAGTCTTTATTGCTCAAACATAGCACTCCAATACTTCCAAGATAATAGGAATCTAGTGAACATATGTTTTATATACATTTATACGAACAAATAGGTCAGTCAGAAGTAAACGGATCTATGAAAATTATGAATGATTTCTTATATTTTACAACAGTTTTAAAACGATCGTGAAAAACAAAACAAAAAGATATTATTAAATATATTTTGATATATTTTAGGAATACATGTGATAGTATGTAATTTCCTTAGCATAATTTTCTAAATATTATTTATTACATAAACATGGTAAGAACAAAACTATATAAAAAATTGTAAGCCGATGATGTATTATTTTTATGAGTATATTACAATTATGAAATAAAATTAACGGAAAGGGAATAAATTATTTGTTATTATTTTATTAATACGTATTTTAACAATTTTGTCTTTAAAATCCAAAAAATCGCAATTCTTTTTGAAGTAATAAACATGAAACCATAACAATGTGTCTATCGTATAATAGTATAATAATATACCTATTTCAATTAAAGTAACGTATTAACTTTTCATATTAAGACCCAAAACGATAAATCAGTAGTGTTGCAAACCCATTCGAATGGTAAATTTATAGCAGTTATTTCTCACGCAAATCATAAATACTGAACAATGGATTTTAGAAATATATATAAATAATGTAATACTAATATTGTCTTTTTCGAATAAACTCCATGACTTCTATAACGCACTGATGTTTGAGACAAATTGAAGAAGACTATAACGTAGAGAGTAATTTTCACAATGTCGCTGTAATGAACACACTGATAGCTTTACTTGTTTCTTATTTGAATTTATACACTCACATTGTCTCTATCCTTAAAGATAACAATTGTTATAATTTGGTGACTCTTTTATTACAACGATTCGAATCCGCAAAAAGCTCTGGGTTTTTCATTATTTTTACTATTATTATCATGATATGTATTTGTAAAAAATTATTTCGAACAAAAACGTATTAAAATGTAAAATCGAATGCTAAACATTTTATCAAATAAAAATCAATCATTTTAGAATCTAGTCCAGACTGAGGACGTTTTTCAAACGTTTTCGTACCTAGCCTCGAAAATATGAGTGTGAGTAAAGAAAGGTCTACTTAATAATTATTTTCAACCCAACCCAGAAAACTTGTCAAGAATCTTTATTTCGACCCCCAGACAGTGTTTTATTGTTGATGAGTGAAAAATGGATGTATTAATTAAAGTAATTAATTAATTATATTAATGTCTAACGAGCACCTGACATTTTTCATGCATGTATACCAACAAGTGCCACTTAAAAATTAAATGGATCGTAGTAATATTACAATTTTAAAATCTTATTAAGTCATTGTCACTAGAATTCATAGTAAGCTATGTAACCAGAACTTATACATAATATGTATTGCTTTATGTTTATTATTTACGTGAGCTAAGAGATTGATACAACGTAATGAGGATGATCTTACTCAATGTCGTGGTTAATCCTACCAATAGAAACTTAATCTGATTGTTAGACGGGTTTCGGTTAAAACTTTTAATTAATTATGCTAGACATTGTATATACATATACTTCATTCTTTCTGCCAAATATACGAGTTTAATAATTTGAGTAAATTCAGTATAGTACGTAATAAAAAAATCAATCGTTTAATTATTTTGAATTGGCAAATGTATTATTTACTCAATAAGATCAATAAGTAAGTCATCCAAATGAAATATAATATGTGAAGGAATATATATTATTTATAATATAAAATTTAAATTTAAAAATTAAATTAATTAAATTAATAAAAATTATTAAAATATAATATATTTCCTATTAACCACAAAGCTATAGAATTTTTTTAGTGTGATTGAAAATTATTTCCTTATACTCATTAAATGATTAAATCGAATTAAAACGTATTAATAATTGAAAAACAGTAATCTAGTTCACTCTATGAGTTTAATGCCAAATGTTGATTTTCTACATTTCTTTTTAAATTGGATGCAATTTAAATAATAATATTATTGGATTTCTCAACACTTTGTGTTGCTAACTATTATATTGATATTTCAACATCAATTATAGATTTTAAGGTAGATGCATTTTTTATGATAAATTTGCTCGTAATTAATCATAGTACCATAATTATAATAATTGTAATAATCAGCTCAATTAATGATACTATTACATGCTAACATAATCTATTGCGCTACTACATATGTCATATACAATATTGTTATTCTACACATTACGACACATTTTGTACATAGTATAAAAAGGAAAGCCCAATCAGTATTACTATTAGTTGTAGTTCTAGTTCTATAACAATATAAACTCATACATTGACCACTTCGTAACAAGGGTTAAACGGTAGCACTCTATATTTTTCTCTATATTTTATACAAACTTAATACTTAATTATTATTCCTGTGTAAAATATACAACAAATTATAATATCTACTTGTGTTTATGTTATTATTCATATAGCAACTATTGTGATCACTTCATAATGCATAGGTACAGTAAAAATTATTGTTTTAAATACCTTTCATTTAAAAACTGATATATTTATTTGTAAATTTCTATTTTTGTAATAGCTCATAGTATTGAAATTGGTTATTTTATTTTTTTTGCCGGCAAATTTATAAAAATAGTAAATTATGTGCACAGGATTATAATGTTTTTGATATATTATCGTTTAATTGCGAATTAAAAACGCACATGGTATCATGTGCCATAACACTCTTTAAATATTATGTTATTGCTAGTATTATGTGAAATATACTTAATCTCAAGTAAAGTGTTGGTACCTATTTCAATTGTTATTTATTAGTTATTTTTTAACGTAATAAACTTTGTACCAAAAATATTACTTATGTTTTCATATTTTATATGCTGACAGTATTTCATGTTTGTGTCCAAGTGAACCTATATTGTGAAAATTCTCCAACAAAGACTGATAGTAAAATATTATTAGATAAAAATATAATAAAAAAAAAAAAAAATAGAAAGGACACTGACTCATTTCAAATAAAATAAAAATACACGCACAAAAATTATACTATAGAGCAGAGGCATACACAGGGATGAAGCGGGAATTAACAGGTCATAACCCACCTCTCGAAATGTCTTCCTTCATTAATGTTTTATCGTATGTTTGCATACCGGTAATACAAGATTAATCTCTGTAATATATTATTAATAACACAAACCCCCCCATCTCAAAGAAAAAAAAATCTTGTGTGCGCTACTGCTATAGAGTATGTTAACATAGTATTGTAATACACATTATTGATTTTCATACCATTCAAAAAGTCACGAGTCTCCGCACTGTACGCCAACGGTCTGGAAGCGTTGAAAATTCCTCCCTGATCAACAATTTTTGTACGGTACGCCATTTTTCTACTGTAGGTATCGTTTACTTCTAAAATACTGAAATAGATACGAACTACGATGTTATGGCGTTTAAAAGACCAATTAACCGAACTATTTCAGTTGTCATATTAATAAAACAGTCGATTTGGTAGTGCGCATTTTGCCATGGTTACAATACTAGGTATCCAATTCCTATATCAAAAAGAAAAAGAAAAACATCACTCGAACGTGTATGGTTCAGTTACAAAAATACAAAATAGTACTCACGAATAATTTTTACAAATAGCTTAATATAAGTTTTATCGATAACTTTAGATGTAATTAATTTGAACAACTGTGGTACACAATTATATTTTGTATTGTACATACATTTGTAAATATAATGTCTGCACCTTACTTCAGGGTATAGTGGTTTTTTTTGGAAGGAAGGACTTACAAAGTACAATATACTATATAGTTTTTAGTTATAGTCATTAGTTTTTGGGAGCACTATAAACAATCTAGGGAGGGCTGGAGAAATATACTCAAGTATACGAGCAAATAAAAAGAGGGGATCTTCTTATTTGCTCGTATACTTGAGTACAATTGATTAATGTTTTTCGTTTTTCTCAAGTAGAAAACAACACAAGTTTTAAATGTAGAAGAACTAAAAGTTTTGATATAATACGTATTTCTATAAAATAAGCGCTTTAAATGTTGCAAAACTTTCAAAAATATGTTGGAAGTCACACTAGTTCATTTAGTTCAGTTTGATGTTCATATAAATTGTCCGAGGAATTAAAAAAATAATTAAATCGATATTAGATTATTTAAATTATGTATTTTATAATATTTCACGCTATTAAATAAAAAACAGCTGAGTGTCTCACGGTAAGTATCCAAACTAATAAATCAAAATGAACTTGGACGGTTTTGAATTAGAGAGAGCTTACGGTTGCATTGTATATAATGAAAAATAACCATGGAGCACAGCCAAACCATGCAACATCAACAAAATCTAAACGTCTATGCCAAATTATCAAAGCATCCATTTTTTTTTTTTTTTCATCTTAAATCGCTCCCTTCACAAATGCCTCTCTATTCCAACAATTTAACACATAGCTAAAACTCTCTTAAATTGTTTCTATTCTGACATCTACAATCACCCCATCCAAATCCTCGCAACCTTTCAAGTTCTCGTATAAACCTTATACAAGTATAAGGTCTATTAGTTCACATCATACTTCCATCCCAGGAAGATTTCAAGATCTCAATATAAAATATACTTAACCTGTTTTATTTATATTTTATATTCTTATAAATTGATTATTTATAATAACTATAAAAACATTTAGATTTATATCTAAAAAATTATCAAATCAAATAAAAACAAATAAATAATTTAATATTTTTAACTTTGATTTTCCAAGTACCTACTTAATACTTACTTTTGCTATTAGTGAAATTTAAGTATATATTTAGTATGAATAACTGTTGTAGAATTAGTGGTGGTAGCATTTTATGTCGTATCGACTAATAACTGTTGGAGAAACAGTACCCAACTAGAGATACACAAACAATATTTAAAAAGATATTCATGCAATCAAATGGTAAGCTTACCCATAAGCTTTACACAGTTCATTTAAGGACAGAATATTAAAGATAATAATATGTTTGCTAACATGAATGAAGAATTTAAAAGTATTTCTTTAATGAAACTTTAAGTAAGGTTTATCAACATAATTCCACAGTCAAATAAAATTTTAATTAAGCATAGATATCAGAATACATTATATTGTTTTTGATTAATATGAAATAATAAATAATAATGTTATTGTTGTAAGTCTGAAGACAATAATGCAGATTTTTAATAATGGCTTTACATCTTATAAGTAATAAAATAAAATTAATAATTTATTTTTAATGAAATAACTTAGAAATTATCTAATTTAATATTAAATACCTATAAATTATGTAATATA
This sequence comes from Sipha flava, assembly GCF_003268045.1. Lineage (NCBI taxonomy): Eukaryota > Metazoa > Arthropoda > Insecta > Hemiptera > Aphididae > Sipha > Sipha flava. The sequence continues at coordinate 1,804,808 of NW_020273107.1, forward strand.
ATATATGTAATGTTATTAAATATGATGTAAGACATAGTTCATGGAACACATTAAGAGTAGCATCTCTTGTACATGTTTTTATGTTTGTAATGTGTGATGTTGATCATCCACTTGACTAAAATGAAAATAAACTAGAATAGTTGTATCCATTGTAGACAAATAATACAAATAAATACAAAAAAAAAAAAAAATAATAATAATAATAATAAATAAAATATTTTATTATTAGATTGAAAAAAAAATTAAATTGACATATCCTAAAAAATAAATTTATAGTGATGTCTATGCGAACTACCAAAATAAATTAGGTGAAAAATAAGCATTTACGTTTAATAGATAATTCTATAGTAATTTAAAATCAATAATAATTTTTTTAGATTTCTAATTTTTTTTTAATTTTATTATTGCTAAATAATAACTTTTAAGTTGAATGTGTTGTTTTATTCCATCACAATACAACTTTTCTAGATTCAAAATGTAATCTTCTATTCACTATATGATTTGTATTATGTATGCCACTTTTCTTTTATTTACAATAAGTAGTTAATTGGTTTAAAATTCCATACATTTCATCATAATAGTATTAAATAAAATGTAATGAAATAATTAAAATATGTCAGCATAATACTTTTAAATTAATTGAAAAACAAAAAAAAAGTTATCACAATACAATAATATAATCTTAAGTATAAGCAAACACAACAATTAATAAACCATATTTTTAAATTTAAATATTTGAATCGATGGAGAAAAAATAGTATTAAATATATAATCAATTTTCGAAAATCAAAGATTTCATAATATTAATTGAGATCATGGACACCAGAAGCAACAAGTTGTCTTGCAAGCCAATCAAGTCCATCATGAAGACCAGCACCACTCTGGGCATCACAAGCTTGTATATGCCAACTGCGCCCACAACATAGTTTATATAAGCCAAATAATTCGGTGATTGTTTCAATAGTCACACATCCATGAATATCCTAGAAAATAAACAATTTGAAATAAAATCTTGTTAAAAAAAAAGTTAATTTCTAACAGAAGTTAATCATACTTGTTTATTAGCTAAAATCAATAATGCAGCATCTTTCAATTCTTTTTCTGTCATTAGTTTAGATAATTCATTTGATGATTCTAATAGTCTTTGTTGATCACTGGAATCGATCACAAATACAACTGCCTATACAAAATATCAGAGTAATAAATTAATTTAATATCAATAAGTATATTTTATAAAGTAATAATTATCTTGATTCTTCGAACCTGTGTATTAAGATAGTAATGTTTCCATAATGGTCTCAATTTTGGTTGACCACCAACATCCCATATGGTAAATTTCATGTTTTTATAATCAACGGTTTCAACATTAAACCCAAGAGTAGGAATCATAGTCATAAATTCATTTTGTTTTAGTTTGAAAAGTACACTAGTTTTCCCTGCTCCATCTAATCCTAAAGTAACAACACGAATTTCCATTTTTGGACCAATGTGCACCCTATTATCCTAAAATAATTAAATAGTGAATTAAACTAAAAAAAACAGCCAGTGGATATGCTTACTTTTGTAAAAGTAATGGGTATACTAGCATCTGGTTGTAATTGTTCTGGACCAAGTTCAGTAAACATTTGTTTGTGTTTTTCGATAACATTTAAAGCTTGATTGATATCAATACTAGCAGATATAACACGAGAATCATCTTGTCGAACAGCTTGTTCACATTGTACACATATTACAGCGACTTGAGATAATGATGACGCTAAATCTTCTTGTAAGCTTCTTAGTGAACCTAATCTTTCTCTTACATGTGTATCAACAGCAGTTAAGGCAGCAGCTTCTTGAACTTGTAATGTTTCCCGAAGATGTTGAAAATACAACTGAACTCTAGCACGGGCCAGATAGCCTGTACCAGGATTAGATACTTCATCATCAACTAATCCATTTGCATCTGCACCTTCCAAACGTAACATTACCTGGTCTAAATAAGTATGATTATAATCATATGTAATGAGTAGATATAATAAATATATAATAAATATATAACTACAATAATGAAATAATTTGTCTACATTTTTTACCTAATCTTTGAATAGTATCATTTATTTCTTCCATCAAATTACGCATTAATGGTCCAGCATTTTTCACTTTTGACCTGATATTTTCTGCTTCTATTTCAACTAAAGCATGCTGAAAAAAGTATAGTATATATTATAATTATATTTCATCAAATATAGTATAAATATCAGTATATTTTTTAATTTCATGAGACCTTATGATTTTTATGAGTTCCATAGTCTTTACACACAAAACACATGAGTGGAGGTGATGGCTGGCGGCAACTATCTTGCAGGCAAGTGAACTCAGCCACATGAGATGGATGTAATGGACATCGAGGTCGTTCTTGTGGTTTTTCTGATAAAGGAACTCTGCGATGCTTGGCTAACGTTCGTGTGCTGTGAGTTTGTTCAGAACAATAGAAACATAAATTTGTACAGCATACAGTGCAATAAAGAACAGCAATATGATTATCATTTTCATCGCAAGTTATGTGTAACTGTGAAATATGTAAATTAAAAACTATCAATACACAAAGTTACACAATTTAATAATTGATTACTTGTTCTTCTTTTTCCATTGTTTCAGCATTTAAATATGAATTTATATTCATTTCTGCTTTGTTGCTCCGTTGTAAACGTTCCAGTAATTCTAATAATGCAAAATTCTTTTTTAAGCCCCAAACTCCTGATGGTCCTATAGGCGTTGCTTGCCTGTCGAACGGACACTGGACAGTAGAACATCGTTGGTATAAGCGTAATAAACAAGAATGACATATAGTATGTCCACAATACAGTAAACGTGGGACTTTATCTCCTTGAAGAGTGAATATATCTTCACAAACACGACATTCCAAAACCTAGAAGGTAACAAATTTAAATTAATAAAAATGTACTAATACTTACCAAACACAAAATACATAAATATTAATATAATTCAATAATATTTATATTTTTGTCAAATAATTAAAAAAAGATCTATAGAATATTCTAAAGCTAGAACTACATTGATTCATTATCAATAAATGAATAAATGTTTTTGTTTAATGTTCATCAACTTGTTGACGATCAATCTATATCTATCAGACTAGTGTCATACCAGCTTAAGGCAAACTTATTAGTTTGGTAAACAATCTGCTTACTTAATTTGGAATTAATTCATAATCCTATAAGATTTAGTTATAAGTAATAGACATTAAACACAAACATACAACTAGTTATTCATCAATAAATTCAACAACATACATAAACTAGCTTATAATAATTGAATAATTAATTATTTCTTACATCTGATTTGTCTGGTATTGATGATATTCGTCCAAATGACAGAGAATTATAATCGAATGAACTACCACTCATTATATTTCATTTAGTTATTGCAATTTGAAAAATTGGAATATTTAGAACCGAGTACAAAGGAATCTCACATAAATTAAAATAAATTATTGTTTTTGATCATTCACCATTTAATTACCAATATCACTGACACCGAGTCTCATTATCAGCATTATGTTAACTGTTGACAATGTCTTATCAAAAATAATCAGCTGTTTTTTTAAAATCAATACAGAAATTATTTACAAACATTTCACAAGATATTTTATCTTATTTTGTGCCCACAACAATATTATTACAGCTTACGGTTTTAGAAAGTATTTTTTAAGTTGTGCCACGGACTAAGATATTTAAGGCCATAATAAATTCTTGGAAATTATTTAAAATTGTTTTTAAATTATCAGATAAATATTGGGTATCTTGCCTTGGGCACCTGAAGCTGGTGGGCATAAAAATATTAAATAACTACTTATTTTAAGAAATGCTATTTCTTGTTTTGCTAAAAGCCTAATTACAATTTTTCAGATTTTTCCGAATCGTATTATACATATTAAAAGCTGTGAGTGTGACAACCCTACAACCTAAGGGACACATTGCTTCAGTTCTGCCTCAGGATAAAAAATGGCTTGGTACGGCTCTGGTATCCTATCAAATTTAAGGATAACCATGGAATGGATGACTATAAAAAAAAAAAAACTTTCTTATGATATTTTCGGTAATAACAAATATTGCAGTGTAATGAGATCCATAAGATCATAGGATTAAATCTATGACATCTCAATAACTATTTTTAGTTGGGCTTAGGTATATTTAAGTACCTAATAATTATTTTAATTGTTACATATTTATAGTGTTCGAAACATTCACTTAAAAATTGAACTCGTTCACGTTCACGTTCAAGTTCTATGAAAAAAATGAATGCGTTTATTTGGCCGTTAATTTAAATTTTTTTATTTTTTATTTATAAATCACTAACCTGAATTCTGTATAAATTGGAAATATAAAATATATAAATATATAAATAATATAAATGTATTAGAAATATTTTGTTTTATGTTTAAAACATGTACTGAAACATATTATAATTAATAGGTATTGATTATTTATACAAAAATTTTTAAAACAATGAATAAATTTGAACGCCCCAAAAATTGTTCAAATTCATTAAAAATATAAACGTCATTACACGTTCTATTTGAAAAAAGCGAGTGAATTTAATTTATGGTAGAAATTAATTTGCTTTCTCCGTTGTAAAAAATCTTAGCGGAGTTTAGAGGTTAGATTTCTTCGAATCCGTAAACAAATGCATGTAAAATGCACATTTTTACTAGGGGTCTCTATTTCTCGTGTATTTAAGAACACGTTCCGTACGTGTTTTTATAAAAACGGTGCTAAAGTGTGTGTTATTATAACACACGTGTACACGTGTATTAGAGTCCGTGTACTCGTGTATTAAGAGTCCGTACGTTATGATCAATGGTGGATACAAGAATGAGTAACAGTGGCACATGCCCCATGTGCCCCTCCCCATAGGCGTAACTAGGGGGGCTAGAGGGATTAACTTTTTAATTAACTTTTTTTTAATAATAAATTAATAACTATTAATTTGAGTTTTATTAATACGATTGTATTATAATATATTTTACAGTAAAAACATTATAAAAATAACTTATAAATACATTCAATGCTTATTCATACATAATAATATAAATTATAAATTTCGTATTTGATTTTTCTAAAAATTATAAATATATATATATTTATACAATTCATAATCAGAAATAACCCTTTATTAATGAAAAAATATTAATAAGTACCTATAATAAGTTTTTTAAATTTTGAATATTTACACATTATATTTACAATATAATACACGTGAATGATAGACGTGTTCACGAACTTTAAAGACACGTGTAATTAAATACACGGGTATTCCTACCAGGTCTATATTGAGGTCTGGTGGCGCCCCTGGCGAATCACTGTATTCCCCCCCCCCAATGGGAAAAATGAATTTTTGTACAAAAAAATCATTTGAGATATATAAAGCATGTATAAAAACATAATATACAAAGTAATAATTACTAATAAACTTTAATAACTATTTGTATTACTTTAAAATATAAACAATCAATACATTATAAAAACATGTTATTTTCTTCAAATATTTTTGTTTCACAATTGTGTTAGAATAATATTATAATGGTACTTTTCTTTATTTTATAGAGGCAAATTTATCTATGATATTATCAAATTAAATTTTTTTAACTCCCTATTTTTCATATTTCGTGAAAAACATTACATAAGTAGTGTTGAAATTTGCGCTCCTTTCAGAACTGCGATCCTGGCCCATGCCCTCTTGCCCTGCAGTGAATACGGCCCTGATTCCTACATATTATTATTTAATGTTCGGACTACGTACACACGTGTATATCAATACACATACCAAACCGAGAGTCCTAATTTTTACACTTATAACTTACAATTCAGAACCCATTAAACGTATAATAATGTAATATTTCAATGGAAAATACATATTTATCTGGAAAAATTCTTGTATTGGTCCTCTTTTTCAACATTTGCTAAAAGTTTTAGCCACAGACATTAAACATGGTTTGACATTTCGAAATATTATAGTGTGACCTAAACGCCGTTTAACACGGATGAAATGAACAAATATTACAGAAACCGATGCACCTATGTTAAGATTAAAATAATGTTACAAAAATTTGACATGAATATTATAATAAATAAGTAAAAAAATCATTATGCTATAAGTGGGCAGCTAGTTGATGTCCCAAGACACTTCAACGCGTACGGTCCGTGCGAGTCCCATCTGTTTCTATTAAAAATGTCGAACAAGCATATTTGATTGGCCTACGTTGTCCGAATAACACATAATGCAATCGGTGCCGCGACCACACCGACTTTGGTCTCATGGGTAAATAAAATTAAATCTCCCCCTCCCCCCCCTCCCGGTGACCGGACTCTGCAGGGAAACCGTACCTTTAATTAAATCAATCGTAACACCGAACCATTTTGAATTTCGATCGTACAGACCCCGCAAAAGAAACGCTAATGTACGATAATGTACGCGAAACAAAATCAATCGATTTTTGTTCAATCTCCCTTCAATCTCCCTTGTTATAAAACGGTTTTATTTCTTGTTTTCTACATATTTTTCAAATATTATCGTCGGGTCCTGTAATAGGCTGGGGGTCGTGAGTCCGGGCATTTTTGATACACCCAACGCACCCGGTTATTGCGGCACTGAACGCGATTCACCTCAATAAAATATTAGTAAATATAACTGTGCCGGCGTCAGAACCGGCTGAAACACAAATAGTGCACTAGGCAAAATCAAATTTTAATTTTTTATTTTATGTTTAAAATTATAAGTAAAAATACTTAATTGAAAACGCCCAGCGTAGGCCATAACACAATGTAATATATTAACCTTAGACAATATTATTTTATTATATAGGTAAGTGATTTTCACGAATGAATTAATTAAAATATTTTTCTTATAGAACACTGATAGAACTCAAAAACAATGTACGAGTCAGTTTTAAAAATACCGCCCCTAATAAAGTGCCGCTCTAGGCAGGTGCCTAGCTCGTCTATACCTTGAGCCGGTCCTGGCTGCAGTGGCGTAAAAAGACTCGCTAGCGCCCTTGGCAAACTTAGAAAAAGTTATTTTTCTAATCAATTAAAATCTGATGTCATGATATTTTAATATAACCTTTAATTTTACTAATATTTTTAAGTATACAACTTACACTTTTAAGTTATTTTTTTTTTTATCTCATTGAACATCGGCAGCAATGGCCATTAGTTTTTTTATAATTCCAACTGTATTTTTACATTACATTTGTTGTTATTAATTTATACATTATATGATCTTAAATTTGTTTTTACATGTTAATTTATAGATAGTTAATTAAGTCTATATTGTTTTGGTAGTTGGGACCAATAGCTGCATCAAGATTATGAGATATCTTATGATCTAATTTATCTTGATTGTATTTTAAACATTCTGTAATAATGTGTTCGACAAAGAGTTTGGTTCCGCATGTTGAGCATGTTGGTGAGTTTTAACTACTAAACCCACTAAACCGTGGGTGATTCTGGTGAACCTATTCTATTCGTAGCCTGTGTATTACAGTTTCTTCTTTTCGTTTAAGGTTGGGGTTTTGCCATCATGGGATACTTGTTCGATTAAAAGCGTATCGGAATTGGTTATAGCGAGAGAGGCTTGTTCATCTGAAATTTAATTTCCTTTTATCCCTGTATGTCCGTTTAAAGTTATTATTACAATGTTAATTTTAAACTTTGAAAATTTGCTTTCCTCTCTTTATGAATGTAAAATTCATTGATAATTTCTTCATAAGGAATTTTTAATTTAAATGCCATATCTTCATAATTTCATCATTAAATTCACACGTAGTATAAATGTTACCGGAAAATATGAAAATTCAGAAATTTACAGTATATCCTAGTTATTGTTGATAATGACTGGAAAGGTCAGGCAATGTTAAATATTTCGTAGTTTTATCAACATTTCCGTATTATATTAGGCAATGTTATAAATCCGTATTCAAACAAATATCAACACCGCTTTATCGGTGATCGATCTGATTATGGAACATTCAAGTCTTCATGAAATATATATTAATTTAAAATGACGAGCATTTTTTTAAATTTTTTATGGTGTTACGAACGGAGCCCTAGGCAAACCATTGCGAAGCACCAAAGGCTTCGCGGAGCACAGTTTGGGTACCGCTGTACTAGATTAAATAATTCCAAGTGTATATAATACCAATAGTAATTTACCACGTAACAATAAAGATTAAAATTATGATTTATCCTAAATAGCTAATAAGTATTAAAATATATTAAATCAATTTTTAATGTTATTATTAATGCCTTCTTTTATTAGGAATTGTTATCAATGACTAGGTATTGACATTAATTCCTTACTAAATCAGGCATTATCGTTATTGACTAGTCATTGTCAACATGGACTGATTGTCATCTTTTCCGGTAACATATACAAATAGACAACATCTACGTATTTCAAAAAGTATAATGGAAAATTTTCGATTTAATTGTAAGATAAAAATACGACTTTTGTACAATTTTGCGCCCCTTTGCAATTCGCACCCTTGGCGTAGGAACAGTTCGCCATGCCCTTGCTACGCCACTGCCTGGTTGGCACAACAATACCTTGCGTATAGGTAACGCTTTTGCACGGTTACCATTTTCCCCCGTAGGCAGTATATTTCTGTTTGGAGCTCGGCGGCGATAAAAAAATACCTGAACGAAATATATGACCCGGTCAAATCATGGACAATAAAAAGGCATTCCATGGAGAACGATAATCTGTACGCACCGTAAATCAAAATGGCGTTGTTATCAATTATTGTGTTTTACTTATCATTTTTTTTTTTTTTTGTGTGTTTGTGCGTGCCCACTGGGAAATTATATTGGTAGGTACAATATAGGACGCTATGTGATACCTACTGGTTTATTTATTTTCAATTTTATGAATTTTCCGTACGTTCTGATCGGTCAGTCGATTTCACTTAATTATTTACGATGAACCTTGATTGTTAAAAGTACAAGTTGTTGATCTTAAAGTTTTTTTACATTTAACGATTTCTAGTGAATTTACGATTACTTATTGATAATTTTAATTTTTACAGATTTTACCATAATTATTAAGAATTAAAAATCTTATCCCAAGATAGGTTAACCAACTCTGATTTTGTCATTTGTTCATGTAAATTGTTTCATGTGGACTAAAAATTGAATTTAGACCAAGGAACCTAACCATCATGTCTTCTGACACTGAAAATCATGATCATAATACTGGTACTGAAGATAAGATTTATGATGATTTAGAGAAACTTATCGACTCTGTGGATGCCGAAGAAAGAGAATTAAAGGTTAGCCTTTATGTTATTTTTATTTTATTTATTATTTTTAAATTATTGATTATGTAATTATATCAATTATTTATTTTTCTTATGTCCATGGACTGAAAATAAAAATTAAATTAATACATATCATCATATAGTATAATTTACATTTAAATTTTTATTAATTTTTGTACAATACGTTTATTTACAAATGTATAATGGGCTCGTAGAAAATTTTAATTTAAGAATAGTGGATTAAACAAGGCTTTAACTAGGTAGTTCATAATTTCTAGTTTATGTTAAATATAAAAACTATTTCTGTTTATTAAAAATAATACCCATCTAAATTAAAATGAACAATTATATATTTATATTGCTATTTGATCACAAATGATAGAAAAGATTAGATAGAATTTAGGAGATTCAGTATTGCAAGTGTGTAAGCAATAATAAACAATAAATAAGTTTTTAGATTAATGTCTTAATTTACCTAATATTCAATATTTTTCTTTTCTAATTAGGTTATATGATATAGTCAATATAAATTATTATTATTTAAGTGTATGGTTTTAAAAACAAAATATAATTTCTTTTATAAGAAATGTTAAATACACCCCTGGGTCTCCACATGAGGTTATATTATGAGACCTAAAACCCAGTATTAATTAAAAATAAATAATAAATTAGAAATAACTTATTCAAGATACTTAATAGTAAGTTATACTATTTTTTAAATAGTAAATATTTGGCTAAATATATATTTTTTTATAAATTAGGTATAAAAATATTTTATTATTTTTTCAAAACTTATTTATAATGGTGGAACATGTAGCAAAAAACTTTCTGTAGTTATAAAGTTCTTCTCTACTTCTTTAAGCTTTAATTTTTTTTAAATAGGTAATTATCATTTCAATTAATGCCAAAAAAATATCCAGTATTAGATAATCTATTATTAAAAAATTATAAAACTTTAAAATCACAAGTATTTCACTTTATAACTACGAAGTTTTAAAAATTTAAATTATACTCCTTTATTTTTTATAAAATTTTTTTGTTAAAGAATGCTGTACTCCAATAAATGTATATATAATTTAAAATTTAACCAAATTCAAAAATATATTTTACAGAAAAGAATGGAAAAAAAAAATTTAAATGGAGTAGAAAAAGAAGCAAATGGTTGTTTAGCTGCTTCAAAAAACGAAGAGGTAACATAATACTGATTATATGTTTGTTAAAGTTAAACTAAAAATATTAAACATTTCAGTAACTATTACAAAAAGCATACATTGTTTGCTAATATTATTTTATAAATATTTTAGTTTGAACATAAAAGTACTATAAATGAGTTAGAAGATGAGTCAATAAAAATAAAAACCGAGAATGCTGATAAAAAAAGTGAAGAAGACAATAGTCACTATGATTTTAAAGACAGTCAAAATAATTCTGAAGATGGCAAAGAAGAACTGGAATTATCTGAAATGATTGTCTGTGACGAAGTGGCTGGAGATAGTGATGAAGTATGTATATTATTAATAAAATGCATGTTTGTTGACTTAGTTAATGTTTACTGGTTAACTCTTTTACCTATATCACGAGTAATCAATACGTTAAATAGCAGTTTAACCTTAAGTTTATTTTTCATGGGCCATAGATAGCGTGGAACAAAGAGTGACTATCAATTTTAAACAAATTAATGCACATGGAAAGTAGTGAAATTAGGATCATTAATTCTAATAACTGTGCTTCACAATTATATTCCTTAGCTTTATCCAGTGTATATGATCTAAGTTTGTTGTATTTAATAGATATGTATTTATTTAAAGGATGATAATAAAATAGTAGATGCAACAGTAGAAAATGATAAAGATAAGTATGAAAGAGAAAGCAAAAAAATAAAAAAAGAATCAAAAGAAAAAGAAAGCATAAAGAAAAAATATGATAAAAAATCAGGTAAATACATTTTTAATAAATTTGGAATTAGATAATAAAATAGGTATACTGGTTTATTTTTGTAAAGTATGTCAATTTATATAGAGAGTTCATACATTTTAGTTTTATTTTTTAGAATATTGTTATTTTTTATTGGATTTTTTCTTTTAACCATTAAATGACATCCGATTTTTAACTTTTAAAATTTAACTATAGAAATTAACTCATTTAATTCTTGTTACCTTGGAGATATATCTATGCAATTCCCTTTTCTTAATTTTTATTTACATTTTCATCATAGTTGAATGGAAAATATTTTCATATAGTGTTTAATATTCATCATTATATATGAGCTGCTAATTAATAATTACTATCATTTTTATTATTAATTATAAAATATAATTAAATTATTAAATATTTTTGTGTTATAATTTTCATAATAGATAAATAAAGGTTTCTAATTGTTATTAACCTTTCATATGGAGACTAGATACCCAGACTTGTTTTAAATTTTACATGTTTGGCCCTTAAGTTTCCAACATAAATAAACTAGTTAATTTAATGCATTCATTTTAAGTATGAATTTTATGTAATAAATTCTGACTAGTGACATTTTAAAATTTCATAATTAAATGCTCATAATTAATTTATAAAAAACATATATATATATAAAATCAATGGTGTACTATTATAATATTAGTTAATAAATATATTTGTAAAAAATTATTTTTATAAACATTCAATTATAGGTTAGGTTTGATTAATTAGAAAATGTTAATTTAAATATTATGTTTTTCAAATATATTTTTGTAGAATTTTTTTTTCTTTATGATCAATTATATATATATATATATAATGTATGCAATTGATTATTTCTTTTTTGTTTTTATATTTGATTTTGCAACCAATTAATTTTTTTCCATTTTTATGTGAAATTTTCTTTTCTTTTATTAAATTTATATAAACTTATTGGTTTAATTGTATTATAAATTAATTTGTAAAACTTAATTTTGTTTGTCAAGCAAAAAAAAAAATGTGCAAGTATTTGTATAAAATATAAATATTACAATATTTATAAATTAATAATATGACACGTTTGCTCATACAGAATTAAAAAATTGTTAGAGCTTGTAAAAACCAAACTTTACAATACAATCACGTCAAAACATTACTCTATGACTAAATACAGGCAAGCTGTGGTATAGTAGCAATACTTCTTTTTACAAATACTTCAATGTCGCATTCGTTAAAGAATTAGCTCCTGCATATTTTAAACAATTTAACTCATACAAATCAACTTGATTCTTACATATATTGTCTTATAAAAAATAGTTCTTTTGCACTTTAACTGAAAACCCAGAACAACACTTATAAAGAAACAGACGTTTTGTAATAAATTTCATTGATCTTTTAAATTAAATAATTAGCAAATTATATGAGAATATTGTCAATAAACTTTAGTAGTCAAATTACTCACGTCAACTATATGAGTTTCATAATATTTACTTATTTTTAAACTGTACAGATTGTAAATTTATGTTTAAATTAAACAAAAAATTTAAGTATTGATATTTATTAATTCAATGAGATTTAGCCAATTAATAATAAGCATTACAGCTTGTTATTATTTTATTTTATTTCAGGGTAATACATTTTATAAACTTAATTTTCTATTTAAGTATCTTAAACATAAAAATGTTTAAATAAATTAACTGTTAAAAAGTTTAACCATGCAATTGTTAAATTATTGGTTACTTTTTTAGTATTTAATATTTAAATTAAACTATATAAATTTTATTAATTTACATTTATTTTAGATTCTAAGTCAAAAGATTATTCAAGAAAAGAAGATTCAAAAAGAAGTGACAAAAAACGTTCACGTACACCTAGCAAAGATAGATCAAGCAAGGATAGTTCATTGAAAAAAAGAACAAAAATAGTAAGTGTAAAATTTAAATTCTTGTGCTTCAATTGTTTCTTAATTAAAAATGCTACTATTGAATTAGATTGATAAAGAAAAAGAATCCAAAAAACTGAGAGAGTTGGATAAGTTTTGGCAAACTGTACGTGATGATCCATCTGATTTTATAGGTTGGACATACTTACTGCAGTATGTTGATGGCGCGGTAAATTATTAAAATAATCTATATTTTATTTTATCTAGTTAATTTTTTATTTTAGTTTATTCTTTTTTACTTTAGAAAAATATTGATGCTGCACGTGAAGCTTATGATGCGTTTTTAGATTTATATCCATATTGTTACGGTTATTGGAGGAAATATGCAGATTATGAAAGAAAAAATGGTACTAAAGAAAACTGTGAAAAAGTAAGTTGAAATTTTTATGTTACACTAAATATTACATTACTTGTGTTAACTAACAAAAAAACAGATCATTCCTCAATTTATTTCTTTATAAGTAAGATTACTGTTAAAAAATTATATAATTCCTTATTTTATTTGGGACTAGTTGGATTAAGTAAATCAAAATTAAAAGTGATTGATACTTCGGTTTAAGGGAAACTTATAGTTAAATTTAAAATAATATTTTTGTATGTTTTTGAAAAACTGAAGTGCTCTAAGCTATAGGTGAGAAAATGTACAGTTGTACTAAGAGATTTTTTTTATACATTTGAGAAATCTATTTTTGCACACATTCAATTTCTCTTGGGTTCTGATTTTCTTAAACAATGATATTAAATTGCTTCAAAATATTGTAAAATAATTTTATTTAACTTTTGTATACAAAGCAAAACTAATACTAAGATTTCATAATAATATAATGTATATAAACTTAACTATTAGATTTAAGTTATTTTTACCATTGTTATATTTTACCATTGTCAATCATTTATTTTGTTTTTTTGAATAATGTTTCATACGTTTTTCACATATGTTGTGTTTAACAATAAATAGAAGAAATTTGTTTTTTAAATTTATATTTTTGTTAAATAGTGTTTTCACAATAGAGTTATTTATAAGAATTCTTAATTTTAGTTCAGTAAACATAATTAATATTTAATACACATATGATAATTAAGTTGTAAATTCTTTTCCCTCTCCTTTGTCCCAACTGTTTAAGATTAGTAGCCAATTTTGTCCTAAACCTCCACTCGTCTAGTTTTTCTACATTCTCTACTCATACACTAACATCCCTCATATCATTCTCAATTATATCCAACTATCTTTTTTTTTGATCTTTCTCTTTCTTTTTTTATAACTACTCTTACTGCTTTTGTTTTCTCTCATCTCATCACATGCCCAAACTATCTCATTCTATTTTCTCTCATCTTGTCCATTATTGATGCTACACCAATACTACCTCTAACATAGCTGTTCCTTATTCTATCTTCTCTTGTAACTCTACTCATCCATTTAAGCAATCTCATTTACCTAACACTCATACTCTGTTCTATTCTCCTGTCAACCGCTCAATACTCCAAACCACATAGTTATTCTCATTACACTCCTATAAAATTTATCTTTCAGCCTCATAGGAAGTTTCTTATCATAAAAACACCTGGCGCTTTTCTCTATTTCATCCAACCTCTCTTAATCCTATGTTATACATCCATACCCCAACCTTTTATACAAATGATCCTAAATATTTAAACTTCTTGAATTCACCTATCATATCACCGCTTATTGTCATTGGTATCATCCCCTCAACTTCTTGGTATATTCTTCCAAAGTCATACTTTGTATACTCTGTTTAATTTCTAATCATTTTCCTCCAAGGGCTAACTTATTAACTTCCAGATTTTTTTTTACTAAAATGATATCATTAGCAACAATCATACACCATAGTATCTTGTCCAGTGTTTTTTTTATAACTTTATCTATTATCACAGAAAACAAATAAGGACTTAGAGCTGACCCCTGATGCACTCTTAATTCCTATGTTAAAATCTTTTGTTATTCCATACAAACTCTTTACATTAGTCTTTAAGCTTTCATACATATCTCGAATCAAATTTATATACATAATAATTAAGTTGTAAAGTGCATAGTATTTTTGTTAATATTTAAAATTTTAATGTATCATTGTATCACTAGTTGAAACTTATTTTTTGAAATCAAATATTTTGAATATATATTTATGGAATCTAGTTTTTAAGAATAAAATTAAGTATTTAATAGTTTTTATTTATATAGTAACTATGCTATAATTGAAAAACTATTTACTATTAGTATAATTTTAAATTTATTTATATTATTAATTTAAGTATTCATTTTTTTTTTGTATTTAGTTTAATTAATATCTATAATATATCATCTAATTAAAAATAGTAATTTAAATTTAATTATATATATAACATTATTATATACTGTGTATATCTAAAGCAGTAGTTCTCAAACTTTCCTCTGCAGAACTCTTGGACTCTGCGACAGAAATTTAGTAGCTCCATGGGATCCGTGGTCATATCTGAATCAATTAAATATTATTATATATCTTAGATATTGAGGGAAAATACTAGTGTGATTACTTGAATTACTTGAATTTTTTTGAATTATGTTTTAGTGACCCCCATTTAATTTATAACTCAGATTTCTGGTAAAATTTAATTATTCCGACTTCATTACTTGGTTGGTATTTTACAAAATTAAATAAAGTAAACCTAACTTATCAATACAACTTAAAATGTCCATCGTTTATACAGCAAATAAAAAAATCTGATCTTCTAAATAAAAAACTAAATTTTGGACTGTTTGTGTTTCTTAATATGAAATATTGATAACTATTGTTGTCTCGATTATAAATTTCTGATTTTTTGGGGTCCCGTACATTTTTATAGAAACAAGGGTTCCGCAAACAAAAAATTTTGAAAACTACTGGTGCAAATTATTAATTTAATAATACAATTATATACATTTAATCTAAGCATTATGATAAAAAAAAAAATTATTTATTAATACTTATTAAGTACTTATTTATATATAATATATATATATATTTCTTTAAATGAAGATCAAGATACAATTTTTTCCAAAATAAATTGTAGAAAGGAATGTATCTACATCTTTAAATGCAGTTGTACAATGAAGAAAAATGTGTTCCTCGATTTTCAAAATGATCAGTCTTCAAATTACATTACTTGTGCTATCCCAATTCTGCCAAACAAAAATATTGTAATAATTTTATGTTTAATGTTTATATTTAAAGAAACTGAAGATATATTAATTTATAAATTGTTTTTATTATTAATAATCAAATGTTTGTGTAATTTTTAAAACATTTAACTTTTCAGGTGATTTGATTAATTTTATCCTTTGCCCAATATATCTTTTCCTATTAGTAAAATTCTTCAACGATTTCTTTATAACTATTTAACATGATTTTGGTCTAGATATTTTTCATCAGGCCGCTGCTGGATAAAGCACAAAACACTGCACGCACCAACTGTGGCTCAAATAAATCACAAATTTCACTTATACACGTGAAAAAAAAATTTATTTGAATTAAAAATAGATTTAATTTGTATTGTGTATTTGTTAATTAAATATCATGGCATGGTTTTAAATGGTCATTAGGTGTAAGATTAAAAATTGTCTTTTATTTGTGAATTGTATATTAAAATTAAGTAATTATGAGAAATAAGTTATAATTATTATTATTTTATTTTTAGTATTATTATTATTATTATGATTATTATTATTATTATTATTATTATTATTATTATCATAATTGTTATTTTTTTATTTTATTTTTTTTTTAATAATTAAGTTGATTTATAGTATATATAAGTTATATTTGTTAAATTTATTTTAATGATAAGAAAACATAATAATGCGGCATTGCGACACACGCCAAGAGCTGTTTTGGATTTATTTTGGGTAAGCGGTGATTTATAAAACTAGTCATAAGGTTATTTGTAAATGTAATAGGCATGAATATATTTAAGTTAATTACACTGTCAATACTTAATTTACTATTTTAAAGTTTTTACATTTTTAAAATTGTGTACAGGTATTTGATCGTGGCTTAAAAGCAATTCCATTAAGTGTTGATTTATGGATTCATTATATGGGATATATGAAATCTGCTTATCCAGATGATGAAGAATTGATAAGAGAACAATTTGAAAGAGCAGTAGATGCTTGTGGAATTGAGTTTAGGTAGGTATATTATTAATTGTAACCTAAAAAAAGCACAATAATAAAACTTAATTGAAGGTCGGATCGTTTATGGGATCATTACATCAAGTTTGAATTAGAATGCAAACAATATTCAAGAGTTACAGATATTTATGAACGTTTAATTGCTACTCCAACTCATGGATATTTAAATAATTTTGAATGGTAATACTATCTCAATATATAACATTTAAAATATATTTCTGTTTTATTTTTTAAAAATTGTTTCCAGTTTTAAAGACTATATTAAAAAGTACCCTAAAAATAAAATTTTGGAGACTGTTAAATTTTTGGAACTAAGAAAAGAAGTATTAGCTGAAATCAAGGAAACTGAAGCAAAAAAAAATCAAGGTAGAAAAATTGATTCTGGTTCAGATTCTGATGATATGGCAGATCCTATGGAACAAGTAATCAATAAATTTAGAGCTATCTCATTGATTTAATAAATTAAATAAATTTGTTTAATAAAATTATAGCGCACCAAAGAAGAAAACTTGATGAAAGAAAAAATGATTGCTTCACGTTTGTTAATACATAAGACTACAGCAGAAATGGTAGCATTAAGATTACCCTATGAAGAAATGGTTAGTAGTAGATAATTTATTTGACATAATTTAAACAATTTATTTTTTATTTATTTTAGATTAAACGACCATATTTTCACGTAAAACCTTTAGAAAGATCTCAGATTAGAAATTGGAAAGAATATTTGGAATTTGAAATTGGTCAAGGAGTTTATAAGCGTATTGTGGTGCTTTTTGAAAGATGTTTAATAGCTTGTGCTCTTTATGAAGAATTTTGGACTAAAGTATTATAATAATTTAACATACTTAATTCAGTCACATAATACTTTTATATCATTTTTTCTTTAGTACATAAGTTATTTGGAAAGTCTTGAATCTGATGACCAGGAGATTAAAGATCGTATAGAAGATATTTACATTAGGGCATGCACTGTGCATCATAAGAATAAACCTGGTATTAACTTAACATGGGCTCTTCATTTAGAAAATAATGGTAAACATTAATTTTTTAAGCAACATTTTGGTTAATTTTTAATTATATCTTGTTGCCCAGGACAATATGACAAAGCCGCTCAAATTCTGGATATGTTAGACAGTGTGGCACCACACAAAAAGTTAATAATCCAAAGAAGAATAAATTTAGAACGGAGAAGAAATTGTTATGACAGAGTATGTGAATTGTACGAACATTACATTAGTACTGCAAATTCATCATTGACTTCTATCCTCTTAACAGTCAAATATGCTCGGTTTGTTTGGAAAGTATGTATTAATAGTTCTTATAATGTTAAGTGAATTAAAAATATATAAAATTATTTCTGTTTTAGATACTAAACAACTCCGATAAAGCTTCTGAAATTTTGTGGGTTGAAGTTGAAAAAATTAATGTTAGTATTATGTTTTTCATTTCATTTATTATTTCATCTAGTGCTTAAATTATGATTTATTAAATATTAACTATTATTTTTCATAATTAATTGAACATTTTTTTTTTTTGTAGAATGTTCAAAAAAGCAGTCGCTTACTGTTACAATTAATGGAAATCAAAATGAGTGACAATCCTATGAATATTTTAGCTGTTGTCAAATTGATTGATAATATTTTAAATATGAAATCTATTGATATTGAACAACAAGTTATTTTTTCTCAACGTAAAGTTGAATATTTAGAAGAATTTGGCAAGGATATTCGTATGTAAGTATTTAAAATTATTTATATTACATTTTTAACTTGAATTAATACTAAAACTAACATATTAATGAAGATGAAATTCTTAATATTTTAAATTATAATGTATGATTATATAACATTATTTTAATTAAAAGTTAAAATTTAATTTAGTTAAAATTGAGTTTTTTGTCAAAGTTAAAACGGTATATGGACTATGGCTACAAAAACGTGACCATTAGACAAAAAAAGTCAATTACAGTGCATTCTGAACCCAATTTTTTTTTTTAATCGATTCTATTGATTATTTAAGTCATATATATATATATTTTATTAACCTATTAGTATAGTGTGTATAGATAAATATATATATAATGAAGTTATAAGTAAGAATTTTTCTTACCAGGTAATGTTACCAACCTTGATTATATTATAGGTCACAATGTCATATAATGATAAGAATTATTTTTTTTTTTAAAAAAAAAAAAAAACAGTTTTTATTCACTCATATTAAACTTATATTTGGTTGTGTGTTACTGGTGTTATGTATTAATGTGTGATCCATACAAAGTGTCAAAATGCCTCTGAAAAGTTATATTTCATATTCAACTGAATCAAATTTTCCATTAGAAAATCTGCCGTACGGTGTATTTTCTACTAAAAATGATCCAATTCATCGAATAGGAGTTGCAATTGGTGAAAAAGTTCTGGATTTGAAAAACTCCAAAAATATTTTTGATCAACCACTGTATGAAATATTTCAACAATCATCACTTCATAGTTTGATGGCATCAAGTAAGGATACTTGGTCGCTAGCTCGTAAGTTGATTCAGTCATATTTAAGTATTGAGAATGTTGAGAATTTGGAAAAAGCTGTTTTCTGGGATCAAAATGAAGTCATCATGCATTTACCTGTTACAATAGGTGATTTTACTGATTTTTTTTCATCATATTACCATGCTTTACGCTGTGGTATGCTCTTAAATCCCCTAAAACCTCTAGGAGAGAATTGGAAAAATATGCCAGTTTGTTATCATAGTCGGTCGTCCACAATTAATGTATCAGGTAAGCCAGTTGTACGACCTAATGGCCAGTATTTAGTAGATAAAAAAGTTACTTTTGGGCCTACAAAAATGTTGGACTATGAATTAGAAGTGGCATTTTTTGTTGGTGGTACATTAAATTCTCCGGCTGAACCCATACCAGTGAGTAAAGCATCAGAATATATATTTGGTATGGTTCTATTGAACGACTGGAGTGCCAGAGATATACAAATGTGGGAGTCCCATTTCCTTGGACCATTTCTTTCAAAAAATTTTGCCACGACTATATCTCCATGGATAGTGACAATGGAAGCTTTGGAAGATTTCAAAACAGATAATTTTAAACAAGAACATACTCCTTTGGAATATTTATTGCATGAAAATAAATTTAATTTTGACATCCACTTAAGTGCTAATATATGTTATCCGGGATCGCAGCAAAACTATACTATTTGTGAAACCAATTTTAAGTACTTATATTGGACTCCATTGCAGCAAATAGCCCATCATACTGTCAATGGCTGTACATTGAAGCCTGGTGATTTATTATCATCAGGGACAGTCAGTGGTCCTAAGGATGAAGAATGTGGTTGTTTATATGAAAAAACAAACGGTGGTAAAAACCCAATAGAATTGGGTGATAGAAAGTTAACATTTTTTGAAGATGGTGACACAGTTATATTATCTGGATTTTGTCAAGGAGATGGGTACAGAATTGGTTTTGGCTGTTGTAGCAACACAATTGTTAATCGTGTTTAAACTTAATTTGTAACCATGGTTGCTGTTTATCATTTGAGTAATGTAAAATGTTGCATTTTTTAATTATCTTGGTCTTTGGGTAATATTATGTAATTTATATCTACTGTTAACTTTAGTTCACTAGTTTAGTTACTTCTAATATCTTGCGAGTTGGTATCAAAAATATTTATTGTATCAAAACATATTTTTATTAGTTTGAAAATAAAACATTGAAAAAAAAAATAGTAACATTTCTGTGATGACCTAGTATAAAAGTTAACCAGTATCAAATTCATTGTGTCTTAGTCACACACTATACTGCATTCATAATATGTATCTATATTACTGAAAACTATTATAATAAAGTATAGTTGAAAAAACATTGTCTCATATCAAAACTGTAATAATTCAACTTGTCTACAAACATGCACGAAAAAATTGATTTATATTAAATATGAATTTGTCAATTATAAAAAAAAAAAAAAAAGCTGTTTGTTGATATGGATTTAACACTATGTACACTTTTAAAATATGACTTATTTCATATAAAATTTAGAATTTTAATTAAGGCAACTAATGGTTTTTATAATTATGTTTTTTAACTTTATAGTATATTTTTTTCTTTTTCAATAAACTAATTGAGTTTATTAATAGTGTAAAAATGGTTAGATTAAATGTTCAAATCAACTAATGTCTTATTGTCTGTTGATTAATTCTAGACTAAAATTAAAAATTACTTACTTAAATTGTTTACTGTAAAATTATAATTTTTAATATGTTATAAAACATTTTGTTTATTTTATTTATATTGTATATAATTCTTCAGTTATTGTATCTTCATATTTTGTATTTAAAACATTGTATTGAATCATTTTAGGATAAATAAGGCTATAGCTGAGTCAAAGAAGTATATGAAAATGTACAATGATCGCGAAAAAATACTTGAAGGTACAGATACAACATGCAGTGGAAAAACATAATTTGTGTGATTTTATCCTCCATTACATTTTGATAACTGTTTCAAATGATTAATATTACATTTTAAGATCTTTGTAAATAATTTTTAAATAATACTTCAATAATTTTATGATGTTTTTCCAAGTCTATCATTTATTTGTTTTTAATATTTAAAAATGTTTTATATGCATAGTAAATAAATTGACATTAAAAGAAAAAACAAGTTAAATACACTTCCTGAATTGTACAACATGTTAGAATTGTTAACTGTTTTTAAAAACTATTCTTTCTGAAGTAAAAATAGGAAGACACTAGAAGATAGAATCAATTGCTGAATAAACAATTGAGTTTATTCTATATTTTCTGCCGTAGATTCTTTTGTATATTATACATAAAATTTATATTCTATTCGGAAAATACTTTTATCTAAATCAAAGTAAAGTCTAAATATGGTATACACATTTATGAATAAAAACATTTATACAAATATATATATACGTGTGTGTATTATTTCTTAGTGTTTATTAATAATTATACGCACAAAAAAAAAAAAATTTTGTTATTTATTAAAAATATAAAAATCTACTTTTCATAACAACTAAATTTACTTGAAAAATATCCAAATCTAATTTCACAGTCAATTGTTGGCTCTAACATTATAAATGATTCGTCTTCCAATCCTTTTACATCAGCTGTAAAATAGTAAATTAAATTTATTATAATTTTTAATCCACAATGTTACACCAACACCAATTATATTGTTAAACAATCATTTGAAAGTAGGAAATAAAATAATATTAATGAATTTCACTCTTTACAATAACATTTTATAGTATTAATAATAATAATGTTTTAATTATTCAAATTAAATATATTAATTATATTTATACGATCAATACTTACAAAACATTAGTTTATGGCTTAAAGGTGATGGCTCAGAAAAAAAAGATGGCTTACGTATATTTTTGATATAAATCATTTTTATACATTTCATTACCTCAAGCATCTGGTGAAAAAAAACCGATATTACTATTGAAAAAAAATTGAAAATAATATAAATGAGTACTTCTACGAGCTCTCTGACATGAATTGGGTGAATGATAGGATAATAATCTTTCTTCAGAGTTTTTAAATAAATGCCTGGTTTAACGATTATTTTTGACAAAACTGAGTTCAAATACTTTTCTAGGCATTCTTTGTTGATCTTCAAATCCAATCTTGTCCATGGGAAGATTTTGATGCGATCCATGGTTTCAGTCGTTACGTTTCTAAATTAATTGATTTATTTTAGATGGCTAATTGAAAACTGTCTACATGCCATTAAAAGTTACCGTTAAATACTCACGTTTTTGGTCGTTCTTCACGCATCCTTTTAAATGGTGGACCCATAGATTCTGTATCCTCCGACAACCTGAAAACGAACGGTTAAAAATCAATCGTTTGGTAACACATTTATAATAATACAATAAGACAATCATATAATGGTCACATTACTCACTCTGATAGGAGTTTATTTTCATCTTCGATGATAGCAGAATTATAACATTTAGACGAATTAACACTAGGAATTTTAACTAGCCATAAATCAGCATATCGGTAATGTACGTATGCTGGAACTTCAACACCTGCTCTTAATATTAAGTTTTTATCAATCAAATATCTCAAGGATGATGCAAGAACACCAAGTGATAAATCTTCAAAATGTCTCTAAAAAAATAAATACATTGAAATGTAATTTTTTAAATTAGTATTTCAAGACATTTTTTTTTTTTTTACATTAATATCTCGCTGCGAGGCACCAAATTGTTCTTTGGTGCTACAGAATTCCAGAATTCGTTTGCACAAAACGTTCAATCCATCAATGGTCTCGAGTACCGGTTCAAATGTTGGTCGACTGATAAATAAATAAGCCATATTAAAATTGACAAATTTGTTTGTATCTTACTGTAAAATTAAAATTGATAAATATATACCTAAATAAGCGTTTTGATACAAAATCAATTTCTTCTTCGATTTTCTGTAATGGTTGTTTTAGTTTACAAATAACCTAAAATGAGTATAAAGTAGTTTGAAAATACAATTCACAACGAGAAAAAATAAAAAAATTGCCAACCAACCTGATAATTTTTTAACTGTTTCGTAACAGAAGTTATTATTTTAATGTATTCAACTGAATCATTACTGGTTGACAGTAAATCAAAATGACGACTCCTCATACTAAAAAATAAAAATATGTTATGCTTCTATAAAAGATTTTTAGTATTTTAAGCAATTCATAAAAAAAAAAAAAATGAAAATTATATGAAATTACATCATACACCATTTCTAAGAAATACTTATTAGTTATTTATTTATTAGTAATAGACTAATCGATAAAAAATCTTACTACTCTAAAATCTAAATAAAAATAAATAATTGCAGTATAAAAGTGCTAATTTATTACCGTTTTAGAGTATTTTTTAAACATTTAGACTCTTCATCTAAATTTTCATTAGGCATGTATTCTAAATACTGAAGAACAAAAATTAATAATGTAACTTTAAAATTAAATTAAATAATATTTTATTTGCCTTTTGATCAAATTCTAGGGAAACATCAACAATATTCATTAAAGATAGACTGGTAAGTGTCGAACACAATCCACTCGAGGGGTACAACAACAACATTTTACATCTAAACAAATCTTCTTTGATACCTGAATATGCAATATACGCATCTTTGTAGCGCCCAACGTCAGTGTTACCGACCAATGTTGAAAAAAATCTGTCATTAAAACATCATTACAAGTTAGCATTTTAATAACATAATATTTAAAAAAAATACACACACAACTGTTCATTTATGCAATGAACCATAGTTTATAATTAAAAAAGGGTTACATACTTAGAACCATAATCATAAGTTTTTGATTGTATAATATGTGAGGTAGACAATAAAATTTGTAACGATTCTTTGTGATACTGACTGCACGTTATTATATTGCCATCTTTTATAGCGTTGAATGATTGTTTTAAAATATCATCTGGATATTGTTTAAAAGCTTGTAAGTAACTCAATGAAATCCTAGGGTCGTTACTCTGATTACTCAATGAGCTCTATAACACAAATTTAATTTTTCTCAAAAATAAATTCAATGAAATTGTTTTCTATTTGATAGGAGTATAGATATTAAATTTACTTACATGTATGAGTGAACTGACAACTGAAGTAAAAATTTCGTTCACAGTAAATATATAATTTGTCTCTGGAACATAATCCTGTTGGTTGCCAATTGTGTCAGTATAATTTAAATCCACATCTAGCTCATCTGACATAAACATGCTACTGCTACAGACAGTATCAAATTCTTGTTTAATATCTATTGGTTGCAAGATTGTTGTATTCTTTTTTTTATTTTTTACACATTGTGTATCAATTGTTATTCCACGTTCACGCAATATCATCATAAATTGTTTAATATTTATAACAATCAAGTCTCTCATTGCCTTATATTTTTTCGCATTATACAGTTCATGTTGTTTTTCTATGTCACTCTGTTAATTACACAAATTATGAATAATTCACAAAATATATTAAAACCATATTAGTATAATATACATGATTACATACTTTGAAAATATTTTCGATTTCATTGTCAACCTTTAACTCATCATACAAAGTATTTACATGTGATTCAATAGAAGAAAAACGCATTAAGTATCGTATTCGTCTTAAGTAATTATCAATACTCTTTGATCGATAGTACTAAAATAGTAAATGTTCAGTGTTATATATTTTAAAAAATTAATTAGTTATTATTTTTGTGCTAACAAATAAAAATTAATGTTATATTTATCACTAAATAATGATAAATTTTTAATAAATTAAGTTACATTACATATGAATACATTTGTCACTTCAATTTTAATTTTGTTATATAAAAATATTTGTTTGGAAATTTTTTTTTTTCATATGAAAGAGGGTGATAAATTAGCTTTCAAATCTTTATAAGTGATAATATTTGAATAAAAGTATTGATTCACTGTTCTGATAATACATATTTATTTAAATTCGTATATTTAATCAAACTATGCTACTAATACTTAAATGTATAATGGAATTAAGGTTAAAATACAAATTGAATGGTAAATTAATTAATCTGATTTTAGTTACTAAATATGTATTTTTTATTTTTATTAAAATCAAAAGTTTATTTATAATCTGTAAATGCAGGAAACACAATAAATAAATTGGATAATTATAATGAAAATAACTATAAGAAGAATTTAAAGTAGGAGGGTGAAGTTACTCATTGGCAATAGCCCAAAGGTGGATAATTTATTATTTTAAAGAAAGAGCAAGTTCCTACACTAGTTCCTTTAAGACCCACACCTAATTAGATTACTCAACATATTTTTTTGAGAGATTAGTTATAATAAAATTTGATTAGGTACTATAATTTTCGTGGGTCTATTTGTAGATGAATGTCACAAGTTTATTTAAAATTGGAATGCTTATAAAAGTCTTTATAAAGTGAACCATAATAAGTGATCTACTAGGGAGCACCTGTTACATAACGTAGGCATATGTACTGAAATGTCTAACTAAATATGTTAAAAATGTAAATATAGAATATTTCTATGATTTAACCTATGTATTAACACCAACATACATTTAACACTAAAGAATTTAAAGGTTTTAATAAGTCAACGTTTACAAACTTTTCCGAGTATTGATCTGATTATGTCTTTTATACCATAAGAAAGATATGCTTGTGATTTAACTTGTTTTATAACCATTGTACCCAATTTCCAAAACAAAAGGAGTTGATCTTCAACAGGGGTCCATTTAAATCTCCTATATTTTTTGAATTAATAACTTTAGGTCATAACGAATATTTTACATACAATTTGAGTACTTACATTTTATACTGATTTTTAGTTACTTCAGTTTTTTTCTTTTCATTTTTTTTCCGACTATTATGTTTTTTTACTCTTTGCATCAGCAAAAGATTTAATTTGGTTTTTCTTCTTGCATGTGATATAGAAGATGAATTTTTTTTTATACTCCAATTTCGAGCAAGGTGCCTATTAAAAAAAATTTAAAAAATATTAAAAAAAAGTTAGTTTTTTTTTTTAATTAAAATAAATGGAAATTTAACCCGAGAAAAACATATTTTAAAATATTTGTTATACAAAAAATATTACAAATTTGAATTTGATTTTCTATGAATATTTATATACAAAATTATTAACTAGTTTCTTTGAAAATAAATTATCTTTCATTTGGGTAAGTGGAAATAAACTAACAAATAAAAATTTAAAGATTCAGGTAGAAAATTATTTGGATTTGAGTAAAATAGATTATTATTATATAAAATATTAAATTATATGTTATATTTTACTCAAAAACTTACGCAAATAAATGACTATCAAATCCTGCAGCTCCCTTATTATCACCAGGTATTTTCCCATCATCTCGATTCACTGCTTCAAGTACATCTCTAGAAACACATGCTTCTTCAATTGATATTTTACTTCTTTCAATAATCTCTCGACGTTTAGGCTTATTTGACACATTGGACATTCTATAGCCTTTATAAGTTATAATTATTAATATTTAATTCTTAATCATGGTTGAATATATGTTTCTTAACTTACCTAATGGTGTATTTGTGCAAAAATACCAAGTATCCAACCAAAATGTTTCCAACTCATAGTTACTAAAAAACTCATAAAAGCGTTGTTCATACTCCATATCGGATATTCTATAGTAGCCTGGATTGCTTCTCACAGTGTTAAAAAGACTAGCTCGTCTATTTAAGTAAGCAAAAATCTAAAAAAAAAACAGTAGAAAAAAATGTACATAGTAAAATGAATATTTTTTCATTTAATATTTTTATGATATTTACTAATTCTGTGTCTTTGTTTGTTTTCTCACCAAATTGTATTAATCCAATTGTACAGAGTAGCCGTAAAACATTCAAAGTATTTCGAATGTGTCTAATAATTTAAAAAACATAACTAATTATTTCTTGATTATTTTATTTATATTATATATATATATGTATGTGTATGAGTTACTTTTTTAATCCTTGAGATAGCATAGAAAGAACTTCAGATGAAAGTGTCATTAGGGGTAAATATTTGAATACAGGATGAGTAGCATAATTGACAAGTTTGTCTAGATTGACTTTAGATTTATTGAAATTAACAATTTTTAGCATCAGTTCTAACGGCATGTGATGAATAATATCACTTACAAAAAACCATCCATCTGGATATTCTGGAATAGCCAGTAAAACTTATTTAAGACAAATTAAATTTATGAGTAGCACAATAAAATATTAATTTCTATTTAGTCAAAATGAACAATAATTTATGTTATAAGTTGATATAAAAAGAGTTAAATATGGATAGAAAAAAAAATAGAGGAATATCAAATTGTATACATATTCTTATTAATAAAATAATTGTAACTGGTATACTTCAAACCATAAATGATTAAAACTAAAATTTCAACATAAAAAAATGTTTACTTGGATATTTTGGCAATGGTGGAACAAACATTTTCCAACTAACACTTGGATAGTAAACTTTTGGTAATTGAGCATTTTCACCATTACTTATATCACTTCTATATCTAGAAACCATTGCTTCAGTTTCATCGCAAGCATTTAATAAACTATCACCAGGATGATCATATACTAAATAATACAGGTATTCATGCAATGATCTCATTTTCATAAACCTAGGAAGCTTCAGTTCTGATATGTTCTAAAAATAACATACACATTATTTTAATAACTAATTAAAATATTGAAGGCTATAGAAATTACAATTTTTGGTTCTGGTGATTTCTGAACCACTAAATTCCATTTCTTGTTAGCCTTAGTTGCTTTCATTGAATTATTAAATCTATTCAAAAAACTATTCATGTATGATATAGTGTCTGGATTTGCTAAACAAAATATAAAAATTTCTAAAAAAAATTAATTATCGATTACAAGAATAAGTTATATTTTAATTACAATTGCTTATCAAGAAATAATTAAATTTAAATTATTTTTTTTAACTTTTCTCATATTGTTAATACTTCAAAAACTGTGTGTTTGAAAAAAAAAATATAATTTCTATTAGGCTTTGAGATATTGGAAAAAGTTGAATAATGAAGTCTTATTTATATAAAAATAATATTATAATTAAAATATATAGCTATTGCTTAAAGTACAATTATTCTAAAAAACACATATCTTCTCACACTTTTTACTCACTGAAATCAACACTAGGAGTTCCTACAAATGAATAATTCACAGTTTTGGTTTCATAAGTAACTCGATACTGAACAGATTTAAGTTTTTTCTTTTTTTCAAAATAACCAATAATCTTAACTAATGTCTTAATATCAAGAGTTCCAATGAACTTTGGATTTTTTTTTTCTGTTTCAATAATAGTCTGAAAAAAATATTATTAATTAACATTTTTAAATTTTAAAATATTATAATTATCATTTTTTAATATTGATTTACTTTTTTTATATTAAGTAAGCTAATTAAATTTTCAGTTAAAAACATTTTGAATATGATATTTCGTCTAAAGTAAAACCTATCGGTCAAACTAATTGATTGTCTGTAATTATAAAAATTAAAAATTAATAATAATGTGTACTATTTTCATAAGTTTTTAAAATAAATAAAATAATTTTTTTACCTAGCATTTTCATAAACAGATTTACAATACTCCAGTTCCATTACTCGTGTAACTGCATGTTCGATATCACATTGTTTATTATTTTCTTTCTGTTTAACAATAAAAGTACATTTAAAAGAGATAATGCTTATCATAATTATTATACAATATAATTAATATGTAGAAAAGATTACACTATATAAAAAAATTTTAATTATGCTTAATATGATATTGAAAATTAATACATCAGAAATATGTTAATTAAAAAAATACATACTTGAGGTGGAATGTTAATCAATGTTTTATTTAAAGTTTGATTAATTGACTCTACATTTTCAGAAGTTTCTAAAATTTGACTGGAATCATGATTTTCATAGTCTAAATTTGATTGAGCTGGCTTATTTGAATTTTCAATAGATATATTTTCTATTGCATTCAAAGTACTATTTGTCAATAAATTATTTTCCGCAATAAAATCTTTTTCTATATCTACATTTTCTTTTTTTAGTGTTGACAAATCTTCCATTTCAATATCATTATCGTGCACATTGTTACAGCTATTAGCAATATAACTGAAAAATGTATATGTATTAATTGAAAATTTGTTTATTTTTTTCAATTTTCATCATTATTTCAAATACCTAAAAACTTTTGTTCGACCTCGATCACAATAACTTTTAGTTAAATAATTTAAGCTTGTTAGCTTTTTTAAAACACCTTCTGCACTACCATCAGTAGTAAATCTAAAAGCGCGAGATATTTCAGAAAGTGTTACGCCTTTAACACCATGTTTCTCAATCCATCTTAATATTTGTCGTTCGTATGAACAATCTTGTTTAAATTCACGACCTGAAGGACCTAAAAATAAAAAAATTTATAAATAATATTTTACTTCCAAAGTTTATTTTTTAAAATCTTGAGTTTTATTGTTTTTTTACTTGTATAAAATAAATATTAACATTAATAGTTATTAAATATTATACTACAACCTACTCTGTTCAATAAATACAATTAAAAATTAAAAACACCACCTTCAACAACAATTTTTTTTTCATGTTCTTTTTCAGAATTGTCTTTATCCACCAAATCCTTTAACTTGATACATCTTATAAGTTTTTCTTTTCTAGGTTCCTTTTTATATAAATATTCACTTTCAGTTGCATTTGGATACAAATCACGATATTTGAGAATCTTAAATAGCAGTTATTTTGTAATATATTTACATTTATTACCATAAGTATATATTAGTTTTAATTTACATACTACGTTAGTATCACAACATTTTTTGACCTGAGGTTGTTTAAATGTTTTTGATAATTTGATATTGCATACAGCTTTTATTTGATCATATGAAGCTAATGAATTTGGTTGTGTTTTTAAATAATCTACTATTTTTGATACTATGACATCAATAGTAGTTTGTCTTTTAACAAAGAATTTTTCCAAACTCGAAATAACAATACGGTTTGCCACTTGATTACTGCCTCCGGCAAAAGCAAGAGCCTTTCATAAAATCATAAAATAAAAATGTAATACTTAATTGATAATATTTAAGTAATTATAATATACTTGATTTTTAATCAAACCATAATCACATAATCGATTTCTTATATAAGATAATACTTTGGAATCAGGAAAAACAGTCCTCAATGAATTTGTACCAAAAGAACCTTCTCCCAAATATCGTGAACGGCCGATTCTTTCCAATATTAAATAATAACGTATTGATATATATGTATTGGTACGTTTATCTTCTGGTATTAAAATTTTAGTGCGTACTTCCTGTTTGGCTACTATAACTAAGCATCTGCCCCACCTTAAAAATAAAACAGCCTTAAATAAATGTTTCTAAATAAAACATAAATAATTTAAAACCGTTTTTCTGCTTCTTCCACCGATATCTTTCTAGGAAATGATCCCAAATTGAACCTTGTGAAATAATCTTTACATGATCCCATAATAAGGCCATCTTCAACAGGATGGTTTGGATAAATATCTTTAGGTATATTTTTCTGAAAACCAACTCAAATTATAAAATGTTTAAAATAAAAGTAAAAATAAAAAATATAACATACCGGCTCATATAGTGAACCAAATTCGCTGTGAATATAATCATATCGATTAAATATTATTAAAGGATCTCTAGGCGTTTTAAGTCTATAAAATTCCACATCTTTCAGACAAACTACAAATGACCAAATAATTTTTTTAACTGAATCGTCTATAGGTTTCAGTGGCCAATCAAAATTGTTCAACAACCTCTTGCATAAAGCTAGAAAACAAAATGTATAATATAGTGATTGAATGAAATGTTTAAGTACTAGTTTTACCTTCAATAGTAATTCCATCTAATCCTTCAAGTGCTATTTCATCTAAAATAATAGAACTAAAATCTTTTTGAAATTGTTGCATTTTTATGTGAACAGTAAATCTATTTAATAAGCATAATTATGATTTTGAAATTTGCGTTAACTGTGTACATTAGTTATTACATATCCTATTATTCAATCTAAATATAATAATAAAAATAAGTTTTAAAATAAAGTTGTATGTTATCGCCTTGATTTACGCACACATTTATGATATAAATTGATTATTAGTTATTATTATTATTTTATAAATACTGATGAATAACTTAATTTAAAATTACAGAGAACCTAATGGCAATGTCAACTGTCAATTTGTTAAATATGATCTAAAATATTATGACATTTTAAAGAACAACTGTCAATAGATTATGCTGTGGTACACTTTATAAACGTACCTTTATGTATACATAACATCTATGGTATCTTTGTATTACTGATAACATGAAATGAAACGTTATCATGTTATTTGTGCTGTTACTACATAATATCACAGTTTTAGAATGTTATACCAGAGAATAGATTAAACCACAGAGCAATGTACTATAATCGCAATGTGAACAAAACAAAATGGAAAGATAATGGTTAACAATTTAACCTAACAAAATTCTAATGAAATTATCTTCGAAAGAATTACCGTCTGTAGTGCCGTATTACCGTACGGCTATGCAACGGCCGAAAGCAATTATACAAAATCGTTCGTTTTATAATTATGTCCACCGAAAGTCCTGTTCAAGAAACCCTTCATACCGTGTATCCTTAATTTAGTGACATAAGTTAATTTTAATTACAATCATGTTGTCTTATAGATTTAAGTTTGGCTTTGTTTGTCGCAATTACTCGCAAGCTGTTGCTGCTGCTGCTACCAGTCATCCTTCTTCGTTTACAAACAAGAAAAAAAAACCCTCGTTTGCGAAAAGCTTTTTTGTAGGAAATTTTGTAAAAGATGCATTTACCAAAAGTATCAACGATATCAGTGTACCGAAAATCGATAAACTTCTTGGTGTCAGTGTGCCTAAAGTATTTGGAGGTTTAGAACTATCTGCTGCATCCATTTCAGAAGCTTATAAAAGTATTGGACTTACAAACAGTAAAGCCTACCTAGCCCATGGTAATGTTGTGAAGTCTATTAATACTTTTGGAACAGATGATCAAAAGAAAACCTATTTACCACAATTAGCATCTGGTGAGTTAATTGCATCACCTTGTGTTTATGAAAGTGAACATGGATATGATGTTCAAAACACCACAACTACTGCTTCCTATAAAAATGGAAAATGGGTAATAAATGGTTCAAAGCAATGGGTAGTTAATGGAAAACAGGCCAATATTTTCTTAGTATTTGCTAAAACTATGGATGAATGTAACCGACCAGAAAGTGGTTCCAATTTTTTCACAGTATTTTTGGTTAAAAATTCTCCAAACAATGGCATTAAGATTATTGATGATGGTGATAACTCAAGTGTTTCATTTAACAATGTTCAAGCTGATTGTTATATAGGACAAGAAAATGAAGGTTTAATGGTTTATCAATTATTGTTCTGTGCAGATTTATTAGAATCATCTTCTGCTACATTGGGAGAATTAAAGAATATCATCTATAACGCTTCTCAAAATGTCAATACCCATGATCAATCTAATCTTAACAAATTAGGTAAATTAAATAGCCATATATATACAATGGATTGTGTTTTGAAGTTCACTAGTTTGATTTTTGACTCCTATGACTCGCAATGTGATTATGAACCAATTCTTGCACGTTTATTTATAAATGACACTACTCGTAACTGTTTAAATTTGTTAAACGAATTGGGATTTTCTAAAAAATCATATAAATATATTGAAGACTCATTGTTGTTTGAAGGTAGATCAAATTTACTATCGATTGTTGGTGCTCTACTTGGTATTCAATATGCTGGTCAATTTATGGCAGAAGATGTAAGACAATTAAGAAATCCATTAATGTTTCCCAAATATACACTAAGTCATATTTTAAGAATTCAACGATCGTTAAAAGATAAACCAAAATTAAATCATTATGTTGAAAACTACATGCATCCAACATTAAAAAAACAAGCCTTGGATGTAGAATATTGCTTGAGCAGAATGCAATTTGGTGTTCAAAGTATGTTTATCAATCTTGGCCCTGACACTTTTTACTATCAAATGATACTTGAAAGAGCTAATAGTACTGCTATGGATTTATTTGCTTTGATTGCTGTGTTACATAGAGTTTCACAAAATTTGTCTCATTCTAATACCCGACAATATCCTACGGAATTAATTTTTAGCAATTTATTTAGTAATATTATCCGTGAACGGTGCAGTCAAAAAGTAAATGAAATAATTAATGCTCCACACAATGTTATTGATCCACATTTAAAGACCCTTGGTAAAAAGTGTTTTGTCGAAAAAAATTATTTCTTTGAACATGCTTTAAAAAGAAATATTGTTTGATTAATTTGTTATTTAACTCAATGTAGATATATTTTTAATATATAGCAATAATTGTATTATATATGTTTATATTTGTTAGTGTTAAATATTAATTTTTTCCTAAATAGTTATATCTCAGTACTCTTAAATTTGATGGTATTACTCATCATCAAGCCAAAGCTATTTATCACGCTATTAGAGTAGAAAAAGAGCCTAGTAGTATTGTTAAAAAAATATGTGAAGTTGATGGTCAGTTTGTAATTGTGTAAGTTTATCTAAGTATAATAATTTAGTTTTACAGTGATTTTTTATTCATAAAATCCTATTTATATTTTGAAACATTTTTTTTTTTTAGAAAACTTCAATCTACGCAACTTCAATCTTTGCGTGCAAGTTCAAACGGCTTATTGGATATTTTTATACTTTTATCTGAAGTAGTAAAAAAATTTGAACTGAAAAATCCATCAGTTGACTATGATCACTTTTGAAACTCCTCGTCAAAACACACCATCACCAACTGAAAGTCGAGCTAATTATGGATTTGCCTTGTATTTAGCTTCTAAAACAGCATTTGTTGTTTATTTATTATGGGCATTCATACCAAGTCATTGGTTGACAGTTATTGGTCTAACATACCTTCCTCAGAAGTATTGGGCCATAGCCATACCTGTGTGGGTATGTTGTCTCATCATAGTCATTACACTTTTATACCCAGCCATTAATATGCTGCTTGTTCCTCCAATGAATGATCCTCGTATATTAACAGATTCATTTGCTCGACCGTTAGTTAATGAAGTTCTACCTGGAGGTATACCAACAGTTTCCGATCTTGATCTTTCAGAAGTTTGTAAAACATTGTATCTTAATTATAATAATTCAATTTAAATACATTATTTTTTTTTAATATATAAGTCCACTGACTATTTATAATGTTGATAAAATATTGATTTATTCTGTGAATACTATTGTAAGTGACAAATGTACCAGTTATCTTGACTTTTTCAATCCAAACTTACATTACAAAAAATCTTTATATCATTAACTGTTAAGTACAAGTATCTACAAATATAACCAAATAATAAGTGTGTAAAAGAAAAATGAATAACAGATCTAAGCACTTTTTCATTGTTATTGAGTCACCTTGAGG
The DNA here is from genome assembly GCF_003268045.1 of Sipha flava. NCBI lineage: Eukaryota > Metazoa > Arthropoda > Insecta > Hemiptera > Aphididae > Sipha > Sipha flava. The sequence goes on from NW_020273107.1 coordinate 1,840,220, forward strand.
TTTTAAGTATTTATTTACTATTCATATGGTTACATTTCAATAATTTTTATGCTAAAAAGTATTAAAATAAAAATAATATATTATTACTAGAGTTAGGTAAGTATGTACTATTATTTTTTAAAAGTTACATTTTTGATTATTAGATAGAAATTATAAGCTAGAGCCCCACAAATTTTATAATTTTTTTAAATTAAGAACATTTAGCCATTTTATCTTTTCATAAAACGTGATTTAATTTTCTTATGTTGATAATGGAAATATCAAATTCTTGCGTACTTAACATTTAATTTGTGTACTATAATTAACAAACAAATATAAATGTAAAAAAAATGTATATATTTTATAAATCTGTTTAAATAATAATTTGTATAAATTGATTCAAGTGAACAATGTTAATATATAATAATTATTACCCTGTGGCCTGTAAAATAATTAATGGAATTTCAAACATAAATAAATCAATCAATCTTCTTTAAAAAATTAATTAGAATTAGCTATTAACCAATTATTAATTAAAGTTTCATGAAGTTCTAACCATTTGATATTATTAGATACAGTTTCAAGTGCAGTTTTTCGACCGGCTTTTCCAGCACCGGCTTCTGAATACTTACTGAAGAATTCTTCCATCTAAAATGTTATGCATAAACTTAAATAAATACAGAAATAATATGACACTAATAAAAGTTAAAACACAACATATTCATTGAAAATTATAATTGGTTATAAAAAAATTAAATTTACTTCTTTGAGACGTTCTTGTGTATTAAAACTTGAACAAATTATGGGAATGAGTTTTCCCAATGTACGGTCATTAAGACTAAAACGATCTACTAAGTACTGCCATTCATTTCTAGAATTTTAATTGTTAATTTATCAAAATTAATTAATATCATTCTTATATATATATTGGGTATTAACTAAAAATATGAATAAATACCTCACAAAGTCCCAGACCAATGAAGATCCTATGTGATTGTTGCCAATATACATTAAAACACTGATGTAATCTTGTGAACGTACATAGCTTTCGTTTTTTGAATATTCTAATAATCTAAAAGTCAATAAAAGTTATTTTATTGCATTTATTTAAAATTAAGCACTAAATTCACCTAGTTAATATTTGTGGATCTTTTGAAGCAGTCAATGCTTTTATGAGCAATACTTTTTCTTGAGGTTCTTGTTCGTTTAAATATAAATTCCATACTTTTTCCCATTCGCTAACATTACTATTAAGTATTCCTAGAAAATATATTGCAATTATATTTTTTTAATATTATTTAATATAGCATAAATATGAGCATTAAAATTGATTTATTTTTAATGAAATTATTATAGTATTTTTGATATAAATAGAACTACAGATTATATTAAATAAATCAATATATTCTGTGTTACAACTACTATAAACATTAAAACAAATTTAAAATTTAATGTACCATAATAATAAACTGAAGATCTAATATCAGAATTTGGTTTGATTTTATTATCCAAAAATGTTTTGAACAATTCATAAACTTTTGTTCGAACGCTTGCTAAATCACTAATACATCCAAATTTAAGTATTATACTTCGAAGTCTACGTTGCAAAAAGTTTCTCTCGATTGATTCAATCCAAAAATCTTCATTGATACTTCCCATTAATTTTTGCATATATTTCTTAAATTTCATAAATTATATGTAGTAATTATTATTATTAATAATCTGATTTGATATCTTACCTCTATATTGTATCGTACTTCTCGATGATACAACTTATTTCTTAATTCAATTAATTTTGAAGAAGTTACATACCAAGGAACATAATGATATTCAGAAACTAAATATTTTGTCATGTTCAAAGCTGTGCTATATGATAAAAGATTAGCTTCTGCCAAATTAAAAGCATCATGTATAAGATTTGAACGATCTGCAGCGCTCAATGCCTTTAAATTGTTTAATTGTTTTTATTGTAAATAGTATTAAAAAACTAAAATGCAATTCTTACATCAATATCATTTTTTAATAAACTGCTAAGTAGAGACCAGTCACTTTCTGAATAATTGACTATGTAATATCCAGTCTGCCTATAATTTAATTTTATCCATTCTGCATTAGGAATATCTACCGTAACTTTTAAATAAACATATTTATTAATTTAAATTTCAGTATTCAACAAGATATGATGCTTACTTTTATTCTGATCTTTAGAAAACCAAAGTTTATTTACAGTTTTGTTGTTTGAAGTAATGTAAGTGATTGGTATTTCCCATTTGTAATTGTATGGAGATGATTCGGACAAATATTCAGCATTTGGATTTGCTAAAAATCTTTGCTGTTTCATTGTCAGTTCACTTCCATTTCGTGTAAGAGTTACTACAGGAAAACCTGCTTGACAAGTCCATGTGTCCATTACCTAATTTATTTTAAAATAAATATTGTTTTAGATTGTTATGTTAATAAAATTCTAACTTTAAGTAAGAATAACATTTTTAACTTTTTTTTTTTTACATAAATATATGTATACCTTTTTAACATTAATTGTATTCTGAGTTGCTTTTTGTAATTCAGCCCACAAATCATCAGTCTCAGCATTGCTAAATTCAAACCGTTTTAAGTACGTACTTACACCACTTTTGAAAATCTCTTCACCCAACATTCCTTCTAACATTCGTATTATAGAAGAACCCTAGAAATTAAAGTGAACAAATGGCTAATATAAAACAAAAGAAATATAATTATATGTTTCATAATATTATTAAACTTGCTTTGTTGTATGATATGGAATCAAAAATTTCAGTTATTTGATCTGGATGAGAAACATTTTCCACAATAGCATGTGAACTAAGTTGCTTATCTATTTTTTGTACTAGTTGAAGACTTTTAATTAGGAATAAAGTATCCTAAAAATAATATTATTTAAAATAAGAGATTACTAAAACTTGTAAATTATAAAAAAGTAAATTTACAATATCCCACTCAGGATGAACAACATTTAAAGCTTTGAATTGCATGTAAGAAGCAAATCCTTCATTAAGCCATAAATCATTCCACCATTTCATAGTAGCTGAAAAAACATAGTTATAACTTTTTATATGAATTGTTACATTTTGTGGGTTAGAATTAAATAAGTTAATAAAAAAAAAAAAAAAACACATTCAATCTTAATATAGTAATAATTATTGAGTATTGGTTATAATTTATTAAAAATGTAAATTTAATTTAAATACCAAGATTTCCAAACCACATGTGAGCCAATTCATGAGCAACAGTCAAAGCAACGCTTTCTTTATCATTAATAGAACTTATTCCTTCTTTATACAAAACTCTTGTTTCACGAAAAGTCACTAAACCCCAGTGTTCCATAGCACCAGAAACAAAATCTGGGATCGCTATGAGATCTAAATTAAATATATTTTAAATTCAGTAATAAGAGTCCATAAAAATAAAAGAGACATACCTAATTTTGGTAATGGATATTGAATACCAAAATAATTTACGTAAAAGTTAATTGACTTAAGACCTACAAATTGAGCATACTTCATATTTTCAGATTGACCACGTCTGGCATAAACTGTTAATAAAAATCCTTGATCTGATTTCAGTGGTTCAAGTGATTGAAAATCACATACAATGAAGCATGCTAAGTATGTAGACATAGGAACAGTATTTTCAAAATGAACAGTAGTCAATCCCTTAGAAGGAATGTTGAGCTCTTCAGACTAAAACATAAATTATAATTAACCTTAGTTAATTATAAACATAATTTAAATTTAAGTTTTTATAACTAACTTCTTGGTTCATATTCGACAATGCAATGTAGTTGTTACCAGATGGCCGCACAAGACTGATTTTAAATTTAGATTTCAACTGCGGTTCATCAAAACACGGAAATGCCAATCGTGCATATGTTGGTTCAAACTTTGAAGTAGCAATAAAATGCTTTTCATTACTTTTTATATCAGTATAACTACTACGATAAAATCCAATTATTTTATTTAATAAACTGCCCTCAAATTTTAATTGTAATTTATGTTCTCCAGCATTCAATTCTGAATTAGGCACCACAACCCAAAATTCATGTTCAGGATATGAAAATGCTGTTACAATACTTGAATTTAACTTGGATTCTTTGATGTTCAGTCCTTTTGAGTGTAGTTTAATGTAACTTTGGGGAGTGTCCAATACCAATGTAATATCGACAGAACCAACAAATGTACCTTGTTCAAGATTTGGGTGCAATTTAATGAAGTACTGCTTAGGGTGAATGTAAGGAGATAAGCGATGAGTAGACTTCCAAGGTTTGGCTGCAATTATAGACTATAATATTAAAATAACAAATTATTAGAAACTATACTCAAAAACAAATGAAACTTGACTATAGAAAACCAACCAAGCACAACATTATAATAATAATCAAATCAAAACTTACATCCATAATTTTACGATTAGTTGAAAAAAAATGTATGTTAAAGTATATATTATAATAATTTATAATATTAAATTAATGTTAAGAAAATCTTGAATGAAAATATAGTTAATTATTGGCAACAAGTACCCACTAAGTAGGTCAGCAATTGCTCGAATAAGAACATTTTAAACAAAATTGAAAATAGTAATAATCCATAACTATTTCACTATCATTGAAATAGAGAATATCACTAGAGTAAATTTAAAAAAAAAATAACAAAATAATAATAAATTTCTTTATTCTGTGATATCATGAAGAATTGATATCATATCAATTACAGAGATAATAAGGGATGGATTTCAATGTATTTACATCTTTTTTTTGGAATGTCTTACAAGATCAATGCCGGATTACCCATTAGACGGAGTAGACACCCGCCTTAGGGTCTCACTCATTTAAGGGGCCCTGTGAAAACGGAAAACTATATATTTTTTTTTTCGATAATACGTGTATTTTATTTACGAATTTACAGGACAAAAGCCATTATGAAATATAATAAAAAAAAAAAAATAAAAAATATAAACAAAAAATAATAATATATTAAGTTGTAGGTATTACAACAATTAGGTAACAATAATAAAATTGTTTTGAAAAAAATAGAAACAATATAATAGTTAATTCATTTATCCAGCAAATAAAAAAAATGTAATAAACACGATTTTATTTATTAATAATAGTTGGTTATTATTAAATCTGTTTATTTCAATTACTGGATAGCGATGTAGAAGATGTATGTAAAAAATAATATTGTAGGGCTCAACATTTTCATTGCATAAGGGCCCATAAATGTTTAATGCGGCACTGTACAAGATGCTTTCTAATTATTATTAATCATTATTATTCTAATAGGTATTCTTATTCGTGACCTATTTCTGGAATTATGTCTAAAAAAATTAACTTCATTCAAATATAAACATAGTATTAACATTAATGAATGAATTACCATTAACAGAGTCTATAAATTTTGTTGATACGATTTGTCAAATTAAAATGTTTACAAATTTTTTATATTTGATATACAATGTTATGTACATTTTTATAATTTTACATGTTAAACAAACATTTTTTTTTTTTTTAAATGATTAATACAAAAATAAAATGATTTAATGTAAATTAATATTTAAATTAATATTTTGATAAAGCATTTTTTAGACTTTTTAGGTCATTGTTATCATTTAGTTTGTTGAAGCTGTGAAAATTATTAGATGATGACATGATATGATATTATACCTAGATTTTAAAATTATTGTATATCTAACAAAATAAAAGACATTTGGGGACGGGGATTATAACTAGTAGTGGGCATATCCGGATTTAAAAAATCCGAATTATTCGGATTTGTCAAATCCGGATTTAGTAAATCCGGATTTCACGGATTATCCGGATTATTCAATTCGATTTTGCTGTTCAATGAATCATTTTTATATATTAATAATATTTTAATAATATAACATTTTGTTAAATTTTCATTATAATAAAATAATTTATTTTACCATACATTAAAAATATTTGTAAGTCTGAAGTCACATAAAAAGTAAATCCATAAATCCGGATAATTCGAGAAATCTAGATAAGAATTTGATTCAAATCCGGCTTTGGATATCCGGATATTCGGTTAATCCAGATATTCGGATTTCATGCCCACCCCTAGTTATAACCAATCAAACTCCCTTCCTGGACACGTCATTAAATTTGTTTGTTGGTTGTTATTATTTTGTTTGTCTTAAATACTGCAGAGCGTAAGTTCTTAATTTTGATTGAAAGTTTAATATAAATTATTAAAATACTACGTAAAGAGTTCTTATATAGAAAATAACAGTGGTTATAAATCTTGTATGTGCTCTCTACTCGAAGTTAATTGTACTCGTTAGGTTTATACATAGCATATTTAGAGGGTGTTTTAGCTGCTCTATGGATTTAAATCTTATCATGACTAAACACTTCCATAGGCGCAACTAGGGGGGCGGGCGCAAGAGGGTTTTTAGCACCCCTGAATTCAAATTTCATGCTCCAGTTTTTTTTTATTCATATTTATAGTTGTGTCTAGGAATGGGTACTTTTCCGAGAAAGTAAAATCTCTTGATTTTACTTATATATTTTACATGTCCGGGAAAAGTTTCCGGAAATTACTCCTCATGTCAGAAAAAAAGCAGGAAATATTTGTTTTAATGAAATTATTTTTCTTATTGATTACACATGACGTTTTAAAATAATAAAACTAAAATTCTATACTAATATGAAGTTCAAAAATATTTTATTTTTTTTTGTTGTTTGTAACTATACAAATTAAATAACAAGAAAAATATTAATAACAATAAACCACATAATATTATTTTAACTTCTGAATAATTTCTCAAACTTAAATTAAAACATAATACAATTAATACCAAATATTTTAATACTGTATTTTTAAACTATTTTTAAGTACAAATCAAGTTATATTAGTAATGATATATTAACGATACACCAAGACACCAGTCTTTCTATACAAAATAATTTGATACATAATATGTAAAAATAATAATCTTTATATTGGGAGAAAGTTGAAAAAGTAGTTTAAAAGAAAATTCCCGGGAAAATAACTTTTCCCAGGAACATTAACCGCGAACTTTTTCAATGGGACATCTCTAGTTGCGCCCATGAACACTTATATAGAAAATTTGTTTTATTCACACGTTACGTAGTGAGTCATTCATAGATATCGAAGGCATTTACTATAATCATACATAAATTAAATAATATAATATTATAATAATGTAATAAATCCATGCTGTAATTTATCAAGTATATTCAAACGATAAAACCATCTATAAATAAAAATAGTCAAGATTTAAGTATTTAACCTAAAAAGGTTATGAAATACACTTCTGGTCACTAATTAAATACAATTATATTAGAATAAATTATTATTAGAATTCATTTTTCACAATCATTATAATACAAATGTATTCAAATAATAATTATTAGAATAATTATCTAGATAAAATGTTGATCAATTATTTTCCTCCGTTCATTTTTAAGCTATTGTAACATGGCTGTAATTATATCCACTGTAAATTATTCCAAATGTTAATATTTAATAAAAATTCGTATTAATCGATGTGCATTTGTTTATTTCAGTTCAACCAGCTAAAACCAATGGATCATTGGAAGAAATTAATTAACGATAAAATATGTTTATATATGAATTATATCGGTCGAGGTCATAAATTCTGTACCCCGGAGGTAAAATAAACCATGTCACAAAATAGTAATTTTACAGGGAGTTAAATTTTCGTTTATTTTCATCTAAAAATATTTTTTTTTTTTGTGTCCAATTTGAATTACTTTATTGCTCCTTATTTCCGTTACTTTTGATAACTTGCCGTAGTGCCTTATACCTTTATATAGAGTGAAAAATGTACAAAGACCTGAAGCTTACTAAATTTCTTCAAAAATGGACATGGTTTCCTTTACCTCCGGGGTACAGAATTTAAAAATCAATCTTTATAATACGTCTGCAAATAATTATTTTTCTACATTTTATTCAAACTTCTAAATAACCGTAATTTACAACTAATATTTTTCATAAGTCTCTCAACCCTTCTAACTCAATGATTTGAAAATAAATTAACTTCATCTAGGTTTCAATCTTTCCTGGCCTAATTTGTGTACCACGCGTAACACAAAAGAAAATTGTCTGCGACTATTTCTGTTAAATATTCTATACTCAGATGTCATCCCACTTCACTTACCTAAATGTAATAGCGAAGGATATACTTAAAAATTATATCACTTCAATTTTCTACAACCACCCTTAGTTTTAATAGTTAGACTCCCTAGGTACATGGTATCGATCATATAGACTTTTCACTCCCGTACCCGAATAAATATCTTTCAAATATTATAGATTTTTCCGTTGATGCAAATAGTCATTGAGATTTGGGAAAACAACGTTTTTGGCTAATTTTATTAAAAAATACATTTTCCCCTGAAATTTGCTCTAATACAAATTTCATTTGGTAATTCGTCATCATCATGATTATATTATATTTACATATAAAATGTTTTATATCCTTAGAGTATCCTACTATATTTGCATCTGTGTTTATCTCATTTTTATCAAATTTTGTAGCATAACGCTTATAATCAATTATATTGTGAAATTATCATTGTTTCGATATAATGTATTTAGGTACATTCATTTTTTTTTTTATAATTTAAATTAAGTATACTCACGTCTAAACTATAGGGAATCAGTAGATTACCGGGTACTATTCCTGTAAATTTTTCGTCTTCTAAACTATCTTCCATTTTAAAATGTATGACAATTGCTATGATTAAGATCGCTGTCAAGACAAAAACAGTCACCAATTTCACCAACAGATTCATTTTTGATACAATGAAATTAATTTTTGATTTTCTAGATAACTTTTATGACCTCTGCAACTACCTGTTAACATTAATTTCAAAGTATATTAATGCATGTAGTTTTTGTAATATTTATAACTCTGTAGGTATAAAATGTGTACTATATGTTCTGAATTGTTTCCATATAATCACATCCACCAAGTGTAGTCGAATGATGATCATATTGTTATAATACATAAAACACATTACCTATATGTATTTGAATACACAAAAACAACGTGGGTATACATATTAAATTTATTCATGGCATTTTTGTTTGTGTATGTTAATATGATGGCAAGCAGAAATACTTTTCTGTTTGTTAAACTAGTTTTATTTACATAATTAAATTGAGCAATGTATATATTACATATAATTTAATATATGTTAATGCATATATTAAATAAATATGCATTGTCCTACAAAAACGTACCCATTGCAACAATTTCTCCTGAGATAATGAATATAAATAAATTATGTTTCTTTTATAAACCTCACAAAGATAAAATTACTAATATTTATTCTTTAATAACATTGTTTTGTTTATATATTTGATTTTAAAAATGATAGCATTACATTTTTTATTTTCACTAACATCATGATTTTTAATATTTTAGAGTTCACAAAAAAAATTATATTATTTAATATCATAGCAAATAGTTTTGAATTTATATAAAAAGTTTATATCAAAACACTAATAAAGTATAAAAAGTTTATATATATATTTATTTCTATAGATAAAAATTAATTAACATACTTTTTTGATTACCAGAGCTCGGTTGTAGTATTATTAATGAATCATATAAATAAATGTAATCAATAAAAAACTTGAATGATCAAATTATATTTTCACATTTCTCTTTAAGTCGTTTTATAAGTACACGATTAATGACTTACCAAGAACGTATACTGAGACACTGTGTACATATACTACTATATACCAACAGGTTAGCTATTATTAGTGTAACTCAAGAAAGTGAAACTAATTTGCTATCAATTTGTAATCTGACCTTCTGTCATAGTTAAATTAAAAATGCCTATCGTGCTGTGTACAAAAGTGATACTTTAACAACTTATACGTTTTAAAAATATGAACAAAAAATATTTATTGATCATTTTGGAAAACTATATTTTTATATCTAATATCTAGTTTTAACAATTATAATTTCTCCGGTATTAATTTTGATTGGTTTATATTTATTATAATACTTGTCAATCAAAATACTATTTTTTGATTTATATCGGAAACTAGTGGAAAATATTCTTATTTTTTTTAATATATTATAATATTATAGTTGTGTTTATGTAATACCTATACAGTTGTATAATTGTTCTACTAGTTCAATTGTATTATTAGTCTATTACCTTTACAAATTTATTTAATATATTATAGTAGTATCAAGTATTTCTGTACTTATTACTACTTAAAATTGTTTGACATGGACTTTGGACGGGCGATGAGATGATGCAGATTGATATGATAAGAAAAAATGAATAGCTGATGAAGAAAGATATACACACTGAAACAAATAATATAAGAATAGTTTAATTGTACTAGTAACTAATTATTTTTATTTTTAGATTTTCAGTGAAACTACGAGTGTATTTATTTATTAAGTTTGCTTTACTATAATTTTTTATTTTTGTATCTGAGTACACTATTTCAAATAAAAGAGTTGCTCTGATCACAAAATAAAAAGTTAAAAATAGGAAATGGGTTCTAGTTGGTTTATTGAAAAGGTAGGTTATTTTTTTTAAATTTATTTAACAATTTTTCAAATAATTGAGAAAATAAAAAAAAAAACTGCAAGAACACTATAACCGAAACTATTACATTTTTTTTATTTAAACCTTTAAGTCAATTTTATACTTTTGTTAAGGTTTGAAAATTGGATACAAGATTTTTTATACGATTTTCTTTGTAATAAAAAAAAAAAAATCACAAAAAAGTTATATATATGTAACAAGATTTAATTTTGACGAAAACACACATATCAACAAATTTCAATAAAAGTAAAACGACATTAATTATTTAGTTTTTATCTTAAACGAATCATTCGTAGAAACTCGAAATCTTTACTGAGTACTTATATTATCATTTTAAACACATTTAATAGTTTCGAAATATTTTAACGAAATGTATAATACTTATAGACACTTGATATTATCGATTTTCCTTAATTTTATATTATTTTTTTGTATAAAAGTTAGAACACTAAAAGTTTAACCTTCATTGTTTAGAAATTTGGTTACATTATCCTCTCACTTAGAATTGTTCTTTAGAGATCAATGATATATTTGTTTCAAGTTTAAAAGAGTAATTCAACAATACCATTCTTCGTAGGCGAAACTAGAAACTTTTATTAGGTCAAGCCAAATGAAAAATATAAATAGTATTATTACGTAAAATTAACTATTATTTCCTATAGTATGATTATAAAAATAAATATCAAATGTCTAAATAACAAATAAAACTAATATAATAAAACAATAACTGATAAAATAGATTATTCAAATACATAGAATAGATTTATTATGTTCTATTTTAATCCTTATTTGTACCAATTGCAGTGGCGCACACAGGATTTTTTTCGGGGGAGGTCATGGTAAACACATTTTACAATTAACAAAATTATGCAAATCCGTAATATACTTTGACTTAAATAATAGCATTGATAATAGAATAGACTATTCTATAATCAATGATAATAGGTATTCAATACTATATCTTCATATTTCAAACTTGTAAAATTTGTAAATTTTAACCTAGACATCGGAAGAAATTCCGGGTGGAGGGAGGTTTACAACCCCCCCCCCCCGCGTGCGCTACTGACTAATTGTACCTATATACTATATTATATTATAGTATTATATGAAACATACAAATGTATACCTTTACATGTATAAATATATTATTTATAATGCCTAAATAATAATTAAAATATAATATATATATATTTTGTTAGTATTAGGTCAGGCCATGGCCTGACTGGCCTGACCCGTAGTTTCGCCTGTGCCATTCTTCCTTGTATTTTGAACGTTTCACATTTTGCTTAAGCACCTCCATGTTCCATGTAGTTTTAGATAATAAATATATTTGGGTAATGACATTGTTCAAGATGTTACAGAAAATGTACGTTTCTTGACTAATGTGTATGGAAATGCTGTTATGTCACGATCACGTGTTTTTGATAGGTACAACGATTTTTTGAAGATCCTAATGAAATTGAAGACGAACAACGTGGGTTTCATCCATGCTCGTCAAAAACTGACGATAACATTTTAGAAACCAAAGATACCATACGAAAAGATCGGTGACTGGGTATTAGAATGATAGTTAAAATAGTTAATATTGACAAGGAAATCATTTAACAAATTTTGCGTGATCAATTGATCATGACAAAAGTCTACACTAGAATGCTTCCTAAAAATATCTCTCAGGAACAAAAAGACAGTAGGCAATACATTTTCACAGACATTCTCGAACGGATGGAAAGTGAATTTGTTGAGAAGGGCGATAAATTCCGATGAAACTTGGATTTTCCAATATGATCCCGAAACTAAGTGGCAGTACACATATTGGAAAACTTACTTATCATCAAATATGAAAAAAGCTCGAATGAGCAAGTTAAAATTAAAAGCTATGTTGATTGTATTTGATGATGTTAGGGGGGTATTATGATTGAATGGGTACTATAAGGATAAACTACAAATAAACATTAATATTTATAATTCTTAACAACCCTCAGAGAACGAGTAAGAAGGAAGCTACTCGAATTATGGAAAAACGAATTGTGGATCTTATTTTTTTATTTATAATTTTTAAAATATGCATTTTTATGCAATTATTTTGAAATATGCAGTTAATTGTCATTTTTACTCAAATATGCAAAATAAGCAAAAACAAAAATTATCCATTGAAATCTATACAGTTTGAGACACCGACATTTGTAAACAAAATTATTTAAGGTGAATTGTAGAAGAATATCCATTTGCATATAAATCTGAGCTTGAGTTATCACTTATTAATACTTCATGTAACACTGCAAAAGGTAATAACTCCTTATAGCTCGTTATCTTGGTGTGTATTTCACTTTAAGGGTAGCCATAAAGCTTATACTATGATAAGTGTAATGTCGTAATGTGAAATTTTCATAAATAAAATTGTTGATCATTTCATATTATCTAGGTATAAATTAGCATGGCTTAAATTTTATAATTTGAAATTTAATATTGTCAGCGTTGGGACTTATCTAGATAAATTATCTAAATAGATTTGTTGTCATCTTTTAACTTATCTAGATAAATAACGCTAAGTTATTTAATTACATATCTAAGATAAAATTTTTACTTAGATAATTGTCTGTATTCTTGCCAAGATTAGGGTTATTTTTATTCTTGTACGGAAACGAATCCAATAAATCAGAGATCATAAAAATCGGTCCAGTCGTTCTTGAATTATAAATTCTGTAACTAACCCTACTTTCTTTTATATATAAGGATTTTGTATTTATAATCGTGTATTATTAATAAGTAATTATTATTTCTTGGTATGACATTTTGTTTGTATTTTCATGTTGGCAAAATATTTCTGGTATTTTTAAACTTAATTTCTTATTTTTCCATGGAAGTTCCAAATATAGTAGGTATTTGATTTTAGGAAACACATGTAACTCATACGTTGAGTAGATATTACTTCATTCTTGGAACCTGTAAAGTCGTAACTACTTATAGAATAATGAAAATCATCAAATTAAGATTATATGGAAAACAACTTAAAATAATTTCTTATGTATTCTGTATTCATCCTGATACGTACAGAGCAATTTTCATTGTTTTTTTTTTTGTGTAACATTTTAGTGATTAACCATCATTAAATATTATACATTATGTATAAATATTGCTTAATGGTACACAACATTACTACAGTAAACATTAAGCACCTAGGTACCTATTGATAATGATGATTATAATTAAGTCTTCATAGATATTATTACAAATATGAAATATTGACCAAAAAATAAAATTTTTTGAAAATATCTTTTTTTTATCTAGATAAATTTTGCATTATCTATTCCCAACAATGAATATTGTTTAAAATTGTATTTATATAATTGTTGTATCTTATTTTGAAGGTAAATTAGAAGATACGTACTTATACTTGTCTCTGTACAAGTAAGTACAGTAATATAATTATACAACTTATATTGTATGAAGTAAGCATTGGCGATGTCTGTTTTTTATAGTATTGCATAAAAATAAAATCCGAGTATAATTGCAATAAATGTTCAGTACATTGAGTTATAATTGCAATTTTGAATCAGTTTTAAATCTAAAATCCGAATTACAACTTTTACCATGGGTGGCATTAGGGGGGCACAAAGGGGAAGTTACCTCGCTAGAAAAAAAAATTGAGAGGGCAAACTTATAATTTTGCCCCCCTCCTAAGTTTAATATTATTAAAACATTTACACATAGTAAGTAAGTAAAATTTAGGTGTAAAAATTTATAATATATAGAGAAGTTGAATTTGAGAAATTTTTAAATTGATCAGCAGATTGTGATTAATTTTTGTCCTCCGAAAATAAGAGCCAAGTGCGGCTTATGACTTTTATATCCTAGTACCCAAGAACATAGCCAAGAGGTTGTCAGGGGGCAATTACTTCCTGTCTAACAGATATATTAATTTTTAACGAAATTTTAAACTGACCCATATATCACCCAATATTTAAACGGTTTATAACTTATAACATTTTTATTTTTTCATATAATTTTTTAACAGTATAATTTTACATGAATAGTTTTAATGTAATTTTTTTTTTTTTGTATTAACCTTGTAAGTTATAGGTAATTAAAAATCATAAAATAAAAAAAATTGACATATGTAAACATTATAAAATACCTACACTTAATAAATAACACTAAACATGTTTTGATAATTGGTTGTCCCCCAGATGAAATTTTTAGTTACTCCTTTGCTACTACCAGTATATCTGTCCACCATGTAGCCATCAACAATAACATACGCAATACATACACGTAAGGATCGGCACCACTAAAGGGTAGGTCCCATTCTTTTTTTTTTTTGTGAATTGACGTACCCAGAACTTTTCAATGGTGGAGGGGTTAGGGTTTAGATTTATACAATAGGTAAACATAAAGATATTTATAATTTTGCTATTGGTACTTTATTTAAAACATTTAATAAGTCAAAAAATATTTTAATTACTTAATTGCTTTACATACTTTACATAATCATAGGTAGTTTTCTTGTTATGATAGCTAATTTATATAGGATATCATATGGGTGTAATATTATATCACTGTGTATATTCATCATTGCCAAACCTTCCAGTTTATTCTCACACGTGGTGTTTCGGCAAACTATGTTTTTATTGTTTTTATTGATAAGAAATATCGTGCATAACTAGTAGTTGTAACTGGGAGAGTTAATAAAACTGTAGAAGTTTGAATTTAGAAGTGGAAATGGACGTGCTACATTTTTGTGTTAATCAAGTGTTAATGTATTTTTTAAAAAATTTTGAGTTCCTGCAAATATTTTTACATTTTTATTTCACTCACATCTGTTAACACACTGCAATCTAAACCATCTTGATAAATTTCAACTCACTACCTAATTTTTTTTTTGTCAATTATACAATTTAATGATGGTAAAATAAAGTTTTTAAACATTTTAAATTATAGAATTGTGGGATAAAAATCGCCCATTTAATTGATTTAAACATATGCTATAAACCATATAAACTATGATTTTGAATTTGGAGGGACTATTGAAACATATAAAATCTTCATGTCAAAGAAACACGATTTATTAAAAATATTACTCTAATGATGTGCTTTGTAGATAAAGGGATTGAAGACGGTATCCAAATAAAAACAGCTCAACGGAAACGCCAAAAGAACGAATAATAATAATAATAATAATAATAATCTTTGATTATAAAGAGTTGATAAAAATTATCAAGTTAAATCGTTTTCGAAACGGTTCGGTGTTACGAATTGTCATTCAGAACTTCGAAGCCTACATATTAAGGGTAAGCCACCAAATGTCTAATTAATCCATAACATCAAAGTTCGATACTCGTACTGCAGGTACAAGTACGACTGTTACTGTTATTGGAAACTAGTCCACAGACACGCTACTTAAATCTAATACTGAAGAATTGTAACTGGTGATTTAACATTTGTTTACAACTTTGAAAAGTGAATATGTTTATGTTCTGTCCGGACGATGGATATTTTAACGTGATATAAAAAGATGTTTTCTATTTGTATGATGTAAAAGGGGGCACTCATCCTTGTACTAGAACAGCTGTTCCCAAACTTTTTTTCCACGGTGCCTTTTTTGGTACCAAATTTAGCCACGGTGCCCTGCTGTGAATAACATTTAAGACAGAAAAAAAAATACTTATTGATTACTAATTTTATTAATTTTATTTAAATTTAACTTGATTATAAATTAATGCATTTTTAAACTTAAGAAATAAATAAATAAAAATTATTATTATTATGATTATAATTATTATATAAAAATATTACAAGGTTAAAATGAGAATTTCCGAATATACAATAGAAAATATTACATTATTTGCTATAAAGCTTTTACGAAAATAATGAAGAAAAACAATTTTATAAATTTTAAACTATTTGTTATGAACCGTAGACCGCGGTGCCCTTAAAAAGTGGTCGCGATGCACAGTTTGAGAACCGCTGTGCTAGAGCGTTTGCAGTTGCATAATTATGACACAGTTAAAATATTAAAGTCAAAATAACATAGTATTTAATTTTGAACTAAACTAATAAATATTATAGCTGTTGTGCAATTTATAAAACAAATATTATAGCTAATCATTTGAATTTTGATTAATTTTCAACTTATGCTTACCTATTCAAAAAATGTAGGTCTCAATAATTCTTGATCCATCCACGAATTCATTTAATTCTAAATTATACATACATATTTAAAAATATAAAAAATAAATAGATGTTACAAATATTTTTTTTTATAGCTTAGTATAATGTAATAGTATTGGTTTTTTTGACACCATAAAGTTACATGATTATTTAAAGTTCATTTTTCATAAGAATGAAATTAACTGAAATATTTATCTAAATTGTTTCATTTTAATACATTGATTAATATTTATTATTTATATTCAACCCAATCACGTCATGTTGTTTGTACACATTATATTTGCTAATTAAATCCACTTTAATTAACATGAAATTATATTGTTATTTAGTGATTAATTCATACAATAGTGACAGTTTACGTACATTCATAGTTAATATTCATATACGATTTTGATTTTTGATCGATGAAGAAAAGGTAGGTAATTTTTAATATATTTACAATAATTACTAAATTGACTAAGTAATTTACCCTTTTGTAGGAGGCAGTCTATTATTATTCTGACTTTAGTTGCGTCTTATAAGGGTTGTTTCGTACTTTACCCTTTATAAAAATGATAATTGAGCCAAACCTTTAGATTTTTATATTCAGATAAAATGACATATGGCCTTTATTATATATTGAGTCATTTATACGATTTGCTGTATAAAAAATAAATATATAATATATAATGTCTATACATGATTGGAGATGCAGAACGATATTCATTATTATTTCTCAAGGTTTTTTGTCGTACTTAAGTAAGCTATTGAGAAAATTGAAAAATGACCGATCGGTTGTATATTTGGAACTTTTGTGTTAATTTGTTTCTGGTTGAAACTTTGATTTACTATCTAAAAGTTTTTCGTATTTATATAAATATTTTATTATTTTTTTTAATAATTTATACAACATATTATCTAACCTATTTATTAAGTTTAAATGTAAAACACCGAAAATTAATTACAGTGAAAGGTTAAAAGTACCTACCGATTTAAATGGGTATAAAATAATGTTATAATAATGTTAATAAAATATGTTATAAATAATGTTAATAATGTTGCTTTATTTTCCTTACTTAGGTACTCATTTTGTCTTAATCATTAACAACTATTCACTCGCCGTACATCTATTTTTTCGCTGTTTGCCGTTATTATTGTAAGAATATGAACTGTATTTTTTCTCATGAACATAACGTAGAAAAAAGCTTATCTGTGATGACGATGCGTGATATTATTGTTTTATAATATCGATAAGCCAATTAGATAAGTGTTTATCAATTATTTTTAAACAATAATTATAATATAAAATAAAAACTGCATACACGTATACTGTTTTTTAAATCACAATTATATAATATTATTCATGATAACACAGTTGAGCTTTCGATCGAGTGGTTATTATTTTAATGTTCTGAAACAATCGGATGGCTGATTCATATTTCCTACAACTTGTAACTTGTAATTATATAATATGAATCGAGTTTTCAGTAATATTGATGAATTCCGATTGGTTTTATTCTTTGGCAAATGTATATTTATCATATTCTGTGCGTGTCGAATATCGGATGGAGAAAATTTACATCATGGGCTTCAAATGTCCTCTAAATAATTGCGGTTTGTTCTGAACGATAAGGTAAATATGAAATTGACGGGAGATAAATGCGTACCTAATTTGCAATCAGACTACAATTTTGGTTTGTTGTATATTGTTTTTAGAATGAACATTTTACTAATGACAAGGAGGCAAGTTGACTATCGTTAAACAAAAATATATTAACATTTATCAATTTAAATTATTCGGTAATTTATCAGTTTCGATTTTGCTCAATGTAGCAACACAGCAGACTAACGTTGAAATATTTTTAATGCATTTTTTGCTTAGATGACGTGTACATTGTATAACACATTATTATAAAATATTCATTTTAATATAATTTAAATGATTTAAGTAAATTTTGTATGTAAAATTGATATGATCGTAGCACGTACATCCGTAAAGTTTCATTAGAAACTAAATAACTGTGGTGGTATTCCTATGGTAGTTACGTATGTACCGACAACCAAACACCGGGTGCAATGCCACATGTCAAATTGATAACACAAGTTGAGATAAGAGGAAAAATATGAATTATAGAAAAGGAGATTAATGACAGCAAGATAGTGGTAGAACGTGGTGTATTAGATCGGATAATGTTAGTGACGTCATATTGTGATCGGTGACAAGTCCAACTTTTTATCAGGTTGTGTCGTCTTGTGCACCGTAGATGTATAGTGATTTTGTGATGTGTACGATTATGATATTGTCTCTATTGACCTAATAACTAATTAATATAAACTAACTAATCAGTTTATTTAATTTACCGTGATCTACGTTTTGTTATTTCTTTCCATGACGTGCCGGTTTTTTTTTAGTAAACCTCTCCATCGAGCCATTATACCTTGTCTAGTATACCATGATTGTGTAGTGTGTACAGTGTAAAAATTTTCGTGTGGACATTACTGAATGCAATTTTTTTTTTAACAATTTACAATATTCTTAATTCATCTTTGCTGATAGAACTCATGATTTCGTATTGATTGAAATTCCAAATTTACCAAGGTAAGTAACTAGTTATTAAATTTGTAAATCAATTTGATCTCACTGACAACTCAATTATTTATTGTGTTGTATATATATATATATTCATAGGTTTTTGAAATTATACTGCCAAAATGGTGCTGTTAGCTTCAGCCGTATGCACTAAAACTGGAAAAACAATTGTTTCGCGACAATTTGTTGAAATGACCAAAGCGCGAATTGAAGGTCTTTTGGCAGCATTTCCGAAGCTTATGTCAACAGAAAAACGTCAAATTCAACACACATTTGTGGAAACAGATTCTGTACGTTATGTATATCAACCATTGGACAAACTATATATGTTATTGATTACTACAAAGACCAGTAACATATTAGAGGATTTGGAAACATTAAGATTGTTTTCAAAAGTAGTTCTTGACTGTTGCAAGTAATAGTTTAAAAAATGTGTGTGAAAAGCTGTTAATATATAGTTCACATTTATTTTAATTTTGTTTTAGGTTAGTTGATGAAAGTGAAGTGTCAAAAAAATCTTTCGATTTAATATTTGCTTTTGATGAAATTGTTGCCCTGGGATATAGAGAGAGTGTTAATTTAGCGCAAGTAAGAACATTTGTTGAAATGGATTCCCACGAGGAAAAAATGTATCAAGCAGTACGCCAATCACAAGAACGTGATGCCAAAGTTAAAATGCGTGAAAAAGCAAAAGAGTTACAACGTCAAAGAATTGATGCCGTAAAAAAAGGTGTTCGTATGCCGACATCATCAAGCTCTTATATGTCAATGTCTCCAGTTGCTGATTCAATTTATGAAATTAAAATGCCTAAGGCAGAAACACCAAAATATACAGCAAGCAATAAAGCTTTAAAATTAGGAGCTAAATCTAAAGATGTTGATTTGTTTGTTGATCAATTAAAATCGGAAGGTGAGAAAGTGGTACCCATCAATAAAAAAGCAGCTTCTATTACTTCATCAACAGTTCAAAGTGATATTCATATTAAAAAAGAAGAACGTTTAATCGCAATCGTTGGTCGTGATGGAGGTGTTCGCAACTTTGAATTGCACGGATTGATTTCATTAAGAATTTCAAATGAGAACTATCAAAAAATTGTTTTACAATTTAATACCGAATCAGGAAACATTCCATTGCAAACGCATCCTAATATTGATAAGGAACTCTTCAAAACTAATCGTTTAATAGGCTTGAAAAATCCAGCAAAGCCTTTTCCAATTGATTCTGAAGTAGGATTACTAAAATGGACCTTACAGTCACAAGAAGAGTCTGCCATTCCACTTTCAATCAACTGCTGGCCTAGTGAAAATGGTTATGGTGGTTGTGATGTAAATATTGAATACAATTTGGAACACGTTGACCTGGAACTAAATAATGTTACTGTAACTGTTCCATTGCCATTTGGAAATGCTCCAGTTATTCAAGAGTGCAGTGGAGTTTATAGTTATGAGCCCAAAAAAAATGTTTTAATATGGTCAGTTGCTGTGGTTGATTCATCTAATCCTACAGGGTCTATTGAATTTGAAGCACCTAAGTCTGTTGCTTCAGATTTTTTCCCCATAAAAGTAGACTTTATCTCAAAATCTGCTTACAATAAGATTAAGCCGGTAGAAATTAGGCTTGTTGATGATAATACTCCTGTTAAGTTTACTTCTGAGACTTCTTTATATTCAGGAAATTATGAAATTGTTTGAACATTAATTATTTATTGTTGTGAACATTTTTATTTTATAATTATATTATTACAAATTCTTATATTATAGATTATACATTATACATTTATGCTATTAAAATATACAGTTTTTCTTTATTATTCACTAGAATTATTTTGAGATGCAGATAAAAGTAACTCTTGAACTTCTTTTAGATAAGAAATTTGTGACCGAACTGTGCTTAAATATTGAGGATAAGTAAGTGAACTTAATTCCTGAGCTGGTAATGGTTCTGTTCTTGTTGGATATACCATCAATGGTATATAACGTTGACTGCTTAGACCTTAACATAAAAAATAAATTTCTTTAATGATGATTCGGGCAACACATTATATTGTTTAAGTTATTCTCTTTCTATGTTCACAAATATTTTTAAAAAGTAAAGTAATAATTATTAAATAAAATATGTATTATTTAAAAATATGTATTGATTATTATCTAATTGTTAACTAAGGGTTAGAAAATAAGGAAAAAAGTTTGAAGTGAAAAAAAGTAAATATTCATGATAATCAAATTAGAATTGTTGTACAAACATTTTTATAATTATTGTTATTACTTATTGAATTATCAAATGTTTGTATAATAATATTTATAATAATATAAATAACAATATATATGTATGTGAGTATTAATTCTGTTTTATATTATGTTTCATAAATTACCAAAAAACCTGTATCTATAATTCACAGATAAAATTAGATAGTACAGAATACGTTCTACATAAAATCTAGGGTTAATTTAAGAATATAAATAAATATATGCAATTAAAAAAACTAATACTAACAATAGAAAATAATATATATATAAATGTAATAGGAAGCATTTGATTTTTAATAGAAATAAGACAAATGTAACTTCTCAGTGTAGATAATTTAACAGGTACTTACTTTAATATTCTGATTATAGTATCTATATGTCTATAATATTCTATTTAGTAATAAATGCTATTATTAATCATGGATTTTATATATTTATTTTTTGTTTTACTGAATATATTATATTGTAAAGTCCCTTTATTACTCAATATTAAAAACAAGATAATCGTTATAAATTAATTATAATCTAACTTAAAATAATAATATAGTTAATAGAAAAAAAGGTTATATTTAATATTTTTTATCAAAATCTTTTAATTGTATTATCCTTATATATATATATATATATATATCCTTTATTTCAATAAAAAGCATATAATCAATGAGTAATTTATTAGTCATAGTAATTAAGAATTATATTAAAAAAACATTTTATTACAAAATAATGAACACAATTTAATGTGATAATAAAAAATGATACATTTGACAGTAAATTGAAGATGAAAAATGTAATATTGTACTATATCTACTTTAAATTTAAAATTGATGAGTACCTATTCAGACTTTGATCAGAATAAGATAATTTATAGTTATTATATACTATATAGTTATTAGTTGAGAATTTTAGATTTAAGAAGATAATATATGGTACATGTAGTAAATTAGGAATATTAATTGTAATTGTTTAAATGCATCGTTTTATAATTTAAAAGAAATCATAATGAATAGTAAACATTTCTAAGAAAAGTTAAATTAAATTCAGATAATTATCTTTTTGTTAATTCAATTTCGATTCTTGTGTTTCATGCCGTCAGTTAAACGGTCCTGAGGTTAAGAAGTATATTAGGATATTTCAAATAATTACTCAAATTAAGTTAAACTATATTTATTGTCAATATTCTAAGTCCAAAAAATGTATTTTATTAAGAAAAGTTAACTGGCGTGAAGGTGTTTGTTACAATTGGACTATTGGTCAGTTTCATACCCCCTTATATACCGTTCTTGTATGGTATTGTGGTTTTTTCAAGGATTAACACGTACTAACTTGTATACAATCTGATTTATGTCCAGATTAGTATCTTATAGTTGCCCTATACCTTTTATGTTCAGTATCCCGGTCCGCTAAAATACATTATATTTTAAATATTTGATATTTATCATTATGTTTGAGTAGTTAGCCTCGAGATATATGCGAATCGCATATCTAAACCTTTATATGTTGTTATTTTAAGACTTGAATTTGTACATCATAAATTTGTAATAAAAACTATTCTAACAATTGGTAATAGTTTAATATTCATTGTGTGGCCCCCAGTATAATGATGTTTGTAAGGACTTACATTTATATCCGTAACACTTGTAATTTTAAATTATAGTAATTTACAAACATACAATTTAGGTATAAGTTTATACTGCCAAACATTATTTTCAAATAAATACACATAGATATTATACCTTGTTGTTGACATTCAATGGCAGTTTTAAGGTTGTATTCAATTTGATCACAAATTGAGAAAAATTCTTCAATAGCTTTTTCAAACCGTGGACTAGGCATATCAACAGTTTTCAGTAATCCTGTATCTATGTAATGATTTTGTTGTAGAGTATATGAAGCTGCTCGTAATACACAGCTTAATGATTCTTTGAGTTGAACCACTTGAGTTTTGACTTTTGATATATTGTCTAATTTTTCTTGTTGCTGTTGCTGTTGTTGTTGCTGTTGTTGTTGCTGTTGCTGTTGTTGTTGTTGCTGTACTTGTTGCATGGCTTGAGGAACTTGAGGTGCATTAGCAGGAAAAACGGGCATAGACATTGTTCAAAAATATAAAATAAATTGAGTAACCTAAACTATATTTTTTTAAGTATTTTATTAGTAATTATCCGATTATGTAAATAATGTATTTCAATTATTATATTATACAAAAAATAAAAATATTGAATCTATATAT
Organism: Sipha flava; assembly: GCF_003268045.1. NCBI lineage: Eukaryota > Metazoa > Arthropoda > Insecta > Hemiptera > Aphididae > Sipha > Sipha flava. The sequence continues at coordinate 1,864,034 of NW_020273107.1, forward strand.
AGATGATGTAACTAAAGTGTTGGATAAAGTGACTAATAAATGATTTGCTAATTAAGTTTCTATGTCACAAAAATGAAATAAATAATAAGAAAATAGTAATCGGCAATTAGTAAAACTTTTTTTATTATACTAATAATTGGATAATACATAAGATGTCGGATGATAAAATGCATGTTGTTAACAAAATGACACAATTTTATTAAACGAAATATTCTGCGGGCCACACTGGTCGACTAAGTTGGTAGCCTCGGTCGAATCTGGATGATAGCGCGTTCATCAAAATACGAGTTCTCAAAGCTGGCTCCGTGCCGCGGGCAGTCACCAGTCACTACTATGCACTGATGGCAGTTGGTGCTGGACGTTCTCTTTCGGTTGATTTTCTTATCAGTCCAGCGCACTTATTACTTGACATCATTACATTAAGTACATAATATTCTATTTGATTTATATTTTAACGAACACCGTCGTTTGTTACTGATTGCACGGGTAGAGGTGAAAATGGCCGAAGACGATGGAAACATGGAAGAGAATAACGCCGGTGACATGAATACCAAATTTGGGCTGCGATTGCGTGGGCGTAAAGGAGCGTTGAAAAAGAAGAACGTCTATAACGTCAAAGATCACAAATTTATACCGAGGTTCTTCAAGCAACCGACTTTCTGTAGTCACTGCAAGGACTTCATTTGGTAATTATTTACTAGAATAATATTACAGATTAGTTTAAATAAATTTGCATTCCGAGTGATGTACCTAAAATTTCCTAGTAAAACCCGCCAGTTTTTGTTTCAAAATAACGTATCGCTTGCCTAAGTGGTCTTGAATATTACTTACATCATTAAAATGTAGAATTAAATTTGTAGTTCTGTTGAGTTGAGTTTTGGCAGTTAAATCATCGCCAGATTTGGTCTTAAATTTTAATTATTTTTAATTTATGTGTATGTACGAATTTGAATTGTATATAGATTTAAAGGTATTTTTGCAATTTTTGTCATTTATTTTCATCGTTATCATAGATTGCTGAAAAATAGTGTATTGTATAAGAATATTACAACCAAGACGAACTTTATTTATTTATTTTTATTAACTCGTATTTAATTATTTTTTTTGTACTATTTACATGACACATATCTACTTATTCGGGTTTGTAAGTTATAGCAGTGTTTATTGTGTACGAAATAAGGGTAGAGATGGTAGAGATATGTAAATGTGGCGTATCCAATATTTCCATAGTAAGGGAGGGATACAGATTATGATTAAAATCACGTTTTAGTCATAATACATTTTTTTTTTTTAATTTGTTTAATGAATATTACTTTAGTGTTGTATTTATCTTGAATGAATAAAATACAAATAGGTATTCTATTATTTTGAAAACGGACTTGATCCCAAATAGTTGAAAATGGTAAGGAGGAAGTAGATGATATAATTAAGAATATGTTATTTTATTAATTAATTCAAATATAATCTTTATTTTGAATACAATATTATTTAATAATGCTAATTTCATCTTATAATATATGAATTAAAAATATATTAAAATATTGGGTTAATGTAGGGAGGGGTCTTGAACAGAATTGGGAGTATGATTTTTTGTAAATCTTGAATGATTGTAAATATAGATAATAATAATGTACAAAAAAATATACATATGGATATATATATGAGTATATATAATTTGTATTATTTATATACTCAATATACCTTCTTTTTATAGTTATGTAAACATATTTGATTTATTTTATTTTATTATTTTACTGATTTATTTATTTGATTAATAAAATAAAATAAAAAATTTAGAATTATGCGTTCGTCAATTACGAATGTTGATGGAATTATAATTATTTATAATGTAGAAATACAAACATTTTCGTATTCGAAAAATAATTATGAGTAGAACCCACTTTATCTAAAAATTTTGTAAAAGCAAATGTTTCTCGTATTTTTTATTATATGCGGATTTCTTGAAGAAATTTTCAATATTGACACATCATCAAACTTTTACTATTTTAAAAAATATTAGCCGAAAAAAAAATAAACCTCATTAGTGAACTTCCTTGGTTCTAATAATGTATCACTTATAAATTATTCATAAAAAATAAAAAGTTGAAAACAGAATCACTAAAATCTAGATTAAGAACAAGACTGAAATGAAAAAAGTATAAGAACCTGATTAACTATAAAAAAGGTTGTTTCACCGAATTTTGTTCTGATCGGAATCTGAAATATGTAACCAACAATTAAATTGTTAATTGCAGAAAAGAAATATGTCGACATTTATTATTTTTTAAAAACTGATTAAAACGGGTTACATATTCAAAAAAAGCACTACGTGCATTTTACTCGCGTATCAAAAATATCAATTGTCATGTAACATTTGTACAATTGTTTTCACTGAGTTGCATATTTTTAGATATTGGAGTACATTAATTGTATAAAAAGTGTTTGTTCTGAAATAGTGGACTTTACGATCAATATAAAAATATTTATATTATGAGTGGCGATTTAAACTTGTTATTAATTTATTATAATTTGATCGGAGATTTAATTTTCATGGAGATATAACTTATAATTATTATTAAAAAAAAATTTTTTAATAAAACAGAATATATAACTCTCATTCAGGATGTTATTTTTTTAATATTCAATTAACCATTTGGATGCCCGCAAATTTTAAGATTATTAATTTTTTTATCATTAAAATATGGTAGGGATTTCCTGGTGTTATTTTAGATAGCTGTAATATCTAGTTTTTTTTTTATGCTGTAATAGTTTTAGTGGCCCGTTTTATTTTTAAGTTATACAAAAAAAAAAAAAAAATTATGAGAAAATTAGAATGAATTATTATTTTTGTGTTTAAAATTTTACATCTTGCTTGTGGAAATTAAATTTACTATTAATTTTAAAGCATTTTTTGAATATGAAACTAAAAAATGTATAGATTAAAGTTCAATATTTTAAATTCATAACGTGAATTAATTTTGATATATTTAAATAGTGATGCCCATAAAAGCTTCAAACTTAAGTCGATTATTTATTTTATTAATTTGTTAGTTGGTAAGTGTCTTTAAATGTTTTAAAAGTTCTTTGTTTCCAACACTTATACAAAGGCTGTTAAATTTGTATTTAAAAATATTAGTTTGAACATTTTTATTAATAAGATTTCTAGAAAGTAAAAGTTAAATGATACATTTTTAAGTGTATTGTTATTGTTACAAATATTTCTATAAGTACAGTAAGTTGTATGTGTCTTTTTTATTTTTCAATAAAATATGGTCTACATTATACTATGTATAGTTGTATGTGTGTTTACGTTTAGAAATAATTTAAAAGATTGTTTATGTTTATATATTTTATTTAATATTTCGATGAAATTCAATAAAATTGTTTTGTTGCACTTATTGATATTTTCTTTTTTCTTTTTAATATTCTTTTTGTTCCAGTGAGTATTTTATTTATTTATTAATTTTTAAATATTTTTCTCAATATTCCAATCAAATAGAACTATTTTTATATATTAGTGTTCCACCTTAAAAGTGTTTGAAATGCAAAAAAATTGAAGAAAATGTCGAGATTAACTGATATAATTAGGTTTTATTAACCTTATTCGGTTATTAGTTTATATTATTATTGATTCGAATTAAATGTTATTACTTAATTGTTTTGAATATAATAATGTTGACCAAATTATAAGCATAAATTGTTTGTTTATGTATATAGTTAAATTCATTATACTAATTTACATACATTTTTTTTCTGTTTTATTTACGACTTACTAGGATTATTCATATTTTTATTGTAAATGTTATATTTTAAAATTGTCTGGATATAAATACAGGGTATTTCCATAAGTATTCGACTAATATATTCATAGGTAAATTATAATTTTAAGGAATCATTAGGTAGTTGATATTTAATAAAATTATAAAGAAGTATGAATTAAATATTTCTTTTGATTTATTTAATTTATTTTTTTATTTTTTTTTCTTGGTATAGCATCAAAAACTAAAGTTATTAGCTTACAAGGAATCATAATTTTTCAATAGAATTATACTTATTGGTCAGTTTAAGAAATAAGATGATTTTCTTGATGTTGTTGCCGTTTGGGCCAAGAGCTTCGTAGTGGTTGTCTGGAATACCTAGGTTAATTTTCGTTTCTGTATGAATTCAGCAGTGAAAACAAGGTCTTTGACCGAAAGAAGTTCGTCACAAGATTTACACCATGTAGGTTCTTTCTTTCTCATCAGATTTCTATGGGTTGATTTTGAATGACCTATTCTTAGTTTAATGACCATAACTTCGTCTTTTCGATTGAATGTTTGGGGTTTAGGTCAGTAATTGTTATATTTTTTAATTTTTCTAGGCTTATTATTAGGTGTATATTGCAATTTGGATTCCCATAAGTTAGAAAATAAGTGTTCACAATTTTATGAATATCTATTATAGAGAAAGAAGAACGTATTTTAGTCGTGGAATTATTAGCTGTTTGTCTAACTATTAAATCAGCTTTTTTATTTCCCATAATAACACAATAGCCTGGATTCCATATAAATCGTATTTTCTTGTTGGATTTGGATAATAAATTGCCTATTTTGATAGCTTAAGTACTGGAATGGAAATCATACTTGATGTTGTCCAGTACACTAAGCGAATCAGAACAATTGTAAGTAATTGAATCGGGTTGTTTGATTGCCACCTTGACTCCTTCTATAAGTGCCATATATTTAGTTTTATAATAATGAATGATTAAATACAAATTTAATTTTTATATATTCATACTTAATTTAGTTATTGATAGTCTTTAGTTCATGGTTTATTTGTGTATTTTATTTAACACACTTGAATTAATTATAATGTAGGGTTTTTAACTGTTAGCAATAACATATTTTTATTAGCTTTCATATAATAATGGTATGGTAACTAATTACGTATTCAAGACTTTCACTTTTTTTTATCATTCCTTAGAGGCATTCAATTATTTTCGTAATTGGGTTCTAAGAAACATTTGTACAATTAATACATATAGGATGTTTCAAAAATAACAGGATTTAAATCTGCTATAATTTACATTTATTTTTTTTAAAAAAACATAAAAAATATATCATTCTCTTCAGGAGAAGATATGGTTTAATAGTGATAAACAATATCTGACATATGACCCTCCTTACTAGCCTGTCAGGCGATTATTCTTTCCATAAAATTTACCATCACTGGATAACACATTTCTCCATCAAGTTCGTCGAGGACACGACGAATTTCTGTTTTTAAGTTTCAAGACATTTCGAACTTTGTTCTGGTAAACTCGTGACTTAGTGTATCCAAATAATATCCAAACAATATAATTTTGAAATTAATATACATTTTAAATGAATTAAAAAATAATTTATGTTGTTTAAGTTATTTTTTGCCAATATTTATTAAATTTCAAGGATCCATGATTGTAAATTCACTATGAATAAAATATTTATACTCATTTAAACTAAATTATACTATGAAAATATTTAATCATACTGTAGTGAATTACCGATCTAAATATTTTTTATATAGAAAATACTTATAGCAAAAATGTACACTTATGTGGCTTTTACTGAGGTGACCCAAATACAAATCGTGGAACTTTTAAGGGTTCTATAAAGAAACATAAACTTTTGAGAGTATTATATAACAATCTTCTCTCTAGGGAAATTAACCATTATATGTACTTAACATTTATAACTAATAAATGATCAATTTTTTGCTGGATTTAAAATATTTATGTAGACTTTAAACAATGAAAAATGTAGTTACTTATAATAAATACTTACGTTATAACATATTTTTTTTATTTAGTATATATAATTTTTTTATTCGTAGATCATGTATTTTATGTTTATCAATGATAAATTTCTTTATTTGATTTAAAATATTTTTGTTGATTGTTAAAAATATAAATTAATTCATGGTCAATAATAAATATGTTGATTGCTTGGTACCGACTTATTTAATATTTAATTCTTAAATTTTACTGAGCTTGTTTAATTAATTTTGAATATTTCATTATTTATTATTTTTTTTTTAAACTTTATTAAACTAACGAAAAGTATTGAAAAAAATCGATTTACAAACAGTAAATATTAATACAAGAATATTATGGCACTGACAAATCTTAGTAACTAGGTAGTTTTTGTCTTATTTGCATGTTAAAAATGGTTATTTATACATTCTACGTTCGTTCGAAATTCGATGCAGTTATATGTTTACAAACAAAACTGTATTTATTTTTTATCTTTATTGGTTGATGAAAATTGTTTAATATTTTCTTATTGGTGGTTGATGAGGCCATCGTTTTGGTGGACTGTTGTTTTGACGAGGCTGTTGTATTAACAAAGCTTGTATCTGTATACCAGCAAAATTAATGTATTTAATGAACAACAGGTTTGTTTCCATTGGTTCCATGTTTCTGCGCCATACAAAAGAATTGAGAACACTTAAAACCTTAGGAGTTGTATTCTTATGTTTAAGGATTTAACTCAAATTTCTATTTAAATGCTATTATACAGGCTATATTTTCAGTTATTCTAATTTCTAAATAATTTTTACTGTAATTTATTATGATTATTTCCGGAATGTGAAGAATAACGAAATTGTATCTAAATTTATGTAAAAATTCTTTATCGTAAGTATTGACGCGACAATATCGAAGTTATTAAAAATGTAATTCATTGTATTGATACAACGAATGACCTTGTTTGGTTGAAGTTTAGAAAACTATATTTATCAACGTTTTGCAAACTTGGTGTAAATTTTATATCTTACTCGTATATTATTGTGATGATTGAGGGACCCCCATATTAATTTACCTCAGGTTCTAAAAATCTTTAAGATGGCTCTGATTATAATAACATATTTATATTATTAATAGTATTTCGCACACAAATAATTTCAAAATACCTTAAAATAATTTAATTTGGTGGTTCTTTCTTATTTCTATGTATTAATACTTTATTTGATTTGAAATTATATAATTTTTAGATTTTACTACGACCAATGTTTTAAATTAAGTTTATGGTCTAAACAAGTTAAAAATTCTTGTTTTTGACAAAAAAACATTTTTTTCTCATCTTATCTCAGAAAATAATAATTATAGAGATATAGAATGTTCAATGAACACTATTATTATTGTTCTCTAGACTTGTAAAGATAGTATAATAGTCAAAAGATTTTTATTTTTTTTATTTAATTTATAAGCACTTTATAAGCTTCTTCTTTAAAACTTTATTTGGTTTTAGAAGAGGTTTTAATTTGAATTTTATAACGCTTTTAATTTTGATTTTAATATTATAAATTACTGTACAAGATTTTTAATAAATTGTTCTTACATAAAAATCGAAAACATAAATGTTTAACTTTTTTCTATAAGAATTTTTGTGTTAAAATTTCGATGTAAATTCACTGAAATTAAGAAAATCTGAAAACTTTTGTAGTTCAACATTCATGAAACTTTAAATTTTAAATTTTAATACTCAGAAATGACTTGAACATAAGATTCTTAACAATTTCTTTTTTATATTCAACAAAATAGCTCACCGAAAATTTGCTAAAATGTTTTATTGATATTCATAGGCGTGTTCAGACTTTGGTGGCCGAGAGGGCAATACATTTTTAATCATGAGACTTTTTTTTTTTTTTTAGACGTGAATAATAAAAATACATTTAAAACTCAAATAAAAACACGTAAATTGTACTACTGTTCTCTACTGAAACTATCGGTAGGTAATGAGTACAAATCGCATGACTCTTTTTATCCTGGAATGATTTTGTTGGAGACACATTCTACGGGGGGGGGGGGGGGGGGTAGTGTCTACCCGGCCCTTCCCATAAACACGCTTATGTTGATATTATAATATTAAATTTTATTTTTATGAAACCAGATATTTTAACGGAATTCGTTAAATAATCTTTATTTTTATATGAATTTTGATGAACATCATACTTTTTTTTACTGTCTAGAAACATTAACCATAAGAAATTGAATAATTAACTGGATATTTATAGAGACCTACTATATAAATAACATTATATATATATATATATATATATATATATATATATATATATATATATTATAATAATCATTATAATTCGGGCTTGGATTTAAATAGCTTAAAAAAATATAAAAATATCCTATTAAAAATGCATTTTGGCATAAAAAAGTCTAAAAAATACCCTTTCAAAAAATTAATTTAAACTTAAATTTATATTACATAATTTTATTTTTGTATTTATGATTTTCAAAATTCAGAAAAAAAATAATGTTTAACATGTGAAATTATATAAATGTGTATAACATTATAGGTAAAATATAAAAAAAAAAATTGTAAAAATTTAAATTTGTTAAATTTGACAAATTGTAACTACAATATTTATACATTCTTTTAATGCTTATTCATTATTTAATTAATATTAATAATATGTTTATATATTAATGAAGTCAATTTTTTTAATCATAATACAAGAAATAGGCTAAAAATGTCTTAAAAAAATTACAAAATTCATTTAAATGTTAAAAATGCCCAAAAAAAATGGATAGTTATAACATGGAGTACTTAAAACACATTTGTGGCTTGGAAAGCATCGTGTTAAAAATAAAAAAAAAATAAAATGCAAATGCTTTGAAACTCGAGCACTAATTATAATTGATAAATAATTAAATGCAATTTTAAAATTGTTATTTATGTATTTTTAAAATGTTGTTCCATCAACCTCATTACAAACTTAGTAGGTAATTGCACTAATCAATTAGTATAAAATATCTTTAGATATAGAGGATGAATTGTTTTAGAAGGAATTCCTTAGATTGATTTAATAAAATAATTGAATTTTTTTTTTTGTGTAAATTTTATTTTATTAAATTCTTTTACATTTTTAGTATTTTTATGTATCATTATTTTTAAAATTTTTACTGGAGTTGTTTAATCTCAACAGTTAGGAAAAATCTCAATGCAAAATGTGTTTCTAAAAATATGTTTTTTTTTTTTTTACGTTGTTTTATGGCAACGTATGGCATAAATGAGTTAAAAACTTGTGTTTACTATTCGTTGGTTTCTTAAAAAAATTTTCCTTAGAAATGTCTACACCGTATTTTTCGAACAAATTATAATAATTTTAATATAGATTCTGTAATAGCCAATACACATTACCGAATGCTTGGATGTATCCGAAAAGAAAATATATCATTATAAAAACTAAATTATATATAAAAATATTATTCTAATGAAAGTTTTTATTTTTTGTCAATGGATACAGTTTATTGGTTTCTATTCATACTTAAGGTAGTACGATTAAAGTTGATACTTAATTAAAAAATAAAATTTTCATAAACGTAATATATTATTACAGAAGAAGCAATTTTTTTAAAAAAAATTATTATATTAAATCATTTTGTACAATCATATAAAATTGTAAAATAGTTTTCCAAATCAAAATACAGATTTCACATAAGGGATAGTTAAAAACAGTTTATTATTTTGTGTTATATTTTTATCAAAATTTAAATTTGTAATATAATTGAATATTAATTTCAAATACCTTGAGTCTTATGTTTTTTTAATCACCCTTCTTAGAGATAGTATAGGGATAAGTAGGTTATTTAGTAAATGGGTCATGGTAATATTTGGGAAAACAAATCTTTGTTGATATTTTGTGTATTTTATGTTTAAACTTACTGATCGATAAAATTAATTTATGTTGGATATAGGTTTATATAATGTTGCGTTTATTATCTACTTTATTTCTTTACATGAAAAAAGGAACATGAGTTGTATACAGACAGTGTATTATATCACTGACATGTATTTGGCTGTAATGTTTATAATAATGAAAATTTAGTTAGTAAGAGGTCATTACTCACTCAATACCATTTCAATGAAATATTTTGGGATAAGTACGAATAGCTTATATTTTTTAAATTAATTTAAATGTTTCAAGTTTTTATATTAATATTTGTCATTTTGACAATTTATGCAATATACTTATTATAAAATTATATTTTTAAATTTATTTTACTTGTGTTATTATGAAATAAAAATTTTTTTATATATTTTTTTGTATAATTCTTTGTACATTACGTACTTTTCATAAAATATTGTTGAGTGTATAATTAAACTATAAAGTACAAAATATTAACTTTTGTTACATTTTTTTTCATGATCCATTATGCTTGCTAATGTTAAGTGTTTACTATTATAATGTTTATTCAGACTGTTTTGCAAGAAAATATGGTGTTCGGTTATTAAAAGCTGTTTGTAAGTTTTAGATCATTTTTCATTAGTAAATAGTTTTATTTATTTTATGATAAATGTACCTCGATTGTTTTAAAATCAATAATTTTACTTTATATAATATTCATATTTAGCGTTTTTTTTTTTTATTAAATTAGTAAAAATTTGGAACTACATGGTATAATTTAATAATATCCAATTATTAAACATAACTATGACTAATATAGTTAATAATATAGATTCATAAAATAAATCGTTTATTGTTGCATGTTATAATTATTACTACTGATTCAGGATTTTACGAGTAAACTTTCTAAAGATGTATACGATAATTGATATTTGTATGATAACTCATAAAAAAAAATTAATAATTATGTACTGAACTTTTATTTATCATTGGAGTTATGGTATTTGATATACTTACAAAAAAAAGATCTTAACTATTATTAGTTATTATTTATTTTTTTTATATTATTATTATTATGTGTATATAATAATACATATTAATATATGTTATATGTTTAAATGTATATGTTTGTGGCTATATATTTACAAGCACTTCGAGTTAATGTATTTAATGAATAAAAAAATATATACTTAAAAATACTAAGTAAATTTAAACACGCACTACATTATTATACTATAATTTTTATTTACTAGTACACGAACTTTTCGGGTGATATTTTGGGTTATGAAATATCTTTTTTTTAACATATGCACCATTCTGTAGTGCACTTTTTTTAGCATGTGCATTTGAAAAAATCTTAATCATTATATTGTAATTAGGTATCAAATTCCTTTCCTAGACAATTACCTTCATCTGGGACATCACTGAGTGTAATAAACATTTCTGCACATTTATTAAGTTGTGATCTCGCATATAGTTGTTATAATTTGCGATATTTAGTTCATAAAACAGTCCTGTAATTACATACATTAGCGAAAACCAAACTGATTTATAAGTTTATATAAAATATAATTATTATATTATTTATTTATGTAAGTATATAAACTAGTGGGCGTAAAGCTCGTAAATGCTTCACTAAAAATAATAGTCTCAGTGTCTCAGTTACAAATTATAGCAAAAACGGTAGTTACTTGACGACTAGACTCATTGGACTTTTAGAATGTTACAATTAAAGGCCGTAGCGTCAATAAGTAATCGGTTCTTGTTCGTTGAATGCTGTACAATGTTGAATGTTGTGGCCTCATATAAAAGGTGTCCACTATTATTAATTTATACGAAGTGTATTGATTTTTTTTCTTTATATTATTACGAGATTAAAAACAAACTCTAACCTATTTGTTACTGGTTAAACTTATTTGTCTGTTCTAAGATGTATTATTTTTAGCTTAAAATGTACCATAATTAACAATTGATAAGTAATAATATTATTTTCTTATATTTTAAATCCTTCATTCCATAATTTTTTTAAACATCAATTTTCTAACCTAATAAAGGATGAGTTGTTAGTTATATCTGCATATTTACTGTAAATACAATAATGTATTTTATCGTAGTTGTAATAATTTCCAAATCCTATAGTTATGATAAAATAACTTAGTATAAATAATAGATTTCAATGGTTGATGACAATGTTAGTAATGATTAGAGCGCGGATTTCTATGCTATCGCATATTTTTTTTCTTTCAATATTTTTGGATTTTTGTCAGTTATCTCCACGAATCATCATAATTTGAAGCTAATGGTGAAATTTTTTTTGCATATTTCTGCATATTTAGAGGTTATTGCATATTTTTGCATATTTTGGCAAAATTCAAAATTTATTGCATATTGAAGTGAAAATTTAAAAAAAAATGTATAAAATAATATTTTGTCTAGTAAAAAAATTAAAAATAAATTTCATAGTTACTAAATAATAATTTATATATATATATATATATATATATATATATATATATATTTAGTTATAAAATAAATAATTGATAACGACGTAAACTTAATCGCTCTTGCTGTGTCAATCGATTATCGACATACCACTTGCTTCAAATATGCCCCAATAACTTCGGTTGACATCGAGGGTTCGTTTTCAGTCTTTAAAAATATGTTAACCGATAAATGACATAGCTTCACAGAAAATAAACTTGAAATGCATATGATTATTTATTTTAATAATAAATAAAATTTTAAAAATAAATTAAGTTCAGAAAATTCCCTAAATTTTTTTGTATTAAATATTTAAGTAATTAATTTTTATGAGTTGAATTATAAATTTTAAATAAATAAAAAATTCTTGCATATTTTCATAATTTTGACTGCATATTTTTTTATATATTTTCATGATTTTGACTGCATATTATTTGCATATTTTCATGATTTTTACTGCATATTATATGGCATATTTCGATACTTTTAAGTGCATATAAATCCGCGATCTAGTAATGATAATATTAAAATATTGATTAGTATTAATATTTCATTGTAGATTATAACTGTAAAAATAAAAATTAAAAATTAATTTAAAATCAAAATTTAAGATAATAATTTTGAATAGACAAATGGAGTTCAAAATATTGTTAGTTGTTTCTTAAATAAAATTCTAAAGTCTATTAGTAATTCGTTTGAAATATTTAATATTTCATTCCTATTAATATTGTAATAACATAATATTCCTTCGACCTAAATGATTTATGGTATTCGGTTTTATATATAAAATTTTATGTTGATGAGTTAAAAATAGATTTTTGAATTTTTCTTTTAATTAAATGAGCTTTAATTTATAAATTTTTAATATAATTATAATAATAATATAAAAATAATCGACAAAGTTTTTTTTTTGTAGGGTAAACAATTTAATAAAATTAATAGTTGGTAAATACCGTTAATTTAAATATTTTTAAAATTATGTTGATTTAATTACAGTTTTGAATAGGCATTGGATATTTATAGATCATAAAATAATATTTTGTATTTTGTATTGTGTCATTGATTTATTTGATAATTTGCCTTTGTTGTTGTTCTTCCCACAGTTTAAAACTGATTATCGATAGTATGAATTTACTCTACTTATTGAAGTTTTGAGTTCCACATTGGTTTTTAGTCAAAATATATTTTTATATTTTGGTAAAATATCATTCAGTCGATACCAATATGTTTTCCTTTATTGCTTGTATATTATTTTTAAAATTTGTACAAATAAAATAAAATGCAACTACTTTAATAATATTATCATAAGTTATAAAATAAAATAATTTATAAGTATGATTTTATAATAATATAAAATTAAGTAATAAATATTGTGACAAATGTACAACAATAATTATGTATTATTAGTTTTAATTCGGTGTTATTAATTTCATATATTTTGTTTTAGGGGTTTTGGAAAACAAGGATTTCAATGTCAAGGTAAGAAATTTTTATTTATACTTTACATATCTAGGCTGATGAACTTAAATTAAATTAGTGTTAAATAATAAATACTTAAACAAGTACATGGTGATTTATTTTATTGAAAATTAGGCTTTACTTATTAGTAACATATTATTTAAAAATGTTATACTATTGTTAAATTTAAGTTTTCAAATTTTTTTTGTAAATGTTTTTTTTCTGTGACTAAGAATATTATATATTATATATCTAAAAATGATTTAATATTAATTATTCAATAGTTCATAGTTCGTATATGAAAATAATAATGGTCCTTACATTTTTATATTTTAAATGAGGCTTTTGGTTTTATATTTGATCGTTACTTTTTATTATGTTACAGATTTTATTTTTACTATCAAATTGTATTAAAATTGACTCACAAATTGAAATTACATTTTCATCGAAATATTGATATTATTTCATTTTAAATAATATATATTTATAATTTTTCATTGATTTTTTTAAATTTATATATATATATATATATATATGATTAATTCATTTAGGTCAACCAAAATATTATACTTGTCTTATAAAAATCAAATGTTTATAAATGCATATTAATAAATACGCAATAAATATGTTCAATTAATTTTTGAAATTTAAATATTTAGACTAGGCTTGTATTATTTATTTTTATTTATGTAAAAATACTTTCATAAAATATTCGAATTTATTGGAAATGTATCAATTAAGTCAATTTTTGTACTTAAATGAATCTTATAATGTTCATAAATAATTATTTATAATGTTAGTTTGCATGGTAAAATTTAAAATGTTTAAAAAAGAAATGTACATAATTCATATTTTCAAATTGTTTCATTTACATAACTATTTATCAATTTATTAAATTAAACTATGAATTAAAGGTGTTTTATTTGAATTTGGGAATTTTTAGCGATGGTTCTCGACTATTTGTTAAAGGTATTGCTTCTGTTTTTTCATATTTAGCCAATACAGAATTAAAACTTTGTATAAGTGTTATTTCATGCTCTATGATATCATTGACCACTTTAAACTCCATGACTTCTTCTTAATTCTATATATTCTTCATCTTTTTTTCATGTACTTGGAGGATGATTTTTAAAAAAATTATAAACTAAATGCTTCAAAAAGTTATTTGGAATGATTTGTTACAAAATTTGTTAATTGCATTTTTGGTATATTTTGTTTATCTAGCTTGATACGCTTTAGAGGTTCTTCTCCTTATTTTAGTAAAAATAAAACCATTGATTCATTTTCTCCTATAGTTATTTGATTATTGAAAAATGCCAAATCAATCAACATTTCATCGAGGTACCAAAAATGATTATGAGGGGAGTATTTTATCATCTCAATGTTCTGTTAGTGGAATAAATGGAGAACATTAAACTGGGATTTTTTTTAAATATTTTTCACGTGGTAGGAGACGTTGTTTTTGAATGGACTCTTTATTTATAGTATGTTGTCGAGGATATATTCCTTATGATAATCCTGTCGAAGCCAAAAATTATGATTCCTAAAACATAACATTCCTATCTCTGAATTTAGCTCTATTTAATTCACAAACTAGTTTAGCGGTTGCAATATTTTTAGGTTGGATTTTTTTTTTTATTGTGCTCATTTTCTATTTATTCTCCGTCAGATGTATAACTTATTTCAATTTAACTGAAATTTGGTTCTTTCACACAATTTAATTTAGACAACCTTTCGACTTCTTTTATTTTTCTATCTTCTTCCTTTTCTCTTCTATGTTCTTTAAGTTTTTTTATCATACTCAATTTTTTGTCAACTGAAACCATATAACTTAACTCGTCTACCTTTCTGTCTTTGAACCATTAAAAATTCTTCATCTTCTAAAATCGTCGTAAGATCTAAAGCGTTAGTATGAAAAATGTCAAAAATGTAATTTAAAGATTCTATAAACTCATTTTATCTCTTTTTTTGGTTATTGGTTTTTCGTTTTTCGTATTTCTTTAATGATGACCAAATACTATGAATACTTTTTACTTTAGTTATAATACGATACTTTAACTATAGGTAATATGCTATGCTTCTTCCTTATATCAAAAGATAATATTGGGTGTAATTATAAATATATATATATATATATATATATATATAATTATGCTTAAACATACTTTTTTAAAAATATAAATATTATTTATATCGTATTATTTAAACAATACTATTATAAATGGTCTGAAATACTTACAGACTAATAAACAATAATTTTTAATCAATTTTAAATTAATAAAAATATTTCTTTTAATGATATATGCCCAGAGACATTTTTTTCATTTTTTGTATTCAAATATTATTGAACATTCTAAGATTATATAAAAAAAATATTTTCAATAACATTTGTATACAGTGAAATTTATGTTAATGGTCATCTCTTAAACACAGTAATTTCTATGTAACGATAGTTTTCTTTGGTCCCATCAAGTGTTATGTTATGAACTGTCACTTCTTTAGATCAGTTACCTCTAAATAGTGGTCATTATTTATAGTGTCTTCGGTGACCGTTAATTGGAAATTTCACTGTATCAATTCATTTTAACTACATTTTAATTAATTAATTTTATAAAATACCTAGGTTATATGTAAAATAATATTGTAATTCACATTTTTTATTTACATTGCCTAAAATGGATCGGCACTTTGCATAATGCCTAGGCATTTTGCAAAATACCTGAATTATCCATACTGCCGGTAACATATATAAGATTTTAGATATTTGTACCATGATCTACACATATTGTAAATATTAAAATAAATTTGTTTGTACAAAATAAAAAATTAAGTAGCCTTATTCAAAATATATGAGATATTACCAGAATTTAATTTCTCTATATACGGATATTGTACTTGGATTTCACACAAAAAATAAATAAATAAATATCTTAGATAATGCAATTATTATGATACATTATATTTATATGTACAAATTACACCTGTAATATTTTTAAATCAAAATTTAAAATATAAATATACATTATAAATTAACTTTTTTATGATTATAAATATATTATTCTTATTGACATTTTATTTTTATGGACGATTTATTATTGTTTAGTTTTGTTCTTAATGAATCAGTTGGTCAGTAATTAAATTATAATTACATTTAAGTATAAATGTAAAAGCTATGAAACCTTAAAGTAATAACATTACAGTATATGAGAGAAGATTATCGTATTTGGAATTTATTAATTAATATTATAAAGCTTATATATATAAAGCTTTATTAATATAAAATTATTATTGTATAATATAAAAAATATATAATTATTTACTACGTCATATTTTTGAATTATAAAGTACTTATCTTACCTAATTTATGTATATTGACTTAATCGATATTTTGATTGATAAAAAATATGACAAAAGTGTTAAACTTGGTTTTTTTTTATAAACTCAAAAGTTTGAATTATGGTTAATTAACTGGATATTTTCACTAATAGTGTTGATTATTTGTTTAATTTTTATAAAAGAATATAAAATTATTTTTATTTATTTCTAAGTATTAAAAATTGTAACTTACTGTTAACCAATGGCTTTTAAATTTTTTTTAAATAAACATTTTGAATTTAAACATCTTGTAACGTTTATATTATTGTAATTTGTATATCTCTTACTTGAAATTTGCTTGTAAAAGCGAATCGATGAAGAATAAACACTGGTTTTAGATGTTTATATTCTTACAGTTTTTCATCGGATATATTTTTAAGCTTAAATTTTTAAAATGTTAAATTTAAATACTGGTTATTTTTCTATACTCAAATAATTTAATTCTTAGCCTTGATAAAAAAATATTTCATACATTTTTTAATTTTATGACCTACACAATACGTAGACAAATTACTAAAATTTATTTTTCATCTGTGAATTTTTATTATTGCTATTAAATTTTAAGATGCGCTTTTCTCAGTTGTATTTTGTCTTATATATTTTAGAACTCATGTCAACATATATTTAATTTATTATGTTAACATATTGTTAATGAAAATGACGATTGAAAGTTCAAAACTCTTATATATCCTTTGGATATTTTATTAAAATATAAAATATTACGTACTCTATTTCTAATAACTTCAGCTATTTGTTTTAAGATTTATTTACTATTGTTTATTGGATTATCTTTGGTATATTAAGATTATAAATGTTAAATTATCATTATTGTGTACACTATTTATTTTTAATATCTATATAAAAGTATTCTTATTTTATTATTCTCGTTTTAGAAATAGGTTAAATGTTGTTACTGTTTAAAATGTGTTGAATATATCTCATTAGTGTCAAAATACTTTCAATTGTATACCATATGACTAGAATAATTGGATATTATATTATAACAATCATATGGTGCTTCTCATTGTTTATGGCATCAATAGTATGGAACGTGAATTGTATTCGAAAAATAATTTTAACACTTGATCGTATAGTATTCAATCTATTATTTTAGTAAATGTACAACATTACAATCTACAAATACGATTGAAAATTATATGAAGGCTGTTAGTGTGTATATAGGATGTGTAGAAAATCGAGATGAGTGGAGGTTAGGATAAAGATGGCCGACTTTAAATAGTTTGAAAAAAGGTGGAGAGGAAGTAGAAGAAGAAGAAGAAAATAACTTTACAATCTACAATTTAATTCATTTAAAAAATGTAATTTTTGATATTTTATTGCGGCCGCTTTTCAATATTGTATTTAATATAATATTTTTTTTTATTATATAATCAATTAATAACAATTCAACTTTCATCATTTAATTTGAAATAAATTCAAGTATTTTATTTAGGTGATACCGTATGAGGTTATTTTTTGATTAATTGTGAATAAAATATATCTCAAAAAATAAAAATAGCTAGGCTGGTTTTTATCACATGACATTAAAAGAAAGAAAAAAATTCTTGAAAATTAATGTAAACTGATTATATTTAAATTTTAGATAAAATATTAAAGGTTGTGAGTTCACCACTAAAAAATTTTTATGTCCTTTTATTCTTTGAAAACAGTTATGTATAGTAGTGTCCAAGGTGGTGTTTAAAATCGTTTTTTGAAGGTCATGGCTTATCATTGTTTCATATGTAAATAAATATTACGAATGAAAAACATATATTCTAGTGACTTGAGGACGGGAAAAAATTGTCAAATCCTCTTGTACTTCTTCTAACAAATCTTGTATTAATTTTAAAATCAAATAAAGGACAAAAAGAAATCGAAGAAATCATTTGTTACTGTTTATTATATACACATTTAAGCATATTAGGTGTACATCTCATTTATTTTTGCATTTTGGTTAAGAATCTCATTAGTGATTATGACAAATTTTTAAGTGTTTTAAGTATTCATTTATGCGTCAATTTAGAATTTATTTATATCTACTATAATTTGTATGTCTAATTACAGACGGTTTAGAATTAAATTACTTTATGCGATTTTTTATCACATAGTTTTGGACATTTTTATAATAATGAAGTATGTCTTATTGTTTTTAAATATTTTAGATTATTATAATTTGTGTTTAATAATGTAAAAAAATTTACAATTGCTATTATTGTACGTGGTTATATTAATCGTTTATAAATTTTTTTTTATGAATAATTCAATGAGGGTTTAAATGGATTTATGTAGTTACATAAAAATAAAGAATTCATTTTATGAAATAGGAAACATTTTACATATAGTAACGAAATATAACTATTCAATATGGTACTACTATACTGTTGCTTATTAAATTTGTAATACTATTGTTTTTATTCTTTAATAAATGATTAAAACCAATCTAGGTGTTATTTATTGCGAGCTGTTGTTTGTTGAAACTGTTATGTTTAATTTTGAAAAAAATATAAAATCAGTTAGGCACAGGGGCGGACTGGGTTAATATTTCAGGCCGGGAATTTTTTTTGCCAGGCCAAAAATTAATAGAGGACCAACGATTTGGTCATAAGTAGGCCTCGAAACTTAATGCACTTAATAAGTAATAAATGTGCATGCACTTATGCCCTTAAAAAAGTACAAATATGCTCTAGAAATATGCACTTATATTTTATTTTTGTACACAACATTTTCATTTGCACAAATATTTTATAAAATTATAAATATAGAAAAAGCAAAGTATTAAAAATAATTCTGATTTTTAATTTTAATCATAATTTAAAATAATAATAATAATAAAATAGCATTAAAAATTTTTCTTGAATAAAAAAAATGCACTTGTAGAATGTTCAATAATCATTGAGTTATGTTTTTCGTAATGTCTTGGAATGAATTTCTAACTCACTTAGCAATAAATCCAATGGAACAAAAAAAACATACAAATTCAACAACTTCTGAGCCCTATTTATAAATATGCAAAAATAATAATAATGATAAAAAACCTTTATTATTTAAAAAATATTTTCAAAATTTTATGTAGATATATAAAATTACACATAATATATAAGACATTTTTTTTTATAGATACAGTGTACATATTTTAATATAATACCTATGTATTAAAATTAACTCTAAAAATAATTCCTTTTTTACATAATTAAATATGTCTTAGTTTGCAAATTATAGTACTTTTGACTGAATTAAAGGAATTTCACAATCATTTTATGTTTTCAGTATGATATAGTATGAATTGTAATGTTTATTCTAAAATTATAGCTAAAATAAACAAATTTATTGATTTTAAATGTATTACTTTTTTAGGTTAGGTTAAATTAAAATGAAAAATATAAAAGCATTTTAACTATTTTTATATTATAATTATTATCTTCTTTTCATTTTATAATTTATTATCTTAACTCTCCTTTACAAATAAAAAAAATAAAAAAAAATAACTTGATTAATATATAATATTGTAATATTGTAAAGCTAAAAATTAACGATATTGGATACCTTTATATGGTTTATATTAAATACGAGACTCGAGTAGCGCTTTACAGAGCATTGTATAGCTAGAATGTTTATTCTGTTATATATTTTATATTTTTGTTAAAAGGTTTCACAAAAAAAAAAAAAATAATATAAAAATAGCTATAAATGTGTAACTTCATTATGTTCATAGGACGGTTATAATTTTACTTTTACATCTTTGTACATTTTGGGTATAATCTATGAATCACAAAAAATTAACCCATGGATACTTGATGTCTAAGGAGAAATCTCCATCATGTTTAACCTGTGATACTTACTATAAAATATATTTTAACAGAATGTTGTCAATATGAAACACAAAAATGTGAAAAAAATATTTGACTAATTACACTAAAGCTTAGGACTACATTTAAAGGCATCTGATAAAATATTACATTTTCCAAAACAAATATATATATATATATATTTTTAAGTATAACCCCAGGCTTTCTAGTGACTCACTTTTTTCATTATATCTTAGAGTTCCTCACTTTTCCTACTATTATTCAGTATAATATAGAAAAAAGTTATAATCCCCTACGATTATTTAAAATTGTTGAAATACTGAAAAAAATATTACCTACATTCATTGCCAAACTCATTTTGAATATTTTATTGAATACGAAAATAAATATTTTTATAATACTATGTACTCGTTTTAACATAGACTGCTGGCGAGGGGGACCCGCATAACGTTATCAGTGTTCTAGTTGCAGCAATCCTTCGCTTTCACGTTATTATTAATATTAATATTTTTATTTTAACTGTCCATTAGTTATTATTAAGTTTCGTTTATAAGATGTGTTACATCGATATTTGTTTACATAATGTGTGTACTATGTATAAGTAATGTATGTATAATGTATATATAGATATATGTAATTGAAAAAAAACAACGCAAAGATTAAAAATTACTGATCATCATAAGCTGTTTTATATTAAAAAGACAACAAATTATATTACATTTTTAATTTTCAATATATTAATTATTTTCATTTGTTTGTTATATTATCATAATAATCATGTTATTATGTACGTAATTTAGTTTTGCTAGTACCTAACAACTTGTGCCAACATAATTTGTTATTATATCCATATTAATGAGATGTAACTCACTTTAAGTCACTATTTTGATAAAAATTTACTATTTCTACTATATTTAATTACCGAAGCTGCTAGTAAGCCTGTGTTTTCTTTTATTTAATTGTGTCTTCAAATAGGTACCCATTTGTTTTACACATCTAATAATTGATCTTAATAGTCAATAATTAATAGTTAAGTTTTTAATTTATTTTTAACATACATTGAATACATTAAATGAATGTTAACTTGTATGTTATTGACTTATTATATCATGATTTATTTTGTGTGAAAAATGTTTTTTCTCTATAGTATTTATTTTTTTTAAATTGTCATTTCAATTTAGGTGACCCTAAAAATTGATTTTGACATTAATCTACCACTACTACCACGGTTCATTATGTTAGAGGAAAACGTAATGACGCTTGTTATATCCTAACAGATATATTTATGCATTAGTAAAGTATATAATGTATTCTGCTTTGTCGGACGATTTTACTCAAAGCAAAAAAATCTTAAACTGAGAAATTAGGTGACATTTGAAAAATAAAAATAAATTTCTTCATGCACTGTTATTTAAAATTAATTTACTTTATACATGTTTTTTCAGAATATTCTAGCTTTTTAATGGATATTTTATTGATGTGAAGTCAAATATTTATTATAATTGTTGATTCTAATGTGATAGGTTGTTAAAATATCTGATTGATAAAAATATATATAAAAATATTTCAATTTAACAAATTAATATTTATTTGACAAAAGTAAAAAAAAAAAAGGAATAATATTTGTATTTTTTAACAGTTCTATTTTAGATATTGAGTTTAATTAAACTGTGTTTTTTTTTGTGTTAAAATTTTATTACTTTTACTAAAATGGGGATTTCTTTTTCTTTTTGTCTGTTGGTACGATTTCGACTAGGAGAAGTACTATTATCATCATCAAATAAAAAATAAAAGAAAATGGGTTCTAGTTAGTACATTCAGAAGGTTTTATTTTCGATTTCTCTATATTTTTCTGAAACACTGCAAAGAATTAAGAAAAAGCTATTAAACATATGACAACATTTACAGCATATTGGTTTTTGACAACCAATTTTTTGTTTTAATTTTAATATTTATTTTCGAATAATAGAATTTATATTTTAAATTGTATATGCTTGAATTTAAAGTAATCTTCCAAAATTTGATCATGTTATATTAAAAACTGCCAGAAAAATTAATTGTAAAATTATTTGTTTTAAGAAAAATGGTGATGCTATTTGCGAAAAAAGTTGTTATTACCTATTATAGTTATTATTATTATAGCGTAATAAATTGAAATAAAAATTAATATACCATATATATTACTATATTATAATAAATAATAAATATATTACAGTACAGTACAGTAAATAATAATACATTTTTTTGTACGTTGTAAATGTTTTATGATAGTGCCTCCCTATAGTAGGTATTTTATAATTTCTTATGGTTTTCTTCTATATAGAGGTTTCACTGTCCACTATTTACTTTATTTTGTTCTTAATTTTTAATTTTTAATTAATACGAATAATGACGTGATATTTTAGAAAATGGACTTACTAAACAAATTTCCATTTTTAAATTACCCTATTTTACTAGACAATTGAATCAATAAATACGTATGTGTAAATTCAAATAATTTTTCATAATTAATTTGGTTGATTATGATAATAAAGAAGATTTTTTTATTAAGACTATTTTATCATTACTATTTATAATTATTTCAATTACTGTCATGATACATTTTATTTGGTTTTTTTTTTATTGATACATTATAATTGGTTATAAATAAAAAAAATGAGTTTTTTTGAAACTGTTTATGTCACGAGATTGTTCTCATAAATTTTTTATTTTTATAAAATAAATAATACATACTTGATTTATTCCATTTTGCCTGAAATAATTTCTTTATACTTCTTTTGCATTATACTTGATTAATAAATATAACCTAACCTAACCTATAGATATTGTGCGTTAAAAATATGAACTGTAAATACAAAGTGATACCTACATTATTTTTCATATTGTACTGTAAATGTATCGTAATTTAATAAATACATCATGATTGAGCACACAAAAATGAATTATAAATTCAATTTTTATTTTTTGTTATCAAATTTGACGTTTTAAAATACAGATTTTGTTTATAATAAAATAATAATAGCATAAATATAATTTATTGGAGATAATTTAATTAAAATGAAAATACATTTATTGAATTATAAAATAAATAATTTAAAATATTTCAAGTTTTTAAGATTATTAAAAGGTTATAAAATATTGTTTATAGTTTTTCTCCTGCGATGGGAATCTAAGCAGAAAATCTCAGTGGACTTACCTTATCTCTGTGATTTTTGGTAGCTATTCACAGCTTGTTTAAAAAGATTGAAAAATTCTTGAAATTAGTTTATCATATATTAATTTTCCATCTAATATACAGTTCCTTTACGTTAAAGACACGTGGAAACAAAAATATACTACTGGTATAGAATTAATAAATGATTTAATTTATCTTGAATTCGATTTTAATATAGTATAATTTTTTATAAGTTAAATATGAGAAAAACTTTGATTATTTCACACATTCCCGAGTAATCAAATTTGTGATCATATACTATACGATATTAAAATATTGGTGTATTGTGAATTATGAAGTGTATTTTGATTATGTGGTATAAGTAACTATGTCGACTATTCATCACTTATAAAATTTGAAAATTCTCATCTCAAATTCAAAGATATATACTATATATATAGTTTCTTGAAACTTATAGCAATATGCATGTATTTATGATTGAATATTTTATTTTATACTTCATTTTAATCTCAAAATAAATAGTATTCCTATTATTTTCGTCCATAATACTTTATAATATTAAAAAAAAAAAAAAAAAACTCATTGTCAGTGAATAACTAATTTAACTAATAAATTGTATTTGTCCTGTTATTAATAGTTACTAATTATAATATTTAATTATTTAAATTTAATTATAAATTCGTTTTATGATGTGTATGGTTAATTATGTGGTGTTCAGGAGTTTAAATAATACTTGACATAAACTGTAAATATATGAAGCACAAGTCATAATATTATGACACCTCAATATGAATAAGTATTATTTTATAAATCATATATTTGTTTACAGATATTAACTTTTGATTGCTTTCACTTACAACTTATTGTGTTGGATTCCATAGAATTTTTTTCGTCAACTTGGGTTTTTCAGTGTTTTTTTGTGTGTTATATTTAATTACAATTTTCCTTAGAATAATTATGTTTCTCGTTTAGTTTAGTGCTCATGTTTAGAATGTATTCAAATGCATTTTTATCTAAACGGTTTTATACAATGTATTTTTAATTGTTTTTTTCATCTAACTAATAATTTTTTAATTGTGGGTTTTCATATGGTTTTCTTCTAAAAACATTTTTAAATGTAATATAAAAAATTCTTAAAAAAAACATGCACTACCTTTCTAATTTTAAAACTATACACAAAGTATACTTTCACATCATATTTTAAATTATTTTGTAATTTTCGAGGAAATCGTATAAACAACGATGGTAATAATGAATATATATATATATTCGGAATAAGTGAACAACCGTTTTTATCTAAATACTGATTGTTATGAATGTTTTTATTCAAAATTGTTTCCAAATGCTATACTTGTTACAAATTAAAAAAATGATATTTTCTCGTATTTTGCTGAGTTAAGCGAAGTGAGAAGAGTGCCATTTTCCAACTATTGTATTTTAATAATATTTTTGTTTATAAAATTATACTGTTTTAGAATATTTTTTTATTTTCACAGAATATTCTTTGTATTTAAAAATAATGATCTACCTGAAAAGTTAAGGGATGTTTAAAAATTCCCATTTTATTATTTTCTTGTTATGATATATGGAAATATTTTGGATCTAGAAGAATGCCTTATTAATTTAGAACATATTATAAATATCACACATTCTTAAATATTATTATATAACAATGATCCAAGAAAATATGGATTTTCTATAATACTCCTTCGTCATGACGTATATTTAAGATTAGTATTGGTTTATAATGCGATATTATATTTTATTGAATTTTTAAAATATCGATCAAATAAAGTGTGATTAGTATCTTTTTTTCTAATTTAACCATGATTAAAATAGTAATATTATTTTTTTTTCTTTTATCTGTTAGCTTTTTTTGTTAAATAAAATATTTTAAAGCTTTAACTTTTCAGATTTTGTTTATATTTAACTATTGTTGAAACTGTTGACTTGTCAACTTGTGTATGACTTTGTTTATCATTTTTATTAATATCCATAATAAATGACACCTATTACCTGATAAATATTTAACTACTATTTTAAAATTGCAGTTAAATAATATTAATTGTGTTAATTTAACATTTAAATTGAACTGCCAATCATTTATTTATGTTATATTTTTAATTCATAATTTATTTGCAGAACGTTAAGTTTTAATATTTGTCTAATTATGTTAGTGAATCTAATGATATTGTATTTCTACTTTATTTATAGAACAAAAATAGAGTAATAGAAAGTAGTACCTATTGAGTAAATTATATGAAAAATAATGCATAATTTAATTTAAATATTTTCGACAATTAATGTAAATTCAAATTTTGTTCAAAATATTATATAGATTTTATTTTCGAATATTTATGCCTATAATGATTTTTTCTTGATCGTATATGTTGAAAATTATAAAACTATTCAATTATATAAAGTTAATATTACAAAGAATCATACTGTTGAATTTAATAATAAACTTTATGAACTTCTTACTAAATTGTATTGAAAAAAAAATGTTTGTAAATGAAATGTCTACATAAGTGAAGCATATAATAATTATATGAAGATTTATTTTTGCAATGTGTTTTGAGTATGGCAGTGTTCTTGTTGTAAGATTATCCTTTTTGGGTTATTGAAAATACATGACACTCTATATTGTACTATATCTTAGTTTTTTAATATGCGTCCAGAAAACACTAATTTGATTATTTTATACATAACGATATTTATATGTATTTTTTATCCTAAATTTATAGAATTATGTATTGAATACATTCTTCCATTCTAAATTATTGTTAATTAATATAAGAAGTAGTATTAATTATTAGGAAACACTTAATTATAAAATAATGTATCATTGAACTAACTAATAAGTTAATTACTAATAATTTCTATAGTTTCGTTTTGATTTTTGTTTGATACAATATCTAAGTTTAAAAATTATGTGGGAAGTAAGCGTAAATCCCAAAATTAGCAAATGCTGAAATTTGTTCAATATATTTATATATATATTATACATTATATTGTGTAAAAAATAATTCGTTTAAATTATTATTTTATAGCAATGTCGCATATCCTTTTTTAGACTTAAGTTGTTATTAGAATACTATATTTGAAATATTTTTTTAGCATTCAAAATTTTCGATGTAAAATGATTTAATAATGTAGTTCGTGTTAAAACATAAGATAAACGTATTTTTGGAAATAATTAATACTTTCATCGACCTCTTTTAAAATTAAAATTTCGTTCATTAAAATAGTTAAATTATTCATTTTAGTTTTGAAATTATTTATTTATCTATTAAATTGTTGAAGTATAAATGATTAATTATTTATAATGTTGGTATTTTTCAAGAATTATTTTAGTCTTATACTATAAATAAGAATATTGGATCCTTGGATACTGGATTTTTCATGCTTATCGAAAATTCTCAATAACTTATGTGTATTACATTAAGTCATTGTATGTGTGGCAAATTAGTCTAATATGATCGTCAATTATTTATACTACTTTTTATCAGGTACAGTAATATCTTTCTTATACATATTCATTCTATTATTACTGTTACTGTCTAAATAACTTATTTTACGTTATTAAATGTTTTCCTATATTCCTGTTATCAGTTCAAATATGAATTCCGAAAATAATTAATTCAGTGTGTTTTATTAAAATTGAATTTTTAATCTTTAATGATAATATTTTTTAAATTTTTACATATTTAAAATAAATAAATATTTCCACTAAATGTATACTAAAAGTTTTCTAAATTATTTTACTTATAGAATTATCCATGCGAATGAGGACTTTTATCGTTTGACATTATCGATGGAATTAATCACTAAAAGATGAACTAAAAATCAAATTTTATCACTCTATAAATACGTATAAAAAGTTTTTCTAACACTATCAATTTTGATTTGTGTATATATGTAAGACAATGTCCCTTGTGAGGATTGAGATAACGGCTTTTATACACTAATGTTCATTTACTTCCTTACGTTGACATCTTGCTAGACAACATATAAGATAAATTGCAGGTTGAATACTATTTTTGCCAGTTTTCAATTCCCTTAAGTAGAATTTGTTCCTCCGTATTTTTTTATGTAGTTATTGCAAAAATTATTATTTTTTTGGATTCAAGAAATATTTTTTATTGATGTAAATGAGCCCTTATATTTTTTCTGCTCAGTGATATTTTATTATTATGTTATGTAGCTGTGTACTTTATTTTTCAATATATTTTAAAATTAAAATCTGTTAACTTATAGAATTGTTAATAATGTTACTAGAATGTTGTATATGCATGTGCAATATACTTGATATTATTCAATCGTATTGCAAATGTTTAACTTCATAAATAAAAAAAAAATGATAGTCTACAAAACATACAGTTTATCGACTTAAGTTAATTATTTTTATACTTACTCACTTTTACTTTTTACTTTTATTTTTCTAATCCTAAATAATTTTTTTTTTTGCTTTATGGGCTCTTAAGGCCTTTCGCAGCTTCTACTAAACCTCTCCACTTGTCACGATCAATGGCAGTCTCGAAACTTGTTTCTTAAACTTTACATATTATATAATCCTATATAATATGTCATATTATTTTTTATTTAATTTACAAAATATAAATACTAGAATAGTTTTAGTTGAAGATAATTTATATGTTAATTTTACTATAAAAACGTTGATATTGGTTATGTTATGTATAGGTACTATAATATTACATTATATAAAGTTTAAATCTTATATCCATTTTTTATATGATTTTTCCGAATTATTTCAATTTATTTTTACGTGGAAAATATTATTTAGAAAGTAATGATAAGATTTGTTCTAGTTTATATTTTATTTGATAAATTTTCTATTATTACGTTACATAAACTTATATGTTATATTTTTAATGTTTGTACTTTTTTCAATTTTCAGTTTGTCCCATGTAGGATATTATAGATTAACATTCTTGGAGATTCTATAAACAATTTTTTATTCTATATGTAATATCTACCTACTATAAAAATTAGAAGAATACTTATTAATTGACATGTCAAAAATATAAATAAAAATATGACTTTTAAAATATATACTTCATTATATAAATCATTCTTATGTTTTGTATATTAATTATTTTTGATTTAAATATTAATATATCACATGTTATTGTATTTATTTTTTTATCACATTTATTGATAATAGAAATAATGAAATAAAAATGATTATATTCATTAATTTATATTTTTATACAGAAAATTTTATTGAGAATATTAATACCTAAAAACTATAGATGCTATTGAAATTATTTTAATTTTTTTTTTTTTTTTAGAGAAAGTTACAATAGGTTTTAAATATTTTTTGGTTCTACCATTAAGTGATATATTTTCTTGCATAATGATTCAACAAGCAATATCTCCACTTATACTATAAAAAGAATAAAAAATCATACATTTGAAAAAAAAAATGACTTAATACCGAATATTTAGGATTATTTATTTACGAATTATAATAAAATATAATTTGTTTTATATTTAGTGGAAGTAATTTTATAGCTTATAGTAATATTTTAAAATTTGGTGAGAAACAAATTTTATTCTTAAGACTTAAATTAGCACTTCAGAAGCGTGAATCTTATAATTATAGGTCTATAAGAATATAGTCCTACATTTAACTCGATTTTCATCTACGATGACCAACATTAAACTTTGCAAGATTTTTACAACATTGATGCACAATTGCAACATTTTTTATTGCTAAAATGTTTATCATGTCTTTCATATTTTACGCCCTTTTTTCTCCTTAAATATTCTAACGATGGTGTAATATTAATATCTGAAACTCAAATTAATATTCATATAATTAAGAAAGTCCTGGCATTTAGAGATTATACAATCGAAAAAGTAGCAAATTATATTTATGAAAAATGAGATAGTAAATTCTAATTATTTTATTATTTGTATTATTTTAACTTAATCTATGTATTATAGTTTTTATTGGTTTATAGCATTATCAATGTTCGTAAATTAAAATATTGAACTTTGGTATTTTATTGGGAAACATTTTCGTTACATCTTGTCATTATTTTCACTTATACAATTTTCATAACCAATTTAAACATTGTTTTCTAAAATATTCTTAGCAGTTATCTATTTGGTTGACTGTCTTAATTTTTACTTTCAGTATGTTTAGATAAAATAATTTATATTTTTAAAATCTTATTACTGTGGTTCTCTGAAATATTATTCTATTCCTATTTATCATCTTCAATAAAAACTTTATAATATACCAATAATTAATTAGTATATATTTTAGAATAAAATATTAATATGATTATTATTTATTATTTAATACATATTTATAGATTTGTATCATGATTTTTGATTGCAATAATGAATATCATATTATTATTTCTGTGTCATGTTTTGCATTTATGAAGTCGTTTAAAATTTTATTGCTGATGTTTAATATACGTATTTAATGCATCTAATAATTAATACAAACGTGACAAGAGTAATAATCTTATTTCTTATTAATATTATTAATCCATGAACGTCATTGCGTTCATGGAATTTTAGAAAGTTGATTTATTTCATAGACTATCAAATATCTTAATGGATTAGAAGTTCTTCTTTTAATACTCAAAACTAGTTGAATAAAAACAATAAAGGACTAAAAAATAAATTGGTTTGATTTACAACTTAGTAAAACTTAATATTTTATAGAGTTTACCGAATCGTATAGTTATTTCATTTAATTTGAGACGTTTAGCACATAACTTATTGATCATAGTACAATTTTATACTAATATTTTTTGGGTTCAATATGTAATTTACTTTAGAAGTAAACGTTTTCAATGTATTTGTTCATTATTAGTGTTTCTCAGTAGTTGCGATTGTAACTATTATTGTATTTATTGGATAACGAGTACAAATTGAAAATATCTAATAATTTGTATTGGTTCCATTTTTTTTTTTTTTTAATATATTTATGTTATTTATATTTAGTTATTATTTTAAAATTGAAATATAACTATTTCATCACCATAAATTTACCAACAATAAATTATTATTTACTAGGAACTACGACCCATATTAGCTTTACTAGTTTCGCATACATGCATGTTATTGTATTGGCCAAGATATTTAAAAAAAGTATTTAAATACAAGATACAAGATACTTTATACATTTATTAATATTTATTTATTTGTTCATTAATTTACATTAGTTACAGTAAAAAAAAATATAAATATATTTATAAATTACAATGTTTATTTATTAACTATTAAATGTATAAATTTGTGTAATTTGTGTAAAATCTAATGTAGGCCAATCACTTGAATGTTGCACATTTTATCATTAATTTAAAAAAAAAATGTTATGTCCAATACGTGCCAATTTAATAGAATTTCGTTTGAGAATCACTAAGCGAATATTAAGAAGAGTTTTTCGTTGCTAGTTGCACATACATTAGAATGCTTTGTGTTAAATAAGTATTTTTGGTGTTGAAATGTTCTACATATAATATAATAACATGATTTATATTTAAACTTTATGTCCTCGTTTTTCAATTCAACATTTTCTCAAAATCATTTTTATCAATTTGAATTTTAATAAATTAAATTTCTTGGAATATTCCTTTTTATTTAAATATCATCAAACAATTCATTTTATTTGTTATTGAATATACGTTAAATGTGATATTGTATGTTTAACGTGAAATTACTGATACTGTAAGGTAAAACTACGTATTAACTATTGCATAATAAAATGGAATTGTGATTAGGAGAATAATAAATCCCCATTCCTTAATTTTTCACTTATCTGATATTGTCATCGTCTGGCATACGATGGGCTTAGTAATGTTTCATCCTGCGGTCTTTTTTGTCTAAGACACTAGAACATCGAGAACAACCTGGCTATTATATTCTTTTATCATTTATTCACAACAAGGCATGTCAATCATTATTTAGAGTACCACTCGTTAAGCCGATTGTTCTTTTTTCTAAAGAAACCTTTCTTAACTTTTTCCCCGCATTAATAGCGTCTGCGTGGATAATTATTTATTATGTGTATAATAGTATAGACCTTGATCTACCTACTTACATACAATGAATATTAAATTAAATTTGGCGTATGTATTTGCAAATACAATGGTTGCTGAAATAATATGTCATTGTGTTCAATCTACGTATATAGTCTTTTATATAATATAATTCACTATCATTCTTATTTAATGTTGTCTATGTCTTAAGAATATCAATATTATTATTAAATCGTGTTAATTATTTTAGTTTCTATCTTAATACGATTTGATAAATTAAAAAAAAAAAAAAAATAATAATTTCAATACATAAAATACTTTATTTAATTTGAAATTGATTTTTTTGACTGACGTAAATATCGATTTATATAAGCAAATAATATAGTTTTGTATGAATAACATCTATAACAAATAGTTATAGTTATAAAAAATAGCTAAGCTCATTGCATGTTCTCCCTTATTCATATTGTATACAGGTGTGTATATTTAATGATAATTTAGATATTTTGTTGCGAATTATTTTCTACTAAATTTAATTAAAAATATTAAATTTAAATACGAGTAATTATATTGATTCTAATAAAATATTTAAACATGGAAAATATTATTTGTATATTTTTATTAGTTAGGTATTTATTTGAAATCTATAGATATTGTGTGAAGTGCCTTACAAACTCGTATTTTAACATTGTTTATTTATTTATCTTAAGTTTAATACTTCTAGTATAAGCTATTTATATTTACAGTTAGTCGTATTTTATACTAAAATATATTAACTTTTAAAATGAGATGAGCATAATATTTATGATTATTCGAAATTTGGCTTATTTAATCAAACTTTATTTATTTATTTGGTTGTTTTGTCATAAAATTTTAATAAAGTTTATGTTGTTTTTATAAATTATTTGTTATAAATTCACAAACCAATGAATCATTATTTTTTTATATGGATAACAATGTTTGAAAACTTGATTTCTTTATTTCTTTATTAAATAAAAAAATATGGTTGAAATTTGTATAAAAAAAAAAAAAAAATAAATAAAAAAAAATATGTTTAATTAATTAGCAATAGGAGTTTTTGTGAACTTAATTTAAAGTAGCCAACTATTTTTAAAGAAAAAATTCGATTATACTTGTTTTTCATAATAATTTCTTGTTCACCTCAAATATATCTTATTCATACTAATTTTAAGCTTAACATTTATTCGGAGAAGAAATTCGAGAGCTTATATATGAAAAATATATTTTTTAAAAATTTTACTTATTTGGTATATTCTTTTTTCAGTATGCAGTTTTGTGGTACACAAACGTTGTCATGAATTTGTTTCCTTTACATGTCCCGGAGCTGACAAAGGACCTGATTCTGATGTAAGTAATCTTATTATTATTAATTTTATATTAACGTAGTAATAGTTTTTTTTCTGTATCGACAATATTTTTACAAACATAATAAGCAGGACGGCCACCATACGTTTGGATCTGATTTAATTGATCTGTTAATTATTAGGTTTATAATAATGAATAAATTATAGTTAAAAGAAATACATACTTGACGATTTTATGTTACTTTAGTATTTAGTGAATATTTGTTGCATTCAGTATTTTTAATTTATATATTGTTAAACGGCGACTTGTATAGGCAATTTTGATACATTTCCGTCGTCAATTCAACAAAACGTATTTATTTGTTAAAAAAATATTTGTTAAGCCCAATTAATTAATGAAATAAATACTATTTTGATGTTATATGCTTCTAGGGATCCAGGCTTAAGTATTTCTACAATAAAATAAATACTAAAATAATCGTTCAACTATATATTTATGTACTGAGTTTATGTAACTAATTCTAATAATAGTACTAACAAATATTTAATAATTAACATTATAAACGGTTTCACATTTTTAAACTTGAAGATTATTTTAATAATTATCTGTTTTTTTTTTCACTTGATTATTTGATACATCTGTATAAAAAAAAAAAAAAAAACTTATATAAAATTATTTATTCAAAATAGCACAAGATGTGTATTATCTTTATATTTCTATATTTTTGCAAATATATAAATGAATATTAATTCGCTGAGTTAACTGTATAAGACAAATCACATACTTTGATTTGGTTAAATTTTCTTTTTATTTTAATAGTTGTAATATAAGATGAATAATAATAATAATTATTGTAATCAGATGGCATTATATATTATTATTTACTTAACAAGTTTTCTATTATAACTATAGTCTGTTTTGATAAAACTTATTATGTTATATTTTGATAGGTTAAGTAAAATTTATTAAAATAGTTATTAATTTTTATCATTTAATCTAAAACATTTCGAAAATAGCATTACTATTTGAAGAAATTTAATATTTATTGTCCTATACTCTGATAAAATTTTGGGTATTTAATTTTTATTTTTATATTATTGGTGAAAATAAGGTTAAAATTTAAATGTGTATTATATGATCATTTCTATATATTAACAGTTTAGTCTTTGAATTGGTATAGTTAATTTAAAAATTTGTTGATATAAGACTGGTTTTAAGTACTGCAATTTATTTAAAATGATAATTAATTTAGTTTTGCTAATATATTTCTACAAAAATTAGATTTCATATAAAAAAAATATATTAAATATACATTTTTCTGATTTTTATGTATTCTATTAAAAGTAAATGGCTTTATTTTAAATGATTAATATACATTTCAAATTAATTGATCAATTTGTAGTTAAATGCATTATTACAATTTATAGGGATATAAATGTTTTATGTTTTACTGGAAATCTCGAAATTATGAAAATGTAATTGATGGAATTTCTAGTCTTAATCTCTGGAGTTTAGTTTTCTGAAGTAGTTGATGTCTTTATTATATATATATGTGTGGTACAGCTTCTCCAGATCGTAAGGATTGGAATTGGGTCATATCTTTGGCGGTGAAAGCACGCACATTAAAAGGTGTAAGCTCACTAGCGACCACATACAGTCACGCGTTGTTGTATAACAGCGATCGATGACCGAGCTCAACAGATGGCAACAGCGTACAAAATATCTGACCTACAATATTACAATATTTGTTTATATTCTTGCTGTTTGTGATTTTTATAACATATATTTTATTTTGAAATGCTGATTTTATGCAATAATTTTTTTTCAAAAAGCAAGTTATGTAATTATTCCATTAAAAAGAGTTTCATGTATAACACATTTTTTAAAACTTGTAATTTCTATGCTTAAATAGGGCTGTTCGATTATTTCGAATTAATCGATTATTACGATTATTTTTTCCCCATCGATTATTATACAGTTTTTATAAAATTCGATTAATCGCGAAATAATCGAATTTTTATTAATCAAATAATGGAAGTAATCGAATTTCTGATTAATCAAATTATCAAAATAATCGAATTTCTGATCAATCAATATATATATATATATATATACATTAATAATATATAATATTAGATTACCTGATTACATACTTAAATTTTAAATCTGTGCTAAATGCTAATATGATGTTCTGAGTTCAATGATTCGAAATGTATTAAGGATAATATTATAAAAGTGGATATCTACATCAAAATTTCATTCTGCAAATCTTGTTGAAAATCGTGTAGAAGTTAAGGAATCAATTTAACTTTTGTAAAAAAGTCGATTGATCGATTAATCAGTCAATAAAAAAAAAGTCGATTAATCGGTTAGTAAAATCGAGCAGTAAAATAAATTTGTTAATTGATTGAGTTTATATTTTAATTCTGAAAATTTGATATCTTTAGTTTAATTGCATTGTTTATAATGTTAATTCAATTATAGTTATTATACTTCCAAAATTAAATCGTCTTTTGTTTTAAATTTCAAATTATAAAGTTGTTGATGAATCACAACAGTGATGATAAAATTATTGAATACTCTATGTATAATCATGTAACCATGTAAATATATTTTTAATACCTAATATTTTCACAATTTTTTTTTCAATATTTAATACATTTTTTTAGATTTCATCAATTTTTTAATATTCTTATTTAAATACTTGGTAGTAAGATATTGTTTTTTAATATAGTAAAGATTTCGATTTATTAGCTTTTATACTATGATTCGATGTATAAGAAGTCGTTATTTACAATTTTACCCTATTCTTTATTTTGTATCAAAATAAGTGTATATCTCGAAAATTATGTTGATTACAATTTGAGAAATACTTGTACTTTCATAATATTTAATTTTAATAAATTTTAAGTGAAGTAATGATAGCGTTATAGCTAAAAATTAAGGTAAAATAAAAAGTTAATAATCTTAAAATATAAATTCTTTTTTAAGTATATGATAATGTATAAACTTTAATGGTATTCATATATGATACCCCACTTTTTTAAATATTTCCTTAGAAACTTAATTTTTACTTTTCATAGTTTATGTTGATTTGTTTTTACTTTGTAACTTTTTGTTATAGTATTCATTTTCATTTACTAAATTTTCAATTAAGTTCGTTACTGTGACAGTATTGTACCTTAGAACTTGTTTTAGAACTTCATTGTTTTTTTAGATAATTTTATCTTGTGTTATATTATTATTTTAATTTTGAAAGCAATAATAAACAATCGTGTTTAAAAAAAAATCATTCCTAGTGGAGCGTACCTAATTCAAAATTATCAAGAATTATAAAAACTACACAATTTTATTTATTGCTTATATTAATTAATTTCTAATTTTCACAATTCTGTTGGAAATATGTCAAATTTGTTGTACTAGAATTCTAATATTTGATCAGTTTTTCATCTATTGATAAGAACCGTCTTTCAACTTTTGGTATTTTCCTATTGTAACTAGAGAAAAATACAACTTTTTAACACCGATAATATTTCAAAGATTTCATCATTATCTGTTTTTAACCGTCTTTTGATAGTTATATGACTAACTTAAAATTTGTAATACTGAAAAAAACAAAATTATAAGCAATAAATGTTAAACAAACATTAAGGTACATTAAATTTTGAATTAGTTTATGACGATGTTATAATGGTTTATTATTATTTTTAATAATGGTTAAACTACATAATCTTATATACCTACATTTTAATGGAATAAAGTATTTGATTTGTTGTTTTGTTCCAGGTTACTCAAATTACTTTTACTAAAATATATTCTTTAATTAAATTTTAATTAAAATAATTTCCCTCTAGTTCTTGATTATAAACTATATTTGCTAAAAATTATTTGTTTTAAATGCAAAAATCATTAGTTTGAAATTTATGATGATAAATCTACACTTGTTCAAGTGAACATAGTGAAATGAGTTTCCCAGGTTCAGTGAATTACGTCCCATAAATAAAATGTTAATGTTCAGCTAGGAGAATTGCGGCCCGGATATTTTTTTCAAGTAGGTGATTTGTGCCCCCGATATTTTTTTCAAGTAGGTGAGTTGAGTCCCTGCTAATCGTTCTTTTAAGTTTTAAAACAATACAATTTCAAATCAAGTCAATTTTTTAACTATATTTTCCGGTTGCCTTTCTTATATCCAGTTGAGATACAAGAATGCTTTCAAAATGCAAAAATATTAGTGAATCATTTTAAAGCAGGAAATTTGTTTTACTTAATTATTTTTATTTCATATGTTGTCTTATTAAGTTAACAGAATATATTAAGTATTTATAATTAAATTTATTGACGATTTTTATTTCTTGTTTATCGTGAAAATATTTTTTATAGCAAATTATAGTGATCTATTTTCTGGTTTTTATTTAGTAATTATATTGAAATTATTTTGTTATCAAATGAAAAAATTAATTATTAATTTTAATATTGAAGTAAAATATTTGTTATAATACATTTGTGAATAAATACGTTTTGTTGGATAATTACTAAGTCATAAGGAACATTTTATTTTATTTTAAATGAAAGAATATACTTATCCATTTTATACTTTTTTTTAAGCCGGATTTATTTTAAAAAACTTATTGTTTCAAAATATTTATGTTTTGAATTGATACCGGCCTTAGATTGATTATTTTTTTTAAGTGATTAATTAATATAAAAATATATATTTATATAACTCTTAAAATACTTAAAAAAAATGTGTATTATTGTAAATTATTTGGAATATTTAAATATATAGTTTCAGTATTTTCTTAAAAATTAATTTAATTTATGTTTATTGAAGATGGTTTATGTTATTAATCCATATTATTTTAATAATTTTTTTTTTTTATATTGTAGGTATTAAATATTTGTTTTACATTATTCCTTCTAAAATTAGTTATTAAGACTAGAGTTTTTACTCTATAAGTGCTCATTTAGATGTTAATTTATATATTGTTTACGTTATTAAATTAAGATTTATAAATTTTAACGTTTAGTCAAAAAAAAGTTGGTGCACTAGAATATTAAGATGAATAAAAGACACTTATTGACTGATTAAAGTTAATGATAAAAAAATAATTTAATTCATTTAGCCAAATTATGTCTTTTCAGTAAGCACGATTAAAGTGGAGCAGTGTTTGAAGTTTTAAAATCGTTCTGGTGTATTTTCTTTCTTCTTCGATTTATTGTTTACACTTTATAACAAAATATTTTCTCTGGCTAGTCTTCCAGGACCGAGCACAGGTTCAAAGTGCATTCCTACGCTAGCCCGGCATTTTGTGACCATTGTGGCTCATTATTGTACGGTGTCATACATCAGGGAATGAAATGCGAAGGTCAGCAAATCCGAGACATAATATATATACTATATATATTATATATATATAATATATATATACATATATATTTTTATAATTTATATTATTTTTAATTTCTTCATTTTTAAAAACAATATTCATGTGTGTTTGTATTTTTATTATTTTGTTTGTTCTGAATTCTACCTGAATGCCTGCCTGTGTTCTCTACATTACTTTTTATAACATTTTTTTAATTTTTATTTTTAACAACAATGAGCATTTAAAAATAGACTGCGCCATTCAAAATCACTATATATTCTTCTTAAGCTTGCACGAGAGTTTTCTAAAATAATAATCACATTACATTAACACAAACGGTGGTGAGAGCTGTAGAACGATACCGGTATAACCACTATTTCTGCGCAACCAACAGCAACAGCCCTAATTAACTATTAATATACTTTGTATTCGTGTTGTATACATACTCACAATGTGTATATTTACACATAAATAGAGTTTCGGGGTATATTCACTTCGCCGTGTTTGAATCATCATCGAGGACGTTACGACGTTGGTTAGCCGCGGGGAAGCAAGTTTAGAAGTATATAATAATACATATATTATAACTTATGGTGACCCAGAATCACTGTGTACTAGAAAATATGTTAGTAGAATAAAAGTAAATATGGTTTATTAAAAAAAAAAAAAGCAAGAATTTAAACCTAAAAAGTATAACAGTTTTTTTTTAAATTAATTTTTTTGTATTATTTGTAAAACATTACTTCTTATTTCATGTTCTTACTCATTTAATTCATTATATATTTTATCATTTTATTTTATTTTTCGATGCTATTTCCCCGTTATTTATTAAAACTCAATAAAGTATTTATACGAATAGTGTATGTCATATTTTAAATTAAAACGGGCCTCTTTACTTCTATTAGTATACATTTTGTTCATTTAAATATCTATACCATTATTATATATATATAAACAAACATTTTTCTGATAGTGATATATTTTTCGTTGTATATATTGATGTAATTATGCTAATTGATTAAATGGGTGTATTATACTAAATGTATATTAATCTATTTTAGCGTCTGAGTAGCTTTTTATTTTAGTTGACATTCGAAATGTACATTACAAAATGTATTAAAATTTAAAAAAAATAAATATTTGTCGGTAAAATTAAATATTATATTTATATTTAATACTATATATATACGTCTAATTATCTTTTAATACTCGTTAATAAGATCTGTTCTTTCCATATAAATAATTAGTGTTATTCATTTTGAACATAATTGAATTTTTAATATTATTAATTTCGGAGTTTTATATCAATACTCCATACATGAATCCAATCTTTAAAATAAAACTTAAATAGTGTAATAATATTAGTTCATTATAGTGTATGACCTCATTTAAATGTTTTTTATTTTTGTAATTGGTATTTTTACTGTTATTTTTGTTTTTAACTAAGGAAGTGTACTCTCAGTATAAAATTATGTATTAATCAAGAATTCAATAAATACATTTAATTAGAATTTTTATACGTAGAGTAGATTTAAAAAAAAGGGTTGATTGCTGTTTAAAAATAATGCATGAAAATAAATGATTTAAAAATTTCAATTCTTTTAACTATTAACATATGAATTGCATTATTATTACGGTTATTATCTTGGCTCCCTTAATTTAGCATATATTTTTTCATCTAAAATATATATTACGAACTTTTTTTATGTTATTTCCTTTTTATATTTAAAACTGAAAATTACGTTACCCTAAGTTTAAATTCTTTTACATTTTTTGTGCCTATATCGTTTACTGTGGATTGATTGTATGTTTATACCATGCACAGTAATAATACTATACCTACTAATGTATTTTTTATAGCCATTCAATATTTATTGAACTTTCGTATAGTTTATAATTTTACTATTTAACTTAATATTTTTATAAAAATAATAGTAATATATATACATATATTTATAATATATAATATTATGTCATTACTGGTTTTAAGTTAAAGTATTCAAGTTATAATTAATAAGATTATTGTCATATGGGTTATAACCAATAATATTAAAATTAATATGAGCTTTGTGATATTGACATTTCTGAGTTCTCGCATCTAAAAAAGTTATAAGCTCTAAGATTTAATTCTTTGTATTTATGTATAAGGATTTTTCACAAAACACAATTAATTTTTAAAAATAAAATATTACTATTAATTAAATTTGATAATTGTAATCAAATATGCTCAAGAAAATGTTCAGGAATAATTATTTACATTTAAAAACTTAGTAAGTTATATCATTCAGGTAAAATTTGTTGTTATTATTTAAAAAATTTAAAAATTAGTGGTTTTGCAATCAAATATTGAACTCTTCAAAAAAAATATTTGTGTGTTTAAGTTTCAAAAGAAAGCTTTTACTTGGTAACTCATACATTTTAAAGTACACTTCCTTTTATAAGATTTGTATTATTTTAGTAGAATATAATTATTACAGTAGTTAAATTAATTTTTTTTTCGTTTTTTTTTTTTATTTTACTTTTATTATTATTATTTTTGTAAGTGGTCATCCTGACGTATGGCACGTTATTCTGTTTTGCTATTTTTTGTACGAACCTTTCGGTTAATGATCAATTTTCAAACAACTTTATCATAAAGAAAAACAAATTAATGAAACGAAAAAAAAAATTTATTGAACTCGATACGTCTTTAAAACTTTCCATTTCTGATGAACGAATATATTTAGGCCGAAACGGCGAAACATCAATGGGATCTTCATACGTATATCACACCTTCTTTTTGCGACCATTGTGGATCTATGTTGCACGGCATTACCCATCAGGGTCTCAAGTGTACAGGTTAGAAAAACTAAACCAATAAGAAAAATATAATATTTTATCAACTTTAAACATAACTAGATTTGTCTAATAAGTTTAATTTTTGTACCAAAGGTATAGTTATAGTTTATTTTGTTTTTAATAATTTTTATTATTTTTGCTTTATTTTAGTGTTCAAATGAAACATATCGCACAATAAATTAATTATATATAATTACTTAACATGAATAACTTATTAACTCTTGTCCTTCAATAGTTTGAAATTATTTACCATCTAATCTATTTTTTTATTTTAGATATATTTTTTAAAATGGCGTACAGCTCTGCTGATAAAGCTTTTCGATTTACCTATACTAATTCTTAGCTTTAGGTATTATTTATTTCATTTATAACCCATCGAGACTTGTATTTTGCCTTTACATTTATTTGTATCTTTGCATGGAAATTCATATTTTCGAATCGTTAATGCATGTTGTTTTATATGTAATTTTTTTTAAAATTTATTATTAGTGTTCTTACTGATTTTTTC
Organism: Sipha flava; assembly: GCF_003268045.1. Lineage (NCBI taxonomy): Eukaryota > Metazoa > Arthropoda > Insecta > Hemiptera > Aphididae > Sipha > Sipha flava. Next base: position 1,906,054 of record NW_020273107.1, read on the forward strand.
AAAACTTTTTATTTTAAGTAGAATACATTTAATTTATAATGATTTTATAAGTGTTAATTAAACCTTTTTTTGTTGTACATAAAAATGTAGCATGTGACATGAATGTTCACAAGAGATGTCAAGTGAGCGTTCCAAATTTATGCGGTTGTGATCACACAGAACGACGAGGACGAATAGAAGTAAAAGTTACGTGCCATGGAACGAAACTCATCGTAGAAAGTAAGATATGTATATCAGAATATTTCAAATGTTGTTTATTAATTACTAGAGTATATGCTGTGTGTTATACACAATTAGGTATATGAATACTATTTATAGTTAGAAACTGAATATCGTCATGATATAAGAAATTGAAAATGTTTATGTGTAAATTACTTAAAATATTTACTTATTTCAATTATGTAGTTGAAGTTGTTCTATTAGACCTTCAGTAAAATATATTAAACTAGAGCTGAGGAGTAAACATGTTTTAATATTTTTTAAATGTTTTTTAAGACTATGGGTTATAATTATATATTATTATGTTTCTCCATGTATTTACCTTCTTAAATAACTATATATTTAAACTGCGTACCACTTGTTTCTTTGTTTTTTGTCTCCATATTTATAATCTGTCAAGTATTCAAATTTTGTGAAAATAAAAAGTTTTTCTTAGTATCTTATTAAAAAAAAACAACTTATTAGTTGTACTAAATAAAATATTATTTAAAATAAATTATATATGTTTACTTGTTGTACGAAAAAATTTCGTTTCAATACTCCTTATAATTTTCTAAGAAAAATCACCTAATTAAATGTTCACATTAAAAATTCTGACAATATATGTATTATGGATTACAAAAGAAGTTGTATAATGACTTAGCATTCAATCGTATAAATGTCAGATTTTAATGGTGATTTGAAATTGTATGCACATTAATATTTAATAAAATAAAATGGTATTACAAATATAAAGAAGTACAAAAAAACAATTTAAAAAAATATCTTCATTAATAATTTAAATACCACTAATAAACGTTTTTAGTGTATTTAAATTTATAGAGTTGAATATTTTATAATTTTACACGCATAAATTTGTGACCATAATCTAGCAAAAAAAAGCCACCCTCAAAATTTAAAATCAATAGTTCCAATAGGTTTGGCTCTGCGTTGATTATGAATCAGTCACTCAAGATAGTCTTGTCTATACATATATATATATATCAAGAAACTGATTACTACACATTTTTATATTATACCTATTATCACATTTTTTATTTTATTACCCTCTCAAAGTCTAATGTAGTGTAGAAAGTATATAAAGTGTATTAACATATAAATATACAGAAAATATATTATCTTGCATATAATTAGAGATTAACAAAAATTATAGGAAATTTAAAAATATTTTTAACAGTTATACAATATTAATAATAATAATAATGGCTTTATTATCTAGTTAATAATCGGTATGGCATAATATTATTTAATAAATATATAAGATATTACTGGACAAAAACCTTTTTTTTTTACAAATCATAACAAAAGGTCGACGCGTTTTCAAATTCGTAGTACAAAAATTGTTTATTTCTAGTCTATTTTGTGGGGGGGGGGGGGCAGATGAAAATATTTCAATACGGATTTCCATTTATTCCTGAGGGAATGAAATAAAATATATGTATACTGGATAGAAATTTAGCTCAACTCATATGACATTCAGTCTCGAGAGACTAATTTGAATGAAATTCTTTTTTTGTGTAGATTTGGAGAAAAAAAATTGACATCATTAATTATTAGGTATTACGAAATTTATGAAAATTTTATTTATTTATTATTTCAAGTACTTATCATGATTTTATTTTTACTTTTGAAGCAGAGCATTGTTAATTTATACAACTACCTATAACACTTTTAAATTCTAAAAAGTTTATATTGCAGTATAACAGCGAATTTAATTATATGTTGTTTTAGTATTGTATGAAATTACATAATGAAGTTATATTTTAAGCTCTGAAGAAAAATAAGTACTTATAAGTCGTAATCATTTATATTAAAATTTATAATTAAAGGATTTCTAAACTTTTCAAAATTTATTTGCCTTTTTTTAATTTTCCTCCCAAAACTGACTCCTTATATTTAACTTTTATTATTTGTTGTCTATTGATTAATGAAAATATGAGGAATTTATCTAAATTAGTCCGATTTCATTAGGAAAACTTTTAGTATGATTAATTTAGATGTGAAAATCATCTCACTTAGTCTCAAATTTATTTACATTTTTTTTATTTTTTAAACTAAAAATATGCCCATTAACTACAAGAATATTTTATTCTGTTAAGTTCTACAAATATAATATATTTGACAGTTGGATAAGTATAAGATGTAAGATATTTGAATGTAATTTAAATTATGGTCGTATGAATCAATATTTTTTAATTATATTACCTCAATTATTCGATAAAGCAATTAACAACTGGAATCATATTAATGCAATACTATTAAAAACTACTTTCTTAAGTAACACTATTAAGTAGTAAATGAACGGTCTTACATTGATAACCATCAATGAGATACTGTTGAAAAAAACAATTTAGAAATATATTAAAATGTCACTCAAATTTTAATTTAATAAGTTATATCTAAAGACCAACTAAACGTATTTAGTGAAATTGAAATTATTTCGATAAATATTTCCAGTCTCAATAGGAAAATAGTTAAAGATAAATTAAAATATGTCTTAGAAAAAAATGAAGGATATAACACTATTGAAACTTTCTCTGAGGTTATGACAGGAAATCAAAATGTTAATTTAGGTATAACACCAATTTTTTTAAATTATTTCAAATATGCATCGATAACAAGTGTGTAATATGATATAACTTATATCATAATATCATTATAAAAATATTTATGAATCTATATTCATAATTACTGTATTTGTTGAACTTGTTGATAATTAACGTTTATTTTATTAAGATTAAATATAAGATTAAAATCGTTTACTATTTTGATTCATAAAAACAATAATTTTGTTAAGTTACATAAAGTTAGTAATGTGATCTTAGAAAAGTCTCGTAAAAGTAATTACAGATCATTACTAAAGTCTTTCATCAGGGAAATATTTGTGAATTGTAACTATCATAAATTTCATTGAAAATACTTAAATAAATAAATTATATATTACATTTTTATCGATTAAATATATGTAATATAATAATTATTTTTGAAATATTATTAAATATTATTTAAAAATAATAATAATTGTGATTATTTAAAATAAAAATCTTAATTTTCTGTTTTAAATATAGAAAAAAAATTATATTTTTTTAAATACCTTATAGTATAGGGGTGATGTCATTTTAACTAAAAAATATTTGTATTCAATAAGGAACTGAAAAAATAAAACAAAAATGATGACAATTGTGATTGGTAAAAAAAGATTGTACTACAAAAATGTTAAAGAAAATTTCATTTTGACTTATCAAGCATAAAACTAATATGTATTTATTAAAAAATGCACTGTATTTTGGAAATATAAAAGTAACCATTAATTTGTCGAACCGTCTAGTTTCTAGGTTACCTTTTGACATGATACATTTTTATTAAAATATTTAGTTTAATTAAATATTAGTTTAACCTTAAATTTTTAGAATGAAGTATCAAAGAGAATAATAGTAGATCATATATATTTTTAACTACAAAATACTATAGATTTATATATTTTTGTATAATTAATTATAACTATACAATATTATAATACTATGTATAATATTCAATAAGCATATCAAATTCAGTTTGGTGTTAGTAGTTTTTAAATAGTTATTTATAACCTAACCTATATATAACTATTTAAAAACTACTAACACCAAACTGAATTTTATATGCTTATTGAAGATTATACATTGTATTATAATATTGTATAGTTATAATTAATTTAAATTAATTGATAACGTTTTTTTAGGAACATTAATAGTTTGTTTGAAACATACAAACTGACAATTTATGATTACTTAATAAACGAAGTTTTATCGAGATTGTACATAAATTTATGAAATTTATTAAAAAAAGTTTGAGTCCTTAAGTTAGTATTACCTCTTTTAAATGTCTGCAGAGATATTATTCGATAATAAACAAGACATTATTTGTAGAAAATCAGATTAGTTTCATGAGCATAATGCACATATTAAAATAGTAGTTGAAGGTCTTATGTATTCACAAGTTAGGCCACTAAACAAAACTTGAAAAATCGCATTTGGAATGATTTTACACATCGCAGGGTGTTGTCACTAAAGTTCCGAACATGGCACTATGTCTGGCAGTTGAGTACTATGAAGCAACTTACTCTTACCTAGTTGAACTTTGATTTAGCATGACGGTTAAGGTTCTACTGCGATTTTCACATTTTAATGTAATCGATCGATAACATATTGGTGAAAATATTTCTAATGGAAATTTCGTAATGAAATTAATATGTAAATTAAATATATATATATATATATGTATGTAAATGTATTTGCACTACTCGTATAAGCTAATTTCATATTCGGTTTGTATAAGTAAAGAGATCTTCTAAGAAAATATTGTAATGGCTTTGAAAAACTGCTAAATAAGTAAATTGTATGAGTACTTATTAAGTAATTATTTGAACCAATGATACAATTCTGCCGGCGTTTTTTTTTTTTTTTATTAAGGTAAGATCCAGTGGAGATGCAATTAACTTGTCGATTATTTTTAAGAATTAAAAAATCAGAGGTATTGAAAATCACAGAAGATTTATAGCTGCTGGGTGGTAGATTATAAAACTTTACCATTGGCTGTCATTAACGACGGGAGACTAGTTCGACCGAAAAGCTCTAACATAAATGCACGCATATCGTGCCGTATTCACTCCGTTACCGTCCAAGTGCACTGTTAAATATTATTGTTATGACTGTCAATATTATCGGTCAGTAATTTTTAAATAATATTACTATAATCAACTAAAGTTAGAAAAAAGAAGAATGTTGTTTTGAACTCACCACTTATTACCACCAATTTCTTACGAAATTTGTTTAATTAATTTATGTCACTTATTATAATTGTGTAAAATATAAAATATTTAAATCACCGAACAGATATTTAATACTGATGATTTTTACACAAACATAACTACCATGCCACCTACAGTCATACACTATCAATTTTAATAACAATTTTAACCGTACGTGTTTACTCGTTCAAGTAAAATGGATTATGTATAATTAAAACCGATAAAATAAAATGGGAATTGAAAATTAAAATTGAAATATTCATTTTTGTCCGGTTTGTGTTTTAAATTATACTCGAATTGATAACACGATTGTTTTTGCGTGCATCTATGCAAATACGAACTAGTTGTATAGTATTTTAAAAATTATAGTTTATGGATACCATCCTAATTTAATGAAAATTGTACTGGTAAATACGTCCGATTAAAATTATCATAACTGATAGTGTATAACTCGCTTAATAGCTCTACAAGCGATCTCATCGATATATATCAAAAAAATTTCAAATAATGCTTCATTTAACAACCTTATAACAAAACTCACACGCCCAAATGGCCTTACAAGTCGTCGCTTTTTTTTACTTTATTGTTCAGTCTTTGAGTCGAATAAACTTCAATGCAATTGTACGAGTAAGTCATTTTATCGAAATGTATACCAGCTTCCATACATTTGAACGTGAACTTCGTTAATATCGCTCATAGAAGATTGTAAACAGAAATTTACATTCCTCTACCACAAAAGCAGATATTGTTTCTGCTTTATCTAAATGGGGATATTAGTTGTATGAGTCTAAAATGTCTTGGAAAATAGCAAACGGCTCCTCCAATTATTTTTTACGGAGGTTTCTTTGGACTTAACTAATTTGGATCACGTCTTTACTTAACACTATAGTTAATACCGAAAACCCATATACAAAGAATTGGGGCCTTTTGCGATGCCACAAATGCCAGTTATATGACCACCCACATTTTAGCTACAACACTTCGTGTTGTGTCAAATGTAGGTAAGACCTATAAGTGTACTAAAGATCAAAATATTCCTACTAAAGGTCCGAATTGGCGATATTAAAATCGCTTACCTGAGCACATTACGGCGGTGTCTTTGGCTATTTTTATCCAGTATGAACATAATATATTTATATATTACTTACAATAATTGTATATTCTTATGTAATATAATATATTATTTAATAAATTGACGATTTAACTATATAATATGTTAGTACTAAATTATAAACTTTTATTACTATACATATTCTTATTAAGATATTATTATATTATTTATATTATTACGATATTCGTATATTATATTGATTGTTTTTATATGAATTATTTTCTACTAATCAACTAAGTTAAATAATATATTATACTTATTATACACTGTATACGTTATTTACAACACTAATTTTAAATCAGTTATGACTAAACTAAACATAATCGTTTTGTTCAAATAATTTTGACTTAAAATAAACATAACAAAATTCGATTTCATTCGAACACAGATTGGATCTAGATATGCGTGATGTGCTTTTTCAAAACTTAAGAAGTGTTATAATAAAAAAACCCATGGATATTTTAAAAATTTCATTGTACTTTTTTAAAGATTATTTTATGTACCTGTAGTAACTTCATTTTAAATACATGATATCCTCTTACAAGCATACAAAACAAATTAGTTAATAATGAATGAAACAGTAATTTTTAATTTCCTATAATTATACATATTTTCATAATCTTATAGTATAATATTCATTAATTTAAAATAATAATTAATAATACATGTTTACTTTAAGTACTAACATTGATTTTGGGAAAAAATTAAGAATGTCAATAGAAAATACCGTTCCGCGGTGGTGGTAAATTCAAGCATATAGTGGTTTTTATAAATATCGCGACCCGAATTACTGCTGCAGTGTGCGGGCTCATTACAATACGTGAATACAATTTTATCGCCTCCGCTACCGCTACTGCACCGCTATCATCTTTTTATTCAATATACTTTACAGCCAATTTCAGAGGGTGCATTCAAAAATATTTTTAAAAAAAAACCTCTACAAAAATTCTATCAGTCTACTAACTACCATACTCAACCCATGACCAAAACTAATGCGGAAGCTACAATAAATCAAAATACAACCATGAAATATATTTCTGATATCTTTCCTTAATTTATCTCTAATCTTAATGCCTTAATAAACTCACTAATTACACTCATTTTTTCTGTTCTAAATACACTCATCGTCAAAAATACTAACTACTTTGTACTTCAAATGTCTTATCAATTGTTTATATTATACTTATAAATAACGTATATCATTTACGTTATTATGTATTATAATCGGGTTTTTAATTAATGCTACGGCATCACATATAGTATTTTGCTTTTATGACCTTCACTCGTTATTACTTATATCTTTCTATATATTTTATTTTGTGTATTGTGTTATTATCTCGTATATTATATTATAGGGTGTTTCAAAAGAACACAGGATTTAAATCTGCTATAAATTAAGATTATTTCTTTAAAAAAACATAACAAATATTTCATTCTCTATCAGGAGAAGTTAAGGTTTAATAGCGAAAAACAATATCGGGCATATGACGTTCCCTACTAGCCCTACAGGCAATTTTTCTTTCCATACAATTTACCATCACTGGATAACACATTGTCCCATCAAGTTTGTTGAGGACACAATGAATTTCTTGCTTGAGTTCCAAGACATTTCGAACTTTATTTTGGTAAACTCGTGACTTAGTGTATCTCTAAAAGAAAAAAATCACACGGTATCAAGTTGCAAGATCGAGGTGGGTAGCTTTATCAACGCAACGAGATTAGTCTGTCTAGGAACTTTTCACGCAGCAGTGGGATTGTTTCTCTTGAAGTGTAATAAGTAAATCACTTTGCTGCGTGAGAAATTCCTGGACAGACTAATCTCGTTATGAGGAGGCCAAAGCTACCCACCTTGATCTTGCGACTTGAAGCTGTATGATTTTTTTCTTATGGGGATGCACTAAGTCACGAGTTTACCAAAACAAAGTTTGAAATGTCTTGGAACTTAAGCAAGAAATTTGTCGTGTCCTCAACGAACTTAATGGAACAATGTGTTATCCAGTTATGGTAAATTGTATGAAAAGAATAATCCTGTAAGGCGGGTCATATGCCCGATATTGTTTTTCACTGTTAAACCTTAACTTCTCTTGATGATAATGATTTATTTTTTTATATTTTTTAAAAAGAAATAAATTAAATATATAGCAGATTTAAATCCTGCGTTATTTTTGAAACACCCTGTATAAGTGAGTAATATAATTCGCTTCCAGTATAAACTATGATACCTCAACAATTATAATATAATATATAATTATTTTTGAGTTATCATAGTATATACTGGAAGCTATAATTAAAGAAAAAAACGACAGAATGTGGATTGCCGAAATAAGTAGTATGGATTTAATTTTATCTGTTATAAACATCGAGAAAAACTACAGATTTCGTTTTAAATTTGAATTGGATTGAAATTGTAATCGAATAAAATATTTTTTATTGACAATAAAACTTGTAGAGGATATATAATTTTAATAAACAAATATAACAAGTTTTTGGATATAATTATAAATATTTACTCGTGAAAACTAATAAAACATAATCATCACTATCGGTGTTAAAGTATTATGATTTGATTGAATCTAAAAAAGATTTAATACGTGATACTTAAATGTATATCTATTTAATTATTGATTAAGCGTGAAATTAAATTAAAAATATAAAAAAACCCATACACTCATACACCCAATGCTCTACACTCATTGAAGTTTGACTCAATAGTTCAATAATCCTACTTCAATTAGAATCAATTAGTACTTCAAAACATTCATTATAAAGTAATATGTTTATAAATTATGATATTTTATCCCTGTATGGATATTTTAGTCATCGCCCCCTCCCTTACAAGGTTAAAACGTTAAAACTACATCAACCGTGGATGATCGTTAAATAAAAAAAAAATATACCATTTTATCGGTCATCATTATATGCTTCAGATAAACACTGATAATGACAAGATTAGTTGCTTATATGTGTTCTAAAGAAGTGATTTATAGCCTTTCTTTTCATGTTATAATATTTGTATTTGTATTATAATACCATAGTATTAGAAAATTATTCATTCATATGTTAGTGCAAAATATGTAAATATTTTCATTTTATTTATTAAATTTTATAACAAAAAATTACATACACACAATTACATTGTTTAACAGCCTTATGAAGAAAATCGTTCGTTAGCGGTACGTCTCTTAAGTAATAATTTAAAAATTATTTCTTTGTTTACCTTCCAGAGTTATTCCGTTTTTATGGGATTAGTTGTCTTAATTTAAAATTGTTATTCATGACAAATATTTATTTAATATTATACACATTTCCATATTTTTTTTTGAATAATTTGAACTATATTTTTAATCCATTTTTTCTTTATATCCTTTTCTATATTTACTTTAAGAGATAATTTCTACATAATCTTAAAAGTTGTTATATATTTTTAAATATTATATTATGATAAAAAATTAACGGTCGTCAATTTTTTATTTTAAACTAAAACACTTCTTAATGAAAAAGGTGCTTTTTTATATTAAGTAAATTTTAGTTAAATTATTCTTATCATGCTATTTAAAATAAATTTTATAACTAACAAGCTATTTGAAGCAATTCAATACCATTTATTTTTTGTTTCAATTCAGTAATAAAATTATTATTTTTGTATTATATTTCTTTGTTTATTGATCGTAGAACTTTATATACTGTGGTAAGTAATGTGATACGATTATACGTATATGTATAAAACGTGAAATATTCAAGTTACAATCATTCCAAGACCAAATATCCATTATACGAATAGATATTAACTTCGATCAGAAGTGATTTTGATTTAATGTCTCGGACAGAAAAATTCAGTCAGGCTTGTATATTCAGGATATTTTTTACCTAACATTTATTTTTACCTTTTTCGATTTTGCGTGTAACGATCTGTGTATTAGTGTTACAATAATGCATTATGCCAATATTTTTTTGCTGTATATTATTTAATAATCAATTAGATAGAACTGATATATTTTTAATAGAAGGTAATTATCTAATTATTTTAGTATTTTATTATCTATATAGTAAGTTGCCCGATTATAAAATAGTTAGCGTATATTGTATGAAATATTAATATACCATTTGCCTTTTAATGTATAAATATTATTTGTGTTATCCTTGAATCTAATACCATATATATTTATGTGTGCGTGTATATGTATTTGTATCACTATATACATGTTCTGAGGTTATCAGATACATAAAAAATGTAGGTATTTATTATATTTATAAATGGATTAGGTTCGTTCAAATGATTCAAGCCGTAGTTTCTATGGCATTTGAATGAATATCTTGGTTTATGCTTTTCAAATATTATATAAAATGATGTTTATTATAACTTATTCAATTTAAAAAAAAATAAAAATATTTTCATTTTAACTACTGAAAGAATATAATTATTCAAATGTCATTATATATTTTTTTGTATAGTATATTGTACTACATAATGTTATTTTGTACTTATATTTTTTTGGGAGCATTTTTAATCGCACAACATCCTCTACGCTTAACTCTTTATGTAATATAGAATTTTTCTTGTAGAATTCTGTAGGTTAGAAATCATAATACCGGTATACACTTGATGCCTTATAGTGAACCTATCGTAGATGGTGAACGAATTTGTGGATTTTTTTCTAGTGCAAAAGGCATTTTTTCACTAAAACCGTCGAAGAGCGTTTGCATAATTTATTGTCACATAAAAAAAAAAAACTTCACAATGTAAAACATTCTGACCAGGGATAATTTTACCGTTATAAACGTGAAAAAACCGTTCTATATAATTTTTGCTTACAACCCTTGTATATTTTTCTGTGTTTTTCTCTCGTTTGACCCTTGGGGCTTTTCAATTGAATACCTTAATGTCTACATTACATTGCCCCGAGTAATTGAAACTACTCTTTGTAAAGTTATGTGTTGTTTGACTTGGTATTTTATTTTTACTAAGGTTTTCTATTATATAGATACATGATATATAGATATATAGATATATATATATATATATCAGAATTGTAAAGTTTCTGAAAATATTGAAATTGTTAATACTGTTTCTCCGAGCTCACTAGAAAAATATAAAGCTTATATTTGGATAATGACAAGGAAATTAAATTTCAAACATCGTCTATGAAAATAGTAGCACCATACACGAAAAAATTGTTGCTATATAAAATTGGTGACTTTTTTATTGGTAGTATAATTATTGAAACATTATAGTCTTTTTGACTATACTAATAAATTTGGTTTTTATATTGCTGTATATTTCACATTTTGTTATATTTCATAGTTAATACATTTTTAAATAATTGAACTAAATAAATAATGTGATTTAAATGTTTTCTGCTGTAAAAGAGCCCGTAATAATACTCGTGAGGGGAGTGGTTTTTGAAATTGATCTTAATAAATGTCAACTCAAAGAGAATAAAACATTATTTTTTCTTCGTCATCGTCAATGTGCTAACTGTATGTAAAAATGTAACCAATTTAACCTCTGCTACTTCCTCCGTCAAGCCATAGTTTGCTTCTAAAATATTTACTAAAGTTATTGCTATACGATTGTATGCACATGCGCATGCTACCCAGGTCCGGCGTTAGGGGGAGGCGAAACGGGGCATTTGTCCAGGGCCTCGCACTTAAAATTTTAAATGAAAAATATTTTGTACGGAAATCTCATAAAATAAAACGTGAAATGTGCAGATCGCCTTTCTAGAGAAATCCGTTGGCGTGTAAAAAAAACCAATTAACAAACAGAACAACATTATTATATTTCATAAGTCATGTATACCAACGACGACACCCGTACGGCACGCTGCTCAGGGATACATAGGACATTTATTTTATCGCATTTCTTAAATTTAATCAATCATTACCCGATATCGCGTATATTACATGTTATCCACTATAGGTGACCATTGTTGTGGGTAAAATAAGTTTAGCCCAGGGCCTCGCAAAAGGTAACGCAGGCCCTGATTACCATAGTAATCGAGGAACTTTAGGCGTGAAAAATTATTACTAATAAAATATCCCAGCATAGATCAGTAGTGTAATTATCAAACGATAAAAACTCCCATTAACTGTTGTCCCACGATGTCTTTTATTTATCGACTTTTCATGTAAATATTAATTTACTAAGATTTTCTATGCGTTTTAATATTGTTCAAATTCAATATCTGTTGCTTAAAGTAAATTATTTTTATTTTACATTTATATTAATCGTGAAACTTGAATGACCAATAAATAATTAAGTTCAGTTTCGAAGACTTTTTTTTCGTGCTTTTTCTTATGAATTAAATATGGAGAATGATATAGTGTGAAGACTTCATTAGCGAGTTTTTGTTTATTATAAAATACTGATATATAACAACATTTTTTTTTCTTTTAACTTTAAACATATAATTAATAATACTTGCTTCCTATGGTGAACCTGATTATTTACTAATACTTAATGTTCATAACTCAAAACTATCATAAAGTTTAAATATATCTTTATTATAGTTACTATTTATATATTATCGTTAATCACTATTTTTGAAGTAGCATATCTAGTTTTATTTCTTCCGCGTAATAAATAACGTAAACCTATATATGTATTTGTTTGATTCATATTAATTCGTTTATATTGTTACAAAAAAGACAATTTATAAAATAAACAATATGACCTTGTATGCTTAGTTTTTTTTCGTAATTTAAATTATTTTTTCTTATTAGTAACGTTAAGTTCATAATTTTATAGTTTTATGTTTTATAATATAAGTTAAGAAAACATTACGGCAAAAGCTCGATAAAATGGAACTTTGGTAAAATGGAAACCCTTCGGGGAAACGACGAAAATTTCTTTGGTCCAATTTTAAATACATAATGAATTCATCTTGCCAAGACGGAAATCTCACTAAGCCGGAAACTGACACGTTTCCGTATTTAAACTATCTGAAAACTCCCTCTAAGACGAAAATATAACATAAAAAGCCAAATTTAGAATGGCCATCAATTTTATTATCGTATTTGTCGATACTCTACCGTCTATTGTAAAAATTCATATGCTACCCCAAATACCACGTCAGTCACTCATCCGATGAACCAAGTAGTAATTTACATTTTTAATTCGTACTACTGTTCAATACTTGTATCTACTACTACTTCAATCACTTGTATGCAAAATATATACCATTATTGATTATGATTTATTAATGCATATGATTGAAATAAAAAATAAAGTTATTTATTTTAAAACTATGTGGCTATACGTATGTTACAATATATATTTGTTCATGTTTATGTATAAACTATATTTATAATCATATATCGAATATTATGTAATATTGGAAAAATAAATTTAAAAAATTTAACATGTTAAAAGAATTTTATGTTATAATGTAAGACCAACAATTCAAAAATAAATATTTTTAAAAATATGATTTATATGTTGTATTAAGTATTTATTCTAAATGGAAATGATAATAATTGTATATTTTTTTATAATTGTGTACAATTATACATGAAACATGACTAAAATAATAAAATATATCAGATATTTTGTTCATAATATTATATTTCCTCATTTTCAAATTTATTAAAATTCGTGGGATTTAAAAGTTGTATTTAGTTATTAATTAAAATAGTGTAGTTAGTTATACTGAATAATTATGCCTTCAATATTTATGGTTTTAATTTTTTAATTTTAATTAATTATAATAAGAACATTACTTATTGAATCTTATAACAAGAATTTTTTATACATAATTTTTTTTTTTGTAAAAATCTCTCTTAGTAATGCGCATAAATATTTATTTTTTAATTTATTTTGGTTTAAAAAAATACTGAAATACTGTAAATGTTCGATAGTTATTTGTATATTGGGAATTATTCAGTTTTTATGCAAATGTCGAGGAATTACAATCTATCAGTTCATTCGTCATAAAAAAAAACCAAAAATCCATTGATACAGCACCGATTACGATTATACAATTTTATAAAATCTGTATTTACTAGTTGTTATTATTTGTAAATTATGTCGTTACTCTAGTAAAACCTGTTTGCGGATAGCTTTTAAAGTCTACAGCATAAGAATACTGAGATGCTTTATTTATTTTGCAAAGAACGGTTAAACAGACATCTCCAATTTTAATTGCTTATAGATAATATTTTTTTTCCACGATGTGCTCTACGGTGTAGTTTCACGTTGATATTAACATTCATATTTTTGTTAAATTCCGATTAATTTTATATAAAAATATAGACATCTATTAAATTATTATTAATCATAATATAATGGTTATTATCCTCATTGTAATTTATAGTCTATTTAACTCGATTGTTTCACAAAAATAATAATGCGTTAAATAATTTTCTCTTAAAATATAAATTACACACGATAGAAATATATCAATTTTAATTTGTGTGAACATAACACGGAAATGGATTTTCAGTGTTAAGAAATTAGATAGTTATCATTACGTCGTTGTTCGTTTATTTAAACCTTATTCGTTGTTTTGAGTTTAATTACTTATAAGTTTGTAGTTCCTCATAAAACACGTACATTTACAACCATTTTATATGAATTTAAACGTTTATGTTTGTTTAGTAACAAATGATTATTGTAATAGTTTTAGGATTAATTAATGGAAGCAAAACTTGAACTTATATTTATTAGATTTCAGTAGTTTCTATTTATTCGATATGCACATGAATTAAATTCTATTTAATTGAAAGTTACTAATTTCAAATCAGAGCTAATATTTTCGAAATGAAAATATTTTTAGGTCATAGGTTGGTTTTTTTTTATTTATTTGATTAGCTATTAATTTAACGCAGCATTTATCCTTTTCGATTTATGAATATCCCAATAGATTATTTCTTCAAAAGATTAATACATTCATTTAATATACTTAACAGAAGTGAACCTTGATTAATGACGAAAATAAGGCGAAACTAATAAATACAAATACAAATAAATAAAAAGTATATTAATGTTAAATTTATGAAAATAAGTGAAAACATTTATAAGTTTTTACAGCATGATTATTAGATGCTATATAAAGTGTTAAGTTTCAAATAGTGGTCTTTGTATATGTGTATTTAATGGATTATATGAACATTAATTCATATAATACAGTAAAAATGTGATTTTTATCATATTAAATTACATACAAACGTTATTATTTATAATTAAATGTGAGTTTAGTATTTTTATAGTAGGTAAATCATATTAGATATTTGATTTATTTATTTGTAAAATAAAGAATTAAGCTATACCATGGTAATGAAGATTAAATGTAAGTTTTTTGTTAAGTTTTTAATAAAAACTTTTTATGTATTGATATGTTTTGAAAATATTCAAATAAATATCCAATATTTTTGTTAAGTTATCATCATGTATCGCATTTTGTTATATTCAATTATATTATGAATATACATATAAACAAATAATGTCTCTCGTTAATAATGTTAATTTAATTTAGTACCTATACACTATAGGATAATACGCACTATGTATGTCTTCTGCTATTATGCATTCAATTTAGCACAACGAATGCACAATAATTATACCTTGTGTACTTCTGTGTTTTATTTAAAAGTACATTTTACGAGATATATTTCAGAAACTATTTATTTTTTCTTTCGGTACTTCTTTCGAAAACAAATTTCTTGACAACTAAAATAAGATCAAAGTGAATACTTAATAATTATTTTATTCATGACAATAACAATAACTTGTGTTTCGTTCTCGAAATATTGTAAAATACAGATAGAAACGTGTATGTATAATATATTTTAAGTTAAAATTGTGCTATTTAAATATTTACTTAGGGTTTAAAGTGAAAGTTGAGTACACTCGCATCCCATTTAAATGATTAATTATTTAATTAATTGATGTTAATAAATCTGAGACCAATTTCAAGTAAACATTTTAAATTGGTTCTATGATTTATCTTCATTAGTTACCATTGCACATATCTTCTTCTGGTCCATTGTTATAAAATGCAGTTACTAGTTACAATTCAATACTGCACAGATGTGTTGGAGCTACAAAATATATGTGGTTATATTTCTTCTTAATTAAATAGCAAGGTGATCGATTTTCACTATAACAAGAAACTTTTATTAATAAATACATAATATACAATTTCTTAAACGAATAATAAGTATTATCATAAGAAAATCGAAATTTTATAACTTATTATTTAAACTTAATACAATTTATATAATTTAATAAAACATAAATAAAGAACACTTACATATTTATTATTGCTGTGGGTTTTTAAAATAAGAATGAGATTGATAAGATTCACAATAATTTTGTAAAACTACTTAGCAGTGTTATACTACTGTTATATATATATACATATTTTGTATATTTTGTCTTTTAATATTGGTTTAGTGAAGTCAATAAAGTTTTCGGTTCTTCTAGTATTGAATGTTATCGTTGACGTCATTGTCAAAATTCGTGATGACTATTGTCTCCATTAAAAAATAATATGCACTAACAAATTTATTAGAAATATTTTCATAGTTATTGCAATTACTTTGGTTAGGTGTAATACATTAATACACATCTATAATCAAATTTGCCTACGTGATTTAAGTTTAGAATATAGTGCAATATTGTTTATTTGAATATTTTTAAAACTTTTTAATAATTTAAAATGTTCTTGCTGCAGTTAACTTCTATGCATCAACATATTAATTAAAGTAAATATTAAATTATTATCTTTATCTGTAAGTTGTATTTCTTGTTCGAAAAAGCCAGATTTATAAATTTAGTTCTTCGAAATTCCCTAAAATGAAAATACGAGTATATTTTATTTTTTTCTCCATTTTAAAAATTCTTTAATGTATTTGTTTGTGTTCATTGTTCTTCTTTGGTTTATCTTTTATTAAATAAACATCACTTATCCACTGTTTTATAGATTTTACTTTTACTTTATATTTGTTTTCTGTAATATTTCTAAACTTTATATTTATATTTTATTATTAAATAATTTTTTTTTAAAACAAAATTAATAATAAGTTATACTTTTTCATATAAATTAATAATTTATTCGACACGCTCGTTAAGTATTTAATTTCGCTTTCATAATTGAATTAATACTAAATTAACGTGAGATTCCTTCAAAGGGCTTTTTGTTTTTTGTACATAATTTTATTTTATTCTTTTTTGTATCCGTTTCAGACTTTGAAATTCATGCAGAATTATTTTATGAATGAGTTCGTTGGATTATATTTGGATTTGATTATTTTCATAATTAATATCCTTCAAAATAGCTTGAGAAATTATAATATTTTATCATTTAGTTTTTAAATTATAATGATGGTACAAATAATTGAAAATACTAGGTTTTGAATTTAGATTTATGTTATTATTTTAAGATATTAAAAAAAAAAGTTTTGTGTAATACTAAATCATTCTTTCGCATAATTAGAATAAATTGAGAGCATATTAATTTTTTTATTTAAAAAAATCAAAATTAATGACATCTGAAAATATTTTTGAAGACTTTTTCTTCGATAATGAATATTTTTTTAAAAACATAAAAACATTGGATGAACTATGGTAAACTATCTTACGATTGAAAAAATTGACAATATCCTAGATAATAAAATATCCCTACATTTCAAGTTGATCTTCAGTATGCCAACTATGTTGTTAATTTTTACATTTTCCGAATAGGGTATCGTCAAAATTGGATGAAATTCCAAAGGAATTATGTCTGTTCGCGGGGGTCTTACGTCTATAAAATTGTACGACAGCCAAAATTGCTGTATACTTATAAACTTCCTAGGTGGATAAGAAGCCAAAACTTTCCAATAGAATAAGCCTGGATACCGTATATTTTTCATTTTTTTTTTTTTTTTTATATCCCAAAAATAAAAAAAAATAACAAGAAACGAAAGTGATTTGTATGTATTTTACATGTTAATAAGAAAATTAAATCATGATTGTTTGACCTCATTACTTCTTATTTTAATTTATGGGTCTGTAAATAAGTTTAATAATTTTTTTATTTATATAGGTAATATTGTCGAATAAATGTCAATTCCGTTTAAATAAATTTAGTTTAGACGGTAAACACTACTAAACATCACGTGATTAAATATGCACTAAATTTTAATTGATAATTTGATTAATTTTATCTAGATAAAACAAAACATTTAAGACAATAGTACAACTCGAATGAAGCTGTATAGCCTAAAATTATAGTTAGATAATTCATAAAAATAATAATGGTATCAGTAACCATGGCAATGGAATCCCGAATCTGCAACAAACAAGCATATTATAAATTATTATTTTACACGTTGTTTAGAAACTTTAACTAAATTACTTTTTTTCTACAAGCTGTATTAGCATTTTTTGAATTTATAATTTGTATTTTTATGTACGTGATACAAATAAAACCCTTTTTAATTGCTGATTATGTAGTAAATTATATAGGTACTTGATTTTTTTTTAAACGTAATAATTAAATAATACTTTTACATTAATAAAAATAATATATTGTTTTAGGGAGGGATTTATAACGAGATTTAAAAGTTTGAAATTTAAGTCAAATACTCGAGTATTAAACCAAAACCAATTTTACTTATTGAATTATACAAATTTTAAATAAATCACAAAATGTCTACAACAGTTTAAATGTATTTCTTCATTTACAATTTATATTACGACAATTTTAAATTGGGTTGTAAATAATTTTTATTCTTATTGAAAATACTATTTGTTATTCAAAATGTTCCAATTTTTGTACAAATAATAAAACAGGTGATTTAAAATGCACTCGTTTATAATTCTAACAAAATCAGTATAATGATATAAAAAACAACAGGAATGGGCAATAAATTATTGTTCAAATATTAAGTTTTTTTTGTTTGTTAGATAACACTTTTTGAATTGAATAATTATTTTAATTATTTTGTGTTACATTCATTGATTGAAAGTTAGTTTTAAATCATTAAATCATATTTAAAACTAAAATATTTGTTTACAGTTTTCAGTAAAAATAAACCTCTAATTGTATAATAAAATTAATATGAAAATATGGTTTGCTTTAATTATATTTATAGAATTTATGGATCCCTGAAAATTAAAATGAATATTTATGATTGTACCCTATTTATTTAGTTATTTATTTATTTTTGATTCTCAAAGAAAATGTTAGTTTGTCAAATTTACATATGGATAATTTTATTTTGAAGTTAAATTCTATAAATATGTTAAACATTTATTATAAGTTATTTTTACAAACGATACTATAATGACCATTAAATATACATTTTATTTTTATTTTAAATGAGTTAAATCTTTTATTACTTTTACGCATATTATTTTTTAGTATTCAACTTATCAATTATTTAATATACCTGTATTTTACCGAATAAATTATTATTTATTAATGATTAAACAAATAATTTATATATAGAAATTAATTAATTAATTCTTAACCTGAAGTATTATTAAATTAGTAAAGAATGGCTGGTTTATTAGATTTTATATTTATTTATATTTTATTATTTATTATTTATGTTTGATATGCATTATTAATTACTATATTCATGTTACTACTACTATTATTATTATTAGAATACAATACATACTTATCCTAATCATAAAGGTATACTGTACCTATTGATATAAAATATAATTATATATTTATTTATTGAAAATTTGATTATTATATTAATTTTTTTTAAATTTTGTAAATCTTGACCCTAGTAGATTTTATGGATGAGAATCATCAGACTTTCAAACAAAAAATTGTTGGCACACCATCACTTACTGTCATGGTGTTCGCCAACGGCTGTTTCCAGTAAACAATTATAAGAATCCACCGAATCCTTTTTTGTTAGCATTCCATCTCCAGAATAAGAGACCCTTTGTTGTATTTGCCAAAACGTGAATAAGGCATTTGATAGTTAGAGTGACAGTTATTGTTTACTTTTGTTATACCAGTGTGTGTGATAACAATGGTACATAAACAATGATAATAGAAAAGTTGAAACTAAACAAAATTCAAATACATATTATTCCATATATGTCTATATGATGTCTATATAATTGTTTATTTTAATTATATCTATGCCAAATTCTTATTTTGGGTATTTATTTTTAAGATAAATTCATTACGATTGATTTTTTGATAATTGATTTGATTTAAAGATTTTAATGCTGACAAATATAAACTACAAATAAAAATTTTAGAGGTATTTTATAATACAAATTAATAAATAAGTTTTTAATTATTATATTATTAATGATAGCCAAAAATTAAATTGCAATATTTTATAACAGTTTTATATAATTCATTATTTAGCGTATAATATATATTTGTATTTCATGCTAATTAGTAATGTAGAATATCTGAACAATATAACAAGCTCATTATATCTATAAATAATTATAAAGCTTTATATAACATTTGTACACTGTGTATACCTACCTACTGTAAACAGTACATATATTTAAACAAATTAAACGAATTATAAGGAATAACAATTAAAATCTACATTGTCATACTATATTATAGCTAGTTAGAAGACTCGTCGCTAGAGTACAAGAAAGTCATGCGTTGATTTAGGGCGGCATACGATTTAAAAAAAAATTGAAGCGGCAATATTAGATAAATATGAACAATGGTCTACAATAATTACTATTATGTGTCTTTAATAATATCGTATTATCTCCACTAACTCGCTGTGACATCGAATGTGCAATATCTTTAATAAAGATTGACAATACGATTTTCGCTTTAAGGCAGAATATACAGGATGCGGCTGAAAAATCTTCTTGATTTGTGAAACATATAAAAACTAAACCAAATCAAATATAAAAATAATTTTTTTTATTTATAAATTATACACATAATGCTATTTTATTTTAACTTTATTTAAAAATTACATAATTTAGGTGGTGGCTCTTATTTTCAATACGGGTCATTTCAAGCGGGATGGTAGCAATTCTCTAGTTTATTACCTCCTTTAGGGCATCCACAGTTTGAGGATGATGTCGGTGCACTTGGCTTTTGAAATTA
Source organism: Sipha flava (assembly GCF_003268045.1). Lineage (NCBI taxonomy): Eukaryota > Metazoa > Arthropoda > Insecta > Hemiptera > Aphididae > Sipha > Sipha flava. Next base: position 1,927,214 of record NW_020273107.1, read on the forward strand.
CTCCGAGGAAAAAATTATATGGGCTCAAATCTGGTGAACGTGGTAGGTACTCATTGTCATCAAGTAATGAGATAATATGCTCATGAAATATTTCTCGCATATAACATATCCGCTATTCGTGTGATTGCACCATCTTGTTGGAACAAGAATGAAACAAGCATTGAAATAAATATTGACAAGATAATGTGTGGTTTCAACAAGATGGTATAACCACACACACAGCGCATCAGTCACTCAGAATTCTGCGAGAAAAAGTTTCATGGGTATATATCAAGACACATCTTGACTTGGCGGCATTGGGTGGCCACCGCTTTCACTAGATTTTAGCCTATATAAATTTTTCCTCTGTGGTTATCTCAAATGCTATGTGTATACCAATATCGTTTCCAAATTGTGAAAGTCCCAAAGGAGGTAATAACCTGGGAAGTTGCTGTCATCTCGTCTACTAAAAACTACCGAAAAATGCTTAATCGATATATTGAAAATGAGAACCGTCATTTAAGTGATGTGATTTTTAAAATAATTTAAATAAAATGAAATATATCATGTTTCCTTGTCTCTATTCAGCAAAGATTCTTGAATATATCTAAAGTATTTCTAAGTTGAAAGGACTTACTCAATGTCTATTTTTACTTAATACTTTACTCATACTAAATTATTACTGTAATTATTTTTCATATTTATTATTCTTGAGGTATACTTATTCTTATTCATTAATTTGAATCTTACCAAGTTCTTTAAAATGTCACCTTATTTAAAAATATATTTTTGTAAGTATCTTTGCAGTAAGTAATTTGGTTATATATAATTGTTTATGATCTAACCGTAATTGCTATGATCTGAAAAAGCTATTGATCGATCATTATAACTAGCCACGTTGGTAAAAATGAATTCCCTTGCTCTGAAATACTTCGTATTTTATATTTTGTCTTATTTTATAGTATGAGCTTTTCATTTGAAATTGAGCAATGACCATTTAATCGTAGCAAGTATTTCGAAACGTGATTTTTTTTTTTTTTTTGTAAATGAGCATAATAAATTATTACTAATTTCAAGGTTCTTTAACCAGTTATACTTACTTTTTGACTTAAAAATCATCATATTAGATTTTTCAATAAATTTGCAATCGTTACGTGTTTAAAGACCAATCAATTAAAATTTATTTTGAAATTATTGATTGATAAAATTATAACTGTGCAGTGCACCCCTAATATTAATATTTTAATTATACCATAAACTGCGTTTTATCAGTAATAGCATTTTAAATTAATTGTTCGTTATAATTTTAAATAACACCAATAAAAAATAATAGTATGTTGTCTACATAATATGTTGAGATCGTTCGGATATCACGTCCGGTATTGGGCGAATATTTCATTTAACTCTTAGCTCGGGATCGGGTTACCGCCTGGTGGAATAAATAAACACTCTACGGTACAACGCACTTCCATAGCCCTTTTAATATGTGCTAAATTACTGATGAACATAATATCTATTGCTGAGTTAAACATAAACCTAACCTATGTATACTTTGATAAATTATAGTTCTAATTTTATTCACATATTCTGATATCATATGTATTTTATTTCCATATTCGGTAGATGATCGTCATATTTATTTAGCCTATATATATATCATATGTATAGAATTGTTTTTGTAACACATTTATAATAGACTTGGGGATGTGCGATAAATTAAAAATAAAATAACAGCCTCTTACTGATCGATGAATTTGCGATTACGATTCTTGACTCATAAAGGATTCTTATCCTAAGCGATAAGAATTTATTATGAAATCCGTGAAAAAAGCAATACTATTCACAGATATGTAATCATATTAATCATATTCCATTGCATTAGTACGCCGATCCTTAATCATTGTCATTCAACGTATTAATTTTTGTAAATATATTATCTACTGCACGTCAAGTATTTGATTTTACGTATTTATTCAACTTTTGTTTTTATGCTTCTAGTTCGTCAAGGAAAAAATCTCATTCCTATGGATCCCAATGGGTCTTCGGACCCTTATGTTAAGTTGAAACTTATACCAGATACGGATAATATTAAGAAGAAAACAAAGACAATCAAATCATCGTTGAATCCTGTGTGGAATGAGACTATTACGTTGTGAGTATGACTTTAATTTTCTTATAACTAAATCTAGTTATTTTAAATTTATAATTGTTCTAAACTATACTAATACTTTACGCTCGTAATGACGATATTTTGGATATATAAACTGAAGGAGAAATAACAATTTTTCTTCATAGTGGAACTACTTTATTTCAAAGTTCCAATAACACCTCCATCTACGTGATATTAAGGAAAAAATACCTGCTTCAATGTTGATTGATGTCACACTGGTCTTTGTATTTGAAGTATAATATGGCCCAGCGAGTTTTACACTTTTTTTGATATCCGTGTGTACGGTTTCATTTTAGATCTATCTTATCCCAAAAAAGCCGTGACAACCTAAAGATTTTTATTTCATTTATTCTAGTAGAATTCTATTAGCTTTTATATTGTTTGTTCAGTGAAATAAATGAAAGTTGCTGAAACAAATATATTTTATATCACAAAGTAAAATACAATAGTAGTCAGGTACCTTTGCGTTAGGTATAGTCTCACGGGATTCTGATCTGCGAATACATGAGTATATTATAATCCTATTAAAATAATAAACAATAAAGGACTATATAGTTGAAGTGTACGAACTTTATAATAAAAATTAATGTTTAGACGGTTGCTAAATATTTTAAAGTTTTTGATTATTTGGTGGTTGATGTTTGAAATATTAATAAGGTAAACAGAGCATATAGAAAAAAATTGGGTGATGTCCTCTTTTGTGCCATTAAAGCCTAGATTTATATTATTTTCATGCTCATATATTATTTATTGTACTTAAATCTATTTTTTTTTTTTTACATATCTATTGGTATATGTGCTCATTTATTTAAACGTCGAACTATTCTATTTATCATTATTATAAATTTGATACTTATATGTATTTAAACAAAACAATTAATATTTTAACAAATCATAATTATAGTGATATTTATTAAATACTAGCTGACCCGACAAACGTTGTTTTGTCATATAAATTATTTCTAGAGAATATTTTGCTAGAAAAAAATAACTAATTAAATATAGGCATGTAAGAATGTGGGTAAGGATAAGGATGTAAGGAAGATATATGGCGTGCTATGAATGGTAACGAAATATAAAAATGAAAAAACATCAAACATTTATTTTTTTAATAATTTATTAAAATTGATCCATTAAAATAATATATATCGCTAATTATGACAATATAAGTAAAAAACAATATCTATCCCTTAATGCAACAGAGTGTACAATATTTTTTGTAATCCCATCTTTCGCAAACACAAACTGGATGGCTCGAGAGCACACCACGTATAATTATCCGTGTGAAAAATATGATGTGCTCAAATCTAAGCTACAGACATTGTTTGGCTTTGAAACTTATTGATAGTCATTGCAAATGCCAATCTAATTGGAAATTTAAAGCGTTTAAATTGTATTGGCACATCTGTGGGTATAATAGAGATTCGCGGTAATAATATATTTTCACCTCGGAATTTGCCATTTAAAATTATGGCTTCGATAACATTTTTCATTAATTTTTTAACAACTTATCGCGTGTCGTTGTACAACCGTGGTAGGTCAAATTATGAAGCAAAATAACCGAAGAACAAACCTTCAATTGTAAATTATGCGGTGGCATGCCTGGTAAGTCCAATGAGTTTAAAAACTCTGTTAGATAATTTACAGCTTCAGTAGCATAGCAAACTATATCTATAGATTTGTATGACACCATGTCTCCTGGTAATAAATGTTTATCTTGAGATTCAATTCGTTGACGTCCACATTTTTTACTACTAAAATTGCCCTTTCTGCCAGCCACTCATGATTTATGTATTGTTTGTGTACATTGGAAAATATCTAGTCAATAAGAGCATCTTGCGAATAAATGATTGTGCAGAAATCGGTCGGTAATTTTATACATTCCGTTTTATCTGTAGTAACTTTCCCATCTCCAATATCTAACAATTGTTTTGAGAATCTTCTGCACGCAGCTTTTTTTTGATTAAATCGCAAGTATCAAAATCGTTCGCTCTCTGTCTTTACATACATTTCGACCATGAATTGTTGACGAAGCTCATGATATCGTAGAATAATTTTGTCTTGATCTCGTTTAATCATCAACCGATATGCATAATAATTTTTCGAACTAACATTCTTATTTGTTTTGACACATGTTGCGGGATCTTTTTTTGTTTAATATTTATGCAATAACCGTCATTTACTACCAAAAATAAAATTAATAGTTTTTTTTTATAGTTTTTTAATAGTTTTTTAATAGTTTTATTTAATAATTCATTTTCAATTGTGCAGTTATCGACCGGGTCAAAAAGGGCTATTTTTAGGGGTTTTCCAGCAATAATTCTAATTTTTCTCGCCGTAAAAACCATCCTTGAACTTCAACGAACATTTGAAAAAAAGATTTGGCCAAATTGGTCCAGGCGTTGTTGAGTTATGCGCTTACCAACACATTTTGCGATTCATTTTTATATTATAGATGTACATTTTTTGGCTTGTTATACATCTTAATTCAATGGATTTTGAAGTTTATGAATTCAGTCATTCAAACATACTCAATCTAAAATTAAACAATATTTCGTTAGACTTACAAAATACTGATCACACAGTAAAATATATTGTTAAAAAAATCAATATGATGTTCATAAAATTGTTAGTTTATGTCATACCTACCACTAAAATGATTGTGTAAGCAAATCATTCATAGTCAAACATATAAACAATTATAGTACATGTATTAAAAATGTAATAGCAATTAAATCCTTAAATGCGTTATTACTCGTATAATTAATTTTCTACTAACTTAGATATTAAAATAAAATAATTGTTTAACATTAATAAAAGTCAAAATTAACTGTATACCTCTATTTGATAATCCAACTATTAACTCTTATCGAAGTACTTTTATTGAGATAAGATATCTATTTTTGTTTTTGCATTTAATTTTCAACTCTTACCTACTTAAAATAACAAATTGTTAAAATTTCATTTTTGACCAAAAGCAAATATTTCGTTATTATATTAAGTTACATCAAATGTGCCTATGTTACCAAAATGCCTATTATTAACCAAAAATAAAATACAGGTATATATATGAGTATTGTATATAAAAAAATTATTTTTAATTTTAATAACAATTTATATTAAAAAACAATAATTCTTAAATATTGTTATCTCATGTGATCGACTATTTCTTAATTAAATTTGGTAGTTATTGTATTATCATCATCAATATAAAAAATAAATATTGTTATCATTAATTATTTGGAGGTTTAAATCTTTATAAATCAGCCCTTAACTTTCAAGCTGTCACAATCATTAAAATTCAATTGAACTAATCTTATAATCGTTATCACTTACCGCATTTTTTTTCTTATTTATTAGATACCACTAATTTCTTAACATAAAAATTTGCTGTAAACGACGAATTAATTTGTTATAAACGACATTATGGCGTATACGTCATTATTAAAAAAAAAATAATTGGGCGTATATCACAAAATTATTACATCACTTACTTAGTTAATAAGAATGTCACCTAAATCAAATGTTGACCTTTACAAAACATTTTTTTTATACCTGTCGTTTACAGCATAAAAATTGATCATCGATTACACATTATAAAATTATGATTCACTATAGTGAAAACTATCTATGGATCCAGTGAAGCGTCGTTTATAACACTAGATAGCATGTGTCGCTTACAGCAAATAGCCTTTTAATCGACGATATACTTAGTATGTATAAACGCGCTGAAAAAGGAAGTTTTGAAAATTAAATTTTAATGTCTAACATTTTTTGGGAATGGACTGGTTAAATAAGCGTTTTCAGTTTTTGGTTACCTAGGAATTATTTTATTTTATTTTATACGTTGATAATAAATAATTAACAATTAAGTAAGTTATTTGTAAATTAATATAGTATAAATAAATAAAATTAAATATCATTAGAATATACGAGGATTGTACGCTTTTTTCAACCTACATTTTTTGTTTTTTTTTTTTTTTTACTCAAATAGTAATTGTTCCTATTTAAAATAGTAAAATATCTTCGGAATGAGACCAGATAATTTAGCTAGTGTAGGTATATAAATGGTTTTCTTAAAAGAAATAAAGATGATATTTTTGATATTTGATCACAACTATAGCTTGTAAGTAAACAAGATATTTCTTTGGAATCTTTTTTTTTTTTTTATCTATCAATTCCCATTTCTCATCCTATATTTAGTATCACAGTGCTACAATTCACAATATTTTAAATTTAATAATCACTTATTGCTATAACTATTTATGATTGTTTGTTTTATAAATACTTAAATTATAAAATAATAATAATAATTATATATTTATTTCAACGCTATAGGAGTTTATCTTCTATGTTATTCTATTATTATTCTGATGATAGCCTTATTTTAATATAATATCTATGTGTACATTTTACGTTAAATTTACATTCTTTGTATATAAGAAACAAAAAAAAATAACAGACATTTATTTTTATTCATAATAAACGTAAGACATGTTTCTCCAAGTATTAGTTATAAAATACTTCTTATGCTTATATGTAATGTTTGGTAAATTTAGTAAAACTAAAAATTAATTTTTAATATTTTTAAAAAGTCTTTAATAAGATTATAATAATATAAAATATTTTAACAAATATTGAATGTTTTCATTATATTTTTTTTTATTATTATTTTTTTTATATATATACCTACTCCCTTAAGCATATAAAAATTTAACAATTTTCCTGAAACTTATATAAGTTGTGAATATTTTATCTGTTTCTTAAACGAAAAAATAAAAAGGAATTTGAAAAATAAAAATTTAATAGTTTGTTTTTTTATATTCATTCCTATTATTTTTTTCATATTGTGAGCACAATAAAAATTTATCTAGTTTTACATACATTATTATTTGTTATACTATTATTTACTAGAAAATTACAATTTAAGCACATATAACGAATTTATTTTACTTTTTATTTTGTTCATTCAATCTATAAAATTTAGTATTTAATAAGCAGCATAATATGTCGTAGCAAGGGTTAGACATAGGTGGAGTCCCACAAATCACTCTTCGACTTTGATGATTTAAGTTAGAGTATAAGGTTGGTCCACAACGATTTAAAGCTAAATAAGTTATATTTTTTTTAAATTTTTGAATTATCTTCACAAAATAGTGTAGAATCTAATAAAAACTATATATATATATAAAAAAAAAACATTTAAAAATAATGTTTAACTATTTATTTACTCTATTTTTTAGTTAAATTAAAAATATTTCTGATTTTTTTATGAATATGTTACAGGATACAGTATATATTAAAATGATAAATAATACTATTATATATTATTCTATAGACGGGTAATGTACACATGACTCGGACAATTTAAATCTCGAATAGAAATAAATAATTGATTTACTTATAATAATAATAATAATAATAATAATAATAAAATATTTTATCCATAATTTATTATATTTTTATTATAATATAGAATAAAATATAAAATATGAAGTAATTAATAATAAAATTATAATAAATTATAAGAATAATATTTTACACAATTACCTTTTACAGTTATTGACAAACTTAATTTTTTATCTCCTTGTACTGTCATCACGTCATAATATCACAAAAACTCTACTGGTTAATTGTAAATATAAATTATTGTTCATATATTGCCTGATTTTATCGACATAGCTATTACTTTTAACAATCTGATATGGCTATGTGGGAAAAAAATTGTTATAAGATAGAAGAATATAAATAGTAAGAAAAAAATATTATACTGATATTTAATACTTTATTCTGTATCATAATAAAATTATAATACATTATTTATAAAATATTGTACAGTTGTTAATATAACTATAACAATTATTTATTTCTATTCGCGGTTTAAATTTCCCTGGCAAGACCAAATTGTATTCCTTATTTCCCATAGTAGGTATATATAATCTTTGGTCATTTGAACAAAATTAACATTAAATCAATAATGTAAAATTGGATTACACTGAGCTCAACTATTTTAAGTTGTTTTGCAGTCATTATTGGTTTCGAATTTTACCACACTTGTCTTTACTGTTATTTCTTATGTTAGTTTTGTGTGTATTTTCATAATTTCTTATGAAATGTCAATATGAATTTTGAAGTTTGGTCTAAACATTTGATGTAAACAATATAACTTAGACTAACCTTCATTAAATGTTTTACCACATTACTATAGTAAAATTTGAATACTTGGTGATATTATTTAGTATCAATAATAATTATTATCACTAATTATAATCAAATATTTTGTTTAACTGGACATATATTTATATTAGATACTATATATTGTTAACTAAACTGTACGTTAGTAATTAAAAAATGTTTATAGAATTTACTGTTTTTAATTTTTATTATATTAATTATTTAAGGTTAAATTAATACTAAAATATATTTTATAATATATATTTTTCTTTAAAATTATAAAACTATGTACTTATATCAACTTTTTACAGATATAGAAATAATGCTGTTCTAGATTTTTTTGGTAGAATATTAAAGAATATATTAAATTTAACATCCTGTTAAAATCCAAAATACACTTATCATTTTTAAGAATTTATGTTACACTACAATACATTTTTCAATAGAAACATTCATATTTTATGGTTTGAAAAAAAAGGTAATTTTTATTAAATGTAATAAAACGTACAAAGTAATGCAATATATCCTTCGTTGTAAGTTCTAAAACTCCATAAACATAATTTTGTAAATGTTTAATATAATTAAAGCTTGTATTACAAATGTAGGTGCGCTCCAAATTTATTTTTCTTTTAAACTTAAATGCATTATTTCAGAGAACCTATTAATATTAAAAACACATCGTTACAGTCTTTAATCAGTCATCAACAAATTTATTAAATTGTACGTGCGTTCAGTGATACCCATCAATATTATATTTATGTATATTTCCCGAAAAAATATAAACCGTTAAAATCAATTCCTTTTTTTTGTAACGAGATCTTAAATTTCTATTAAATTAAACATCTAATTTTAAAAGATTATTTTTCATTTATGAAAGTACAAAAAACATTTGTTCATATTATATATATAAATATTTCAAGACAAGGCTTATTGATCAGTTCCATCGATTTTAGACTACACTATTTATTGTTGCTAAATGTTGTTCAATTTATAACAAAATAGGAATAATTTATTTTAAATAACCAACTGGTTATACTTAAACATCAATATTTATTAATAATTTAGGGTTATGGTTTTACTCGAACCTTCAAATATTAATCCGTACTGCACGCCTCCATTTTTTAAAGTAAATTCATAATGTGATAACACTTTTCTGCCAAACGCTTTTCTCTTGCCAAGTGATCAATTATGATATTCAACCAAGTTTTCCTTAATAATCTATCTCCCAGAAAAAAAAAACATGGATAAAACATCGTTTGACTTTTTATCATTTTATTTAATTTACTCTTAATTGTGTTATATCAGTTATAAAGAACCTCTGTTCTACTGACTAATTTTAAAATAATTATTTACTGATTCGACAGTCAATCGTTTAGTTTTATTTTATACCGGAAAATTTAAAAGTAGTTAAACCCTACTGCTATTCACAACATTTTAATTAAGTTACTGTAATATTTGTTTTATTACCTATGTTGAATATTTAATCCTATGGAAGATCTCAATAATTGTAACACATAACAAACAAATTATCAAAACGAATTCTTCGAAAAACTACTCCTATAGTCTTTCATATCGATCATACATAATATTAACACTAAATTAGATGTACAGAAACTCAAATATCTCCACAATTATGTTGCAACTCATTTTATATTTAACATGTGTTGCACTTTTTATCCAAATCATTGTTACAAATATCTCACATGTATCACATCATATCAATTATTTTTTCATACAAAATCTAAGGTACCATTTTTCTATAGTTTAAAATATCTAATCCAATTAACATTTAATTGAGCTTCTGTCAACTATGTTTCTATTGTTAAAGAACATTATTTACCACAACGTATTAAAATGTTGTGCTATATTAATTTGTTACAGTATATTTAATGATACCCTCAAAAGCTCTCAGTTTGTTCATATATACTCAAAACAAATTATATTTATTTTTTCTTACTTTAACTTAACGTAATTTATTTACTTTAACGTAATTAAAAAATATTGTTATGGCAATTGTATTAGGAATACATCGTGAGCTATCTAATTTATAGTTTATTAAATGAGGGATGAACTCAAACATTTTTTGAACAATTATAATATAACATTTTTGTTTTTGAAAATAGTAACAAAATTTATTATAATTCTAAAATGTATTCCGGCTTAAAAATTATCTGTGAAAATATTCTCGGTACATGATTTTTACTTAATTATTATTGTGTTATTTGTATACGAAGAGTTTAGTAAAAACTTCAAAACATAAAAAATAACTATAATTTTATTGTGGTATTGTAAAATTACAATATATATATATATATAATGTTAAATCAAATTATTTGTTAAAACAATTGACAAAATATTTCGTAATAATTTTAATTTCTGTTTTTTTTTATAAATTATCTCTTGAAATTGTATTGATTTGCACTATGCTGTTTATTTACTCAGAGTTTCAGAATTCTCAATAATAATAAAAGGGAAAATAATTTTTTTTAGTATTTAATTTAATGTTTATTTTTAATTTAATCAATTATTTTTTACAAGAGAAATATATTTTAACTATAATATTTATAACTAAATTTGCTTTATAACTGAATATTACATTTTTGCTGTTCTAAAATCACTTGTTTTATATTTTTAAATACAAATAAAATTTTTTAAATTTGTTTTTTCTAAGGTCTTCTTACATTATATTTCCAAACAATTTCCTATTTTATTATTTTCTAGATAAAATAAAGTTATCAACAACGATTTTCTCATTAAATCATTGGTAATAAAAATAAGTTTGTTTGATAATAGTAAGCGAATTTTTTTGATTTTCGTTAATTTTGACAAATATTTTATTTGTAATTTTTTTTTTTTTTGTAATAATGATTCTATTCAGTTATACCTTCTTAATATTGGCAACATTTCTAGGAATAATTTTTTAAACATTCACTTTTTTATTTAATTGATTTAATTGATTGTTTTTTTTTTTTAAATAGAGAAATCAGTAGTTTTAAGAAAGACAATATATTGAGGTAGAATTACTTGAATTATTTGAATAAGTTCAAAAAGATTGCTAAAAAAAATCGATTTATAATTTTTCCCTATTTCGACTCTACATCATGGTTGACATGGCGAAACTTTAGAACTTGAAATTCAATCTCAATTACTTAATTTGCATTGTGTGACGAAAACGTCACCCAGATGATAAAACTATGGTATTGATTTGTGCAGTGAGCTGAAGCCTGAAGATAAAGATCGCAGACTATTGATTGAGGTATGGGATTGGGATAGGACATCTAGAAATGATTTTATGGGATCTTTGTCATTTGGAATATCGGAATTGATCAAGTCACCAGTTGAAGGATGGTTTAAGCTATTGACTCAAGAAGAAGGTGAATTTTATAATGTGCCTGTGCCCGAAGAAGGTGCCGATTTGGCTGCATTGAAAAATCAAATGCGGGTAAGCATCACAAGTAATATTTTTATGCTCTGTTATAATATAATTTAACCTTCTTTATTTCATTATATCTGCGCGTGTAACGCGTCTTCGTTTGTGTCTGTATTTGTATGTTTGTAATTTAATATTGAGAACATTTTTGGGAATTTTTATAAGTATATTTATATAAAACTGTTTGTTCAAATTCAATTGAACTTATAGTACAATATCAAAAATAATTTGAAATAAAAAATGTTCTAATTCAAACAGCATGGTGAAATGGTTTTACTTTTATTTTCTTCTCTTATCTTCCTACTTTTGCAAAATAAAAATTTCAATTTTAATCACTTTAATTTTCGTGTGTTTGTCAATTAACAAATTGTATTCACGTTTATGTAAGCATTGCACATTAATTAATTTTAACATTTCTATCTCTTAACGCAGGGCTCAAAAACTCAAAGTCGAAATTCGGTTCGTTTCAACTTCAGTAAAATATTATGTAGTTTTATTTGTATTTATTTAGCATGTGCATATTTTAGTGTATTTAATATTTTTACAATGTAATTTCATTCGAGTTAGTGAGCTACACTTAATTTTTATCAAACTTCATCCGTATACGTATGGTACATTATTATATTAGTAAAACATTCTTATACTTCTCTGTATTTTTAGTGTCCTACACAAAAAAAAAAAAAAAATTAAATATATTAATATCTTGATTCAAAATAACAAATAATGTCACAATGAATTCGATTTTACCGCTTATTATCTTAAAATAATTAATTCACAGTTATATTTAAATGTCATACATAAATTGAATGGTTCTTTACATTTGACGTATTATATTAAAAAAAATAGTTTAATCTTAAAATGTATGAATTTAGCACGTTTAGTGTTATTATTGTGGTGTATAATTGCTGACTCTAGATTATAATCCAAAATAGTTAATTGTTGAATTCAATAGTTAGAACGTAAACAAAGTCTTAAATAGGAGGTGAAGGATATTACCATAGAGTAATTTCATAATCTCTGGTAGCATTGTGTATTGGATATTTACTTAACGTTTTGGTTATTGAATTTACATACTCATGAGTAGAGTTATAATATTGATAACCCAAAAAATCACACAAATAATGTTCTGAAAAATGCAAAAATACCCTAAAAACTTTAAAAAATGAATTTAAAATTTATCTAAAAAATCTAATTAAATAAGTGAAAAAATATATTATTAATAATAATTTTTATTAGAGATTTGTGTGTGATAATAGGTGTTAAAGTAATTTAAAATATGAATTTTAATATCGGTACAAAATTTAATCACAACAAAAATCCTACAATAATAATATTAAAATGATTTTTATATGAATATTACACAAATTTTCTTTTAAATCTAAAATCTGAGAAAAAACCCACATTATACAAGCACTACAAAAATGGCCTAAAATATAAAAAAAATTACGTAAAAATATTGAAAAATTACGTTAAAAAACAAAAAAAAAATGTTTTTATAGCTAAAAATGTCAAATATGCAAAAAAAAAAAAAAATGAAAAATAAAATTAGAATATTCTGCAACAAGAGAGCGTGACACAAATTTTTAGCTATGATAGCATTGTATAGAATCAAAGGAAAAAAATGCAAAAGTCATTAACATCCTATATCTACTCATAATTATAATATGATCGTTGTTTCGACCACCTCTTTCACTTATTATTATTAGCTTTATAATTCCCTACTAATTATAATTTGTAATGAAATAATATTTTTTGTTATAATTGTAATACATCTTTATATATTTCTATATCAATATACGTAACCATATACCTTAGAAGATAAGTAATCCATAACTCTGAAGATTTTATGTTATATATCTCTCAAAACCCATACTTCGATGTATAAGAGAAATCTTGGAGGAATTACTTTTTATAATATAGTTCTAAACAAAACTGCCATTTCTAAGCCTGCCTTAATGACTATAGTTCAGTACAGTTACTTATAGTTATTATATTATTGCATTTATTTAAATGATTATATGCATTAGGAACAGCCGTTTCTCCTTTTCTCTTATGCCACTCTTAATCTTTATCAGTTTATAATTGCTTCAAACATTTAAGTTACTTCAGGATTTATGGATCTTGCTTATTTTCTGATTTTGATGTTATTTTATTATTGGTGCTTCTATTGTATGGTATCTTAAATGTTAGATGGTTTATTTTAAGTCAAAGTAGGATTACAAGGCTTATGTAAGATTAACAAGGTGACAGGTTTGTTAAATTGTAATAAATAATAATATTATAAATTATTTTACCATAATTCTTATTAATTTAATCAAAACATAATTTGGATTATTAAAAAATAAACAGAACTACAATATTAATCGAATGTTTTAGACATATTCTTTTTTTTCATACATTTTGTTTCATAGTCAATTAAGTTCTACTTTCGCACAACGATAACTAAAATAAAAATTATATTTATAATAAACATATCAACATAGATATAAAACTTTTCTCATTTTCAAATAAGTATTATAATATACTAAGCAATGTAATATAAGTTTACAAAATAACATTATACAAATAGGCTATGGGGACTATATATAACTAATAAATTAATATTAGGTACATAAAATATATTTATTTTTATACTTTTCAATATTACATTAAAATACCAACTTTTTAACCTTTTATTTACATGGCCTACAAAATAACTAATATAATATAGTACTAAAAAAGTATTTTAAAAACTGTTGATACTGTTACATTAATATTTCATTTGCTATGGAATTACATATGTATAGAAATGAAATTATTACACTTTGAACATTTAATTATCACTTTTAGTACAACGCCGAACTTGCATAACACTTTTAAATTTAAATTATGTTCCATATACAGTACTATTATACATATGTAAATAACCTTACATAATTTATAATTAAAATATGAAAATGTAGGAGGATGGACATTTTACCCTGTACAATTATGCTATTCAAATATTTGTATTATTTATTTTATTATTATTTATCAGTCGAAATAAATAAAAGTAGGCCACTAACATATGTTAAATTGGTTTTTGGTTATAGTTTTAAAATCTTCATTGAAATGAAAAAAGTACACTTCGAAGCAAACTCTATTATAAATTATTCATCAACTCACTTAACCGTCAATCAAAACCACTTGTGTTTTTTTTTCATTTAATTTTAAATGTAGTTTTTAACTCTTCAAACATTTTTAATCTAAACTTATTTTAAAAGTTAATAATCTACTTAATATTTAGTTATTAAAAAAAATATTAAACCATTTTACGTACATTAAAATCAATAAAAAAAAGTCAAGAATTTTTGGTTTAATTTATTAATTATTTTCTTGGATATTTAGTGTAATTATTTTCATTACACTGTTTATTTCATATGTTATCAATTTTTTTCTTTTCAATTTGTATGTTCCAGTAGGTTTTGTTTTTTTTTTCATTGCAACTTATTTAATCTTGTATAAACTCTCGTATATTCAATCTTGACTAATATGTATAAATACTTATAGTTTTTTGAATCATCACAAAAGATTTTAAAATTTTATTGTTTTATTTTAAGATTTTAATACTTGTGATTTACTCACTAATTAATGAAATGTTTGTAGTTCTTATAAGCCCCGTTTATTATTTACGTTTTTGATATCTGACCGTATTATGTACAAATACATATTCAAGTAAAATATACACTAAATTTTAGCTATGCTATTTTACTTTTTCAACAAAATAAAAAATATACTATGAGCAATATCAATAATTAAATTATAAAAAAGATATAATTTATTATTATTTGTTTTATATGTGATTCTATAACAAAATCTCACTATTTATAATTCTGTTAATCAAGAATTTTCATTGCTTAGATTTCTGTTAAAATTATATTTTCTAAATCTTATTTTTCTAAACAATACAAAGTATTTTTTATAATATTCTAAATTTCTAAAATATTTTCTCATTTTAATTGTGTGCTTTGAATTAAAATTAGTGTTAAAAATATAAATTCAGTTTTAAATTACTGTAATTTGAGGATATTTTTATTTTACTGTTTCATAACTAAATTAAGTTTGGAATGCTTTCTAATCTTTTATAATGAACTTAATGAACTTATGTTTCGTTACTTGACGTGTATAAATCTTGAAAGTAACAAAACCCTTTCCATGAAAAGCTTATACGATTATTTAATGTATATATATATAATGAAATGCATTCATTTATATAACTCTTTATAATAATATTTTTATAAAAATGTGTCTAAAAATTCTAAAAAAAAAATGTTTGTACTCGATATTCTTTACGTATTTTCCATACATAACACAAATATTTCAATTTTTAAATTACTATGTAAGTATAATTTGAATTTATAAATAGAAGAGAAAATTATTTTAATTTCAAATAAATCCCGGGTTTATTTTTTTTTCGAACGATTTTTCGATGTCAACCATGTATACTGCTTTTTATGTAGTTTTCAACATTGTATGCATGCTGAAATGTTAACTGCAGTGAAAACATATCGTGCAAAATTATCTAAAACAAATCGATGTATAATTTATTTACGATACAATATTTTATATACAAATTCAATTTTGTGATAATTTAAAATATTGCTGTTAAATTAGTTTATTGTATTTATTAAGTTATATATTTATGAAAATATTCACAGTATATTCGTGGAGTGTCAATGCACAATTTGTTAGTTCATTAATTTTTAAAAAAATTTGCTAGAAAATGAACTAATTGCATTTAAAAGTTCTTACGGTTACAATTTTTTATAATATACAACTAGATCTGTATTTATCTGAATCTGTATAATTTTTAGTCAATAAATATATACATTAATGACAAATTTTGAATAAATATTGTTCATTACTTAAAGATTCAAATGCATTTATTATTATAGAGTGTTAAAATAGTTAATTTCAACCGATATTAAGTTAATTTTAATGAAGCATGACTTTAGCTTAAGTATTTAAAAAACTATAATAACTTAGTTGCATGTGCTTGTTTTATTCTATTAGTTAGTGTTTTAGAAGTTTATTAATATGATACATAAAATTGTTTGGAAGTATTAACTGACATAATTGATTAATATTAAAAATTCAGAAAACTTCAATAACTAGACGACCAATGGTACCTGACAAAGATGTACCTCACAATATGGGGAAAAAAGATGTTATTCGTGCGTCTGATTTCAACTTTTTACAAGTACTCGGCAAAGGAAGTTTCGGAAAAGTAAGAACTCATTTTATTGTTATTTATATTGATTATTTATGTATTTATAAACTTGTAAGGTAATGTTGGCTGAACGTAAAGGTACTGACGAGTTGTACGCTATCAAAATTTTGAAAAAAGATATAATTATTCAAGATGATGATGTCGAATGTACGATGGTGGAAAAACGAGTACTAGCCTTATCTAGTAAACCACCGTTTTTAGTTCAACTTCATTCTTGTTTCCAAACTATGGTAAGTGCATATTTGGTTTATATATATTTTTGAAAATATTAAAATAAATACTCTTAATAATAATGTTTATATACTACAATTTTATAATATTCAAGTTATTGTACAGTAATATATTTATAATAGTTTTCTGATTCTTCCGCTTAAGATATAATTAATATAACGGTTTTAAATAGGTAGTAAATAGTCCAAGAAGTAAAAATAATGTTTAACCTAATATTATCTTCTTTAAATTTTCAATTTTCATAAAAAAAATACAAATTGTAAACGAAAATAAAAAAATTGTAAACGAATTTCATTGATATAAAAACATAAACGAGTAATATCATTATTTTGTTTAGTTGATTTGTTTGAAAATTACTGACGAAAAATTAAAAACTGATAGTAATTAAAATTTCCGGTGTATAAGACATTATAACAATATAATATCATCTTAATTTTTCTTCTGTCTGAGATTTAAAGTTATTATTTTGATGATATATCTTATGCGTATATTTAATAAATAAAATATGATGATGAAGTATGTATATCAATTTTTAAAGAATTATTTTCTCTTAAAAGAGATATCAATTACTCCAATATCATTTCATATTTTGTTTAGTATTTATAATCCACGATATTCAGAAAATCATTGAAATTATAATAAATAGAATCTAAATAAACAAAAATAGTATATCATATTATTTGTATTAGAATTAAACAAAATGTATTGTATTACAAACATTTTAATAAATCACTTTCGTCTTCTATACTGGCGTAAAAGTCTTATTTTAGATTCAGAACGACGGAGGAATGTATTGATTTTACCAATATGTGATTCTTTAACTGTCAAAAAATTGTATAAATGGTAGAAAATGTAATTTTGACGAATTTTATTGAATTATCCAAATACGAAAATAAATTAAACAGTATTAGTAATATTTTTGTCTTAAAAAATTAAAAATTAAACTAGATATATACTTATTTATATTTACATTATATACATACTATAATAATATTTTTGACTGTTATAAAATTAAACAAAAATCTAAAGTTATACTATATATTTATTTTGTTGTAAAAGTTGGTTTAACCAACCGGATTTCGAAACTATAAGGTTAACCTATATAATATTATATACATATTGTTTTTCGAAATCAATAATACATTGATTTCGAATGTATTAGAACAATTCACAAATCAGTCACCCGACCCTGTATCTCATTCGATATCTCCTTCCCATTTATATTTATTTCGAAAAAAAATATAAAAATGTCAACACTAAACTTATACATCTACATTTAAATTAAATAAAACTACACTTGCACTATGAATAATTTGAATACCAAGAATTTAAGAGGATTCATTTTATTTTTCCTGAGATCAACATATCTCTATGTATGTTTTGAAACTATACTAAAAAATACACTTTTTCCTTTAAGGAATCTGGGAGCTACTTATCATTGTAATGTTAGGTATTTTTCTCTTTTCACGTAACAATATAATATGTATATGGAATCATGTAAGTTCTCGTGGAAAAATATTACAGAAATACAAATTTTTAGTTTTTTTTTTTTTGTAATATTTAGTATTCTCAGTTAAATGATTCAGTTTTTTAATCTACCTATTAATTAATATTTTGTCTTTAACTACACTTAGATAGTATATTATTAATTCACGTTTTTTTTTCAAATTTTTCTTAATGATGTAGTATGAGAATATAATGTATTGTTTTTCTGGAAAAACTGATAGAAAACTATTCCTAACTATCTTAAATTTAATTAACATTAAATTCTCAATTAATTTTTTTTAGAACAAAAAACCTAGTCTTAAATTAATACCTTTCAATATTTTTTTTATATTACTTTTTTTTAAATTTCTAGATTTATAAAATTCCAAAACTCGAAAATTTATATTTATTTTTATTATTTTCTTAGTTTAATTTAATTTTATTAAGATCTCTTTATTTTTATACAGTTAAATGTTTCTTTTTTTTGTAGAGGTTTTATTTAGTATTACTTAATATTTTAAGGTTCAATATTAATTTTACTGAATGTTTACTGAATGAAATTCAGTAGGTATTAAATATATACATGCTTAAAAAATTAATATCTACAATAATAAAACGTGGTTAGTGTACGTTAAATACAGTTTTATTATTTTTTAATTATAATAAATAACAAACTATGAATAAAGTAACATTAAAGTTCAATTTAATATTTCATTATTGTTATTTTTTAATTTTTTTTTTTTTTTTTTTTTTTAATATAGAGTTATAATATATATAATATATAATAGCCTATTATTAATAGGGTAATCCTTAGTTATAGCTGATGAAAAAAATTAATATTTTTGATATCTCACCCTTTCGTTTTATTCATTATTATAAAAAAGAAATTTTAGTTAAATTTGGTCATGGTTACTAATCCCTTTCACGTGCCACCTGGGGGTTGAAAAATTACAAAATATGATTGGTTTACCGTTTTTTGAATGTAATCAATAAACTATTGAACTTCCGTAAAAATATACATAACTTAAATTATAGATATTTATATTTTTAATGAAAAACATATATATATATATATATATATATATACAATTTTTCATACATCTATTATTTTAAATGAAAAATTATAAAATATCGAATATTTCATTTATTTTAAAAATTGGCTTTTTTCCGGTTTTTAAGTATATTGAAATAACGGTTGATGATACGAAAAAATATCTCTCGTAAGAATAATAGGAAATAAAATTTTCTAAAAAAAAGTTGTTAAATATAAATTGCATTAGATTAAATTGTTTTAAGCAAGACGGGTAAACATAAGGTTATTAAATATATTTAAAGTTAATACGAGAATGTAATACTCAACAGTTTCAATAATAATATAATATAGATAGTCTTAGCTATAGGGGAAAGTTAAATATTCTTAATTCATCACTTCTCTATTTTTTTTTATTATTATAAAAAAAGTATGTGAGTTAAATTTAATGAAGATTAATTCAACTCCTTTACATGCTACAAGAGGGTTGTGTATTGTTAAACAGAGATGTTTTAATTTTTTTTTGATTTAATTCAAAATATATTGCATTAAGCATAAAATTGTATAGAATGATTTTCGTACCATTAGTTCAAATATAGCCCATTCCAAGTATTGTAAAGTTTACGCGGTTAAGCAATACATGGCAGCCGTCTTGGTTTGTTTTTTCTATCACCAACACGTTCTCCCCTCGATATACCATACTGGAGACTCGTGTACAATCGGTTTCCAAAAATATATTCCGGTTATATTTTGTGGGTTTTTTGAGTATAAATGATAAAATATTTCTCATCAATGAATATATTTTCCGTAGAAAGTTTAATGAGATTGAGATGTGTCTTCGTGTTAGATTTTATTGATGAGGGGAAGGGTTAGACTAAACTCGGACAGGTCTCGACTAAATCCGGACAAGTCTTGACGGGCATGAAATGTCATGTTTTTGTTTATAGTAATGAAAATAAATAATTTTTAATGGTTTTTTAAGACATCGAGAAAAAATCTTGGTTGAATTTAATGATTTTTTTTTAAAATCTTCAGAGTGTTATTACCTTATACTTTATACAACCAATGAAAATCTTTGATGGAGTTTTTCCTTTTTATGGGGTTCTATACATTTTATATTGTATTTGACTTTCCACTTCTATCGAATTTTCCGTCAAAATAGAGTAATGTTATAGAAGTACATAGAATGTCATATCAAAGATATAAAATTTCGCTGAAATATTATCCAATCAAATTGATGGACAGAAATTATTTTTTTTAGGATCGTTTATATTTTGTGATGGAGTATATAAATGGCGGAGATTTAATGTTTCAAATTCAACAATGTGGGAAATTTAAGGAACCAGTTGCCGTGTACGTTGATTTTTTTCTTGAATTATGTTAAGTGACTCAATAAAATTTTTTTTTCCAGATTTTATTCTGCAGAAATAGCAATTGGACTTTTTTATT
The DNA here is from genome assembly GCF_003268045.1 of Sipha flava. Lineage (NCBI taxonomy): Eukaryota > Metazoa > Arthropoda > Insecta > Hemiptera > Aphididae > Sipha > Sipha flava. The sequence goes on from NW_020273107.1 coordinate 1,948,410, forward strand.
TGCATCTCAGTGGTATAATTTACAGAGACTTGAAATTGGATAACGTGCTATTGGATCAAGACGGTCACATAAAAATCGCTGATTTCGGTATGTGCAAAGAAGGTATAATGGGTGATAAGACTACAAAAACATTCTGTGGGACACCGGATTATATTGCTCCAGAGGTAAAAAATTTATTTAGTTGATCGACAATATGTGATTGCTTTATTATTTTAATATTAGATTTTCTTATTTCGATCGCTTGCTTCTTTGATTTTTTTTTTTTTTTATGCACCGCAAAAATAGAGTACCTACCTATATTTCTTTATTAAACTTACGTGTAACGTATTGAAAGTCGTTCTGCTATTTTTAAAATACAAAATCGTTATTTACTTTAAAGTCCTTTAAATATAATTAAATATATTAATGACTTAATAATATTAGTTTATGATATTAATTTTCAGTAAGTAAATAAACTTTTGTATATTTTTTCATTTTAATGTTTTTTATTCAATAACTAGTATTGTTGATGGATAAACTACTGAAGAACGTAAATAGAGTTGTATGTTAAGATATGATGCCAATAATATTAAATTGTCAGTTTTGTAATGACATTAGTGAATCCTTTGATTTTGTAAAAAAATGAATATTGGACTATAGATAATATAATAAAACGGAATACAAGCTTATAAATGAGAACTCTTAGGTGAATGTTTGAAGGGACTAATGTGAATTGGAGGAAAAGTATGTAATACATATGTATTTTAAGTAGTTTAAAAAATTATAGAGGAGATATTAGGGATGTGGGTGGCCGATCTAATATAGATGGGAGAGAATATGAGAGTAACGAAAAATAAATATAATTTGAAATAAATTACAAAAAATACTTATATTTTTAAACTAAGAAATCTTTAAAAAATGTCAGCTATTATTATCTGAACAAACTTTAGTTATTAAAAATTGTTGAAATTATGTGTCAAAATCTAAATGAAAATTGAATAAAATATCAGTATTAAAAACTTACTCGTAATATGCATAAAATACTTACAATATTAAAACAATTTTTTTATATTTCGTTAATTATTGTGTTGTTTGTAACTAGATAGTATTGGAAATTTAACTATTTCTTATTCTTTAAAAATTAAAAACATACATTTAATAATTAGTTATTGATAAAACTATGTAAGAAATTCTTATAGTTAAATATGAATCTATGTAAATATTAAGAATAATTTAATAATCATAGAAATTGTGTTACATATAACATACTTCAGCTAAGTAACTAACTATTTAGTTTTTATTATATTTGCACAGAAACCTATTTAAATTATTACATACATAATATTTATTACACAAATAGATTTTATTTTTTATTAATAATACCAATCATCAATCTATAATCATACACCTAACTTGATTTGTTTTTATTATCTTTCATAATCTTTTATATAACAGAAATAATAGACAGTTAAAGTTAATAACTAATTATCTACCTATATTATAATATTTTTATAATAATTATATACATGTTTTATACATATAACATATACTTCAAAAAGAACATTGTTTTCGAACCTATTAAGTTTTTATTGCAGAGAAATGGTTTTTAGAATTTAGTATAATTTTTATTTTATTTAAATTTATTTTTTATTTGAGAAAACTAACAGCATTATTAGTACAGAGAAACAAGCAACAATCTTAGTTACATTTCAGATCATTTTATATCAACCTTACGGCAAGTCCGTTGATTGGTGGGCTTATGGCGTTCTTTTGTATGAAATGTTAGTCGGACAGCCACCGTTTGACGGAGAAGACGAGGAAGAACTTTTTGCGGCCATTACCGATCACAGCGTTAGTTATCCTAAAGGAATGTCTAAAGAAGCTAAAGAAATATGCAAAGGGGTAAAATAACTGCAATTTGAATATGACTAAATACAAAATACATATATAATATTTTTATTTTTAAAACTGCAGTTTTTGACTAAAAACCCGATGAAAAGATTGGGAGGAGGTCCCAGGGGTGAAGAAGATATTCGAGGTCATGTTTTTTTCAGGCGCATTGACTGGGCGAAAATTGAAAATCGTGAAGTACAACCACCGTTTAAACCAAAAATCGTGAGTAATGTTTTCATTGCAATGTTAGGAATCCGTAAATACGATAATATATTTGTGTTGTAGAAACATCGTAAGGACGTCAGCAATTTCGATAAGCAGTTCACTGGTGAAAAAACTGACCTGACTCCTACTGATAAACTGTTCATGATGAATCTAGACCAAACAGAATTTATGGGCTTCTCATTTCTTAATCCAGAGTTTATTCAACATGTATAATTTATTTATCTTAACTATTCTTTTTCAATTTCATTACAGGGTTTTCCTTTACTCTCCTTCGCTATTATCCTATCCCGTCTTTGTCTACCGATTCCGAATTCACTAGTCAATTGGACATTTCACTATACCCATCGAATTTCTTCAGTTTTTTTAACTGATACACTTTTTAACCATTATCCCCTGATTACATTGTCAAACAAAAAACAAGCACTTTTTTTCTGTTTACTGCCCAGTATTATACTATTTTTTATAACCTTTTCAAACGACCCTTTTAAACTAATTCCTAATTTACATTTTTATTCTTGGGTTAGTTCATAAGTGTAGTATTTGACATTTTTCAGGAATGTTGTCTAAATGTCTAATATTTCTCATCATACCAAACAGTATTCTTACTTAAGTTTAGAGTTTTAATATATATTTCGTATATATATGTATAGTGTTGATGGACAGCGAATAGTCGACTAACGTTAATTTATTAAACTTTAAGAACGTTCCGTTAGCGACGATTTTATCAAGGTCGTATGGAGTAAGAACATTAATCCACAAGTAGGATACTATTGGGACCATATTGCGTATTGATATGTGCTTTGTGGCTATAATTGTTTTCCATAGCTTTTGAACCAAAGTGAAGTAGTAAATAAAAATATAAAACATTCTATAAGCATGAATACAAGTTCTATCTGTGATCTAACGAAGTGCAATACACTCATAATATCTTTTATGTTTAAATTATATGTCTTTTGTTTATATAATATCCGACGTTCGAGTATCCTAAACAAACATAGTTACCTCATTCCCGTTTATTCCCTTGGCGATATAAATATGAACAAAAGTGTTTTCTATATAGAAACGATAGGTTGTGTCTAAATATTTTTATTCTTGTTCAAAATTAATTTTAGTGAATTCCTTTATTCATATATAATTATCGTTGCTTACAATTAATACGTTATTATTTATATAATTATTTCGATAAGTTATAATAAGTATGAATTAATCAAACTTCGATCTAAAATTTTGAAAATTCACTTATAAAACGTTATAATGTTTATTATTCGTAATAACATTTATTTAGATCGTTTGAGATAAAATTATTCAAATAATTATAATATATAATTTATAAACACCATGATAATAATAAGTAAAGTACTTAAACTTTTTCTTCTTTTGAAAATGCAATATAAGTATAAAACAAACGATCTATATTACATGATTGTGTTTTCTTATTTTTAAATATGTTATAATTAGGTGATTTTGGATTAACTAAACGTTAAGTGATATTTTATGAAATTATATTATAATAAATAAAATTGGTAGGATATTTTTTATTTACTTCTAGCTAATCTTTAACTTGCTCACAACTTTGTATGTAATTTAAATTATTGGTAGAGTCTGGAATAATTTGCGAAAAAAGGATTCAACGATCAAAATTATGTTTATTAACATGCGGTTAGTACCTATTCATAAAATTATATAGTTTGTACATAAATTATGTACCTAACTATGCGTTTATCATTATATTTATGTAATAGCCTTTTGTTGAAAAAAAGTCTTATATTATACTTCAATTTTGTTAAAAAATAATTACATATGTATCTATTAATGAAAGTTAAGGTGAATTTTATTCGCATTTATTATTGATAATTTTCAAATATTTTAATATTGTAACTTACTATTGCGCACTTTACTATATTATTATTGTTTGATTACTTTCGTTCGTATTTTATTTCATTTTTTTTCGCATTAAAAATGTTACTATTAGTCAGTCATGAAATCATAATTATTATGATACAGCTATAGAGAATTTATGTTCATGTACTTCTTTCCTATTATAATTGATTAGTAGTCATACCGACTACGGTTTTTTGTTTATTTTTTGAATATTTAGAACATAGTTTCTAGGTATTTTAATGTGACCGAGTTTTCTATACATAATTGATATTTTATTACACTTTAATAGATTTGAAATAATTTTAAACCCGAGTTAGTATTAACATATTAAAATCGTGTTGAACATAATAACTATATCAACACATCATTTGAAAATAATAATGAATAATAATTGTTTATCATACTGACAATCAAATATCACTCTATAGTAAATTTTGTCACAATAATGTATTGTAATACCTTCTTCTTTCATACATTTTTATGAATGTGCCAACATTTCTCTCGGTGTTGTTGAATTTTTAATTATATTGGTAATTAATTAAAATTATACACCCAATATTAGGATTTTAAAAATCGTATGGAATAGAATTTAATTTGTTTTACAATATATATATATATATATATATATACATATTATGATTAATAGTTTTCCAATGTAATAAAATATATTTTATTTGTTTTTTTTTTCAATTAAAGTTTATTATACTCATATTAAATTTCCTGGTTGTTTTATTCTTTATCTTTATAAAAAAATCTAGTAGTTTTTCCTACGACGACGTATAATCTTCTCTGTCCTCATCCAATAATCGTACTTAACGTACAAAACTGTAACAATGATATTATGATAATCATTTGTTATTCGAATACGTTGAAGGAACGATTTTTCAGTCATGGGAAATCGCGCTTGCAGGTTATTTCTCACGGATGTACGCGTTCGTATTATTGTGCACAATGGGTATCGAGCTAATCCCAAGTTAATATGATCACTAATGCAGAAAATTGATAAATAGATCCCCGACCCTTTATTCGGCAATCGCAGCGTATGTACATAGAATTGTTTATGCTAGCTCATTACCGATAATCCCTCATAACAATCTCCCATTAACAATTACTTAATTTTATTAATGTTCTAGCCAACAGTTTCTGATGGTTTGGATATTTCTCAGTATATAATATCAATAAACATACCCACACACACACGTATTAGAGAGGTGAATTCGAGCTTAGCCGACGATTTATTATTATATTATGAGACAACAGACTAACAATTTTACCGCAAGTTCTTATATTATCCTTTTGTCTGTTTAACCAAACGGACACGCATACACACATCGCCTTTGTAAATAACTGTGCGCATTGTTATAGGTATCAAATATATTTCCCTCTCTTTCTTTCTCTCTCTCTCACGATGTTTTTACATTTACATATTATAATCGTATCAGATGATGTGGTCAGAGTGCACCTAAATACTTAACCTTAATACCTAACCCTATATATACGTCCAGGTGTGTGTATACACACTTTATTCAACAAACAATTATTCATCAGATTCGACGTTCAATTTTTTTCTTCTTGAAATTGCTCCTCTGCTTACCAAGGTTGTTGTATACATTGTATACAACACGAAGTTTTTATGACTTCAGATTTTTGATGCCCGATTCAAAGTACTTATGAGGGCCGAATATATATATATATACCGAGGGATTTTCGCGAGGAGGGTTTATTCCTTCTCTTACCCTTCGTTACGTGGCAACGGTAGTCCATTATTTAACTTCGGAACATCTAAAGTCACCCGTTTCCATATAATTACGTCAATTACGTTTCTTTTTTCCATCGACGGCATCGTGATTAAGTGTTTCCTGTCACGCGATGAATCTTTTCGATAAACGCTTTCCGTAAATAAAACGATTAGATACTGTCATCGTCATCGTCTTAGCCTTCCGACTCGTGAACTTTTCTACGACAAGTTCACATATCCTCCCCTTTTAAGATTTGTCTATTTAGGTACATATATATATTCTATAATCTTTTTCTCAGATTTTCGATCTTCTCAACAATTAAATTAAACGATAACATACATCAACGAGGCGATAAAAAAAAAAAAAACATGCGGACGGTACATAGGTGATTAAGGCCCACCATTAATATTTATTGAGTTAGGATACGTCCCGTTTTAAAACTTGGAATAACTTGATTTGTTCGAAAATAGTAGTATTAAAAAAAAAAAAAAAACTAAAATCTCAATAAACATTTTAAACCATTCAAATTTAGAGTCAAAAAATTACGTTCAGTACACTTTGTCGTCGAAAATTTCCAAACTAAAATCGGGTAATTAATTTATTTAATTAATTTCTTAGTTTTTTGTTTCGTTTTAAATAGGTTTCATTAGTGTATGAATCATATTTATACACACATATTCTTTTAGTTGACACTGTTTTTTTTGCAGCAGCGTCTGTTTCGACGTTATATTTTCTATGTTTACGTTTCATACCATCTTGAATAATAAAAGGGAGCGACTTTTTTTTAAATTAAAAGCAAGATTTAAACAACCATTTTAAACATACTGAAAGATAATGATCACTATCACTATACACTCGTTTTGTTTTGCATGGTTTTTTTTCGTCTTCGAAACAACGCCACAGTCGTGTACTACAGTATAAACGATGCACTGTGCTAATAAAAAGTAAAGAAAATTACTGCATTTTTTGCAGCATGATTTTTTACTTAAAATTAACTGCGGGAAAAAATAAAATTCAAGAAATAAACTCGTTTTTTTCCATTTAAAAAAAACGTAACGTATGATAGTAGCAATGGTTTTATTTATTGTGACTAAATCAAATCCTTCCCTCCCCCCCTAACGGGTAGAAATAAAATGTGTTTTGACCGAAAGTTTTAATTTTATGCGTGCGTTTGAGTGTTCGCAATGGGGCATGGCATTTAAATTAAACAATTAATTAAGGGAAATGAACTACAATTTTACACATTCAGACTAATAATCTAAAATAATATAATCTACTTATGGTCGTCCGATTTTAGTTTAAAAACAAGTGCTTTAATTCCCTATCGTTTTCATCTCCGGATTAACAATAATAATAGTAATATTTTCAATTGCTCCGGGTTACGTTAAAACCTAAAGTGAACTCGCAGAAAATCTCGTTTGTGCAGAAATTATTCATAGGAATTATAAATGTATAATGGAATGCGTTTCAATGGCAAACATAAACATGAAGTCACTCATTCGCTATCTCAGATGAATTAGTTAAATTCGTGGTAATAACAAACGTCGGCATTATGATAATATTGTTTGAATGTCAAAAAAAATTATAATTATAATTTCTAATATAACGATAGATAATTTGCATATCTATCTGTGGCGTGACGAAAGTATTATTTTGAAGCAATTGCTCCTCCAAAATCGTTGGTGGATAGATGGTCCCCCTACCTCGATCCAGCCACCTAAGGATATCATAGAAAATATAAATATACTAGGTACGTAAAAAATATATGTACGAGTATCTTACTAATGTGACCTATGTTCTACACACTAAATCATAAAACCTATGATATTAATTATAGTTCAACAATTTAGTTGTGCGTTGAAAACACCAGTCTATCGATGCAAACGGCCATTGTTGGTCAGTTTAAATGCTTTTATAAGGAAAACATAGATAAGTTGGTTGGTTCTAGAAATTCGTTCAACTACCACTATTGCTTATAATCGCAGAATAATATAATACAGAATCCTTGGTGTTCCCACTACCAACGATATTTTATACAAATTAAAAAACGTTACAACAAATATAAAAAATGACATCAAGACCCAACAATAAGAACAAGAAAAAAAAATAAGAAAAAAATGTAACATATTACCACTATATTTAATATAATACGGGTCAACGGAGAAAGCGGATGCCCTTATCACCTCCCCTAGCAACCACAAAGGGTATATTTAATTGTAACCATTGAATGCCTTTAGGATGAAGATGTTGGGTCGGTGGGTGCCTTGGATACATTTTTTGCTCTTCACCAAAAATAAGTTCAACACTGATCTCTAATGACGGTTAAGTATCACGATTACTGTGTCAGATATTATAATTTGATATCTAGAATCTAATAAGTTAAAATACCATACAATTCTTAATCAAGAAATGAATAGCTTAATATTATATTAATATTATACAAAATCAAGTTTTTTATTTGAGTTTTGGTATTTGGCTGATATTATTGTTATACAAGCGAATATAAAACCAAATTAAATTTCAAATTACTTCCTTGTATCCGGATTATCGTCATATACGATCATATATAAAGATGATAATCCAATAATATCCTATATTGTTGGAAATCGTTTTAGCTAGATTATCGTTATATACGGCATAAGCTGTATCGACTGTATTACACAAAACTATTCTTTTTATAAATAAGGCAATGAATCCTACCAATATATATTTTTTTTTCTTAGAGCGCTTACACACTAGCATATGCGTGTCCAGACCTCCATGGCTGGGGACGCCAATTATAAAATTTAAATCTTACTTACTACAATGATCTATAATTTGTATCTATATTTGCGACTTATTTTTGTTGTATGGAAATTATATAGCACCTGGAATTTTTTCACCCCGTCAAATTAAAGATTTTCTTGATCTGAAAATTGGTTTCCTATGCTATTACAACTATGAACTAATAAATAAGGCCTATTAACTAATGCGCTACTTATTTATTTTTTGTAAATATTTTATCAACTATACATCAACCTTCTATACCCATCTTATTACAGTTATTACATAATAAACAGTTATTTATCAGTTTGGTTAAACAAGTAATTTATTAAAATATTACAAATAATAAAATTCAATAAATTTAAAATTTAAATTCATCTTCTACTTAAAATCACCTACTGTTACTGTTTCAGCCACGGATATAGATATTATATATTCGTGGTTTCTCCATTATAAGCCAAGAGGCCAAGAACGTCGCTAGGGAGGCCGGTGCCCACGCCTATGCACACTAGCGTAATAAAACGGTGAACATGTGTTCGTGCATAACAAATCGGCAATCCGTAAACTGTCGGTATTTCGACGTAACATTAATAGATATCGCGCGAACACAAAACACATAAATACACAAAACTTAAATATTATTGATTATTTTTATTTTTGTAGTTACTAGCTTATAATATATACTTCAATAAATTAGTCGACTGCCCACAGCCCTTGAATATTAGTCATACATTTTCTCGTCAGAATATTTAACTTTAATAATTATCTTTCTCATATTTTTAATTATGACAGAATTGAATGAAAAAAAATACCCTCAAGTTTATTGAATGCTATAAAAATAATGAAATAATATGAGATCCAAAAAATAAAAACTATTTTAATAAATCTTGAAAAATAATGCAAGGTACAATAATACAACCAAACTATACCAATGCATTTTAACTCAAATCTCTATTTGTAGTGACATAGATACTACACCCAGCGACTGACAGAACAACTATGAAGTTGATTATTTATCATTTTACGGAAAACACGCGAACAGTTCGTCAAACATTTCATCGAATATTTAGTTGAACAGTTTTGCGCTTTGTTACCCTAAGTTTACGCGCCTTTATATATCAAGTTGTCAGATCACATTGATACGGTCGTTTGGATACGGAGTTATTAAATTATCGATCAGGATGCAAAGGCTTACATGGCCGTCCTCAAATATACGATAGGCAACTAAAATGTTCGGACGAAAATTACCTGCTATCATGAAAATTTGACACAAAGGTGAAACTAGACACCTGCAGGCCCTAAAGTTATATATAATATAGGGCACCCTAACCAAAAATGTAAATTGTCTTAGACAATCCTAGGTACACCGCTTCCTCCCCTGCCATAAGATAATCAAAACCATTGTATCGTCAATAGTGTCATAAAACTAAAAATAGTTCGATAAGTTAATATTATTTTTAAATGTTATAAGTTAAAATTAGCGTTAATATTTCTAGAGCTCATCTTGAAGGGCGGAGGAGCGGCAAAAAATGTTTGATCCGTGGTGACATTGGACCTTAATTCGACCCTGGTTATATCTGTGTAATACGTAGAAGGAACTATATTACCTTACTTCTGCGACCACCGCTGCAGTACTCCACTGCTATAAACGTGTATTAGATTATAACACGTGCATGGGCATCTGTAAACACGTAACCCATAAAAACGTGTGCTCGTTGGGCGAGTCCAAATCATTGACGTCGACCGTTATTACTACGACGTGATCGTTCTCCGATGGTCCAACGGCACTTTTGAATATATCCAATTTGTTCGCCGGAAAACATTTGCGTGCACACGTCCTACACTTAACTTCCTCCCCTCCAACCTCCCCCTTCTATTTTATATGCACTCGATTTTAACGTGCGTGATCCAATTATTTTTATGTTTCGCCCGCCGTTTGTATTGAAATGTAAAACGTCTGCTGATAGGTTTCCGCAAGGGTTCCCTTCAACCGCGCTGTATTTTTAGATTATCGCATTTGGAAACTATGAATTATTTTTCCAAACTTTTTGCTCACGAATCTCCACCTGTTGAACCGTAAACCGTTCACGGTACAATATTATACTTAATTGTTTGCGATTACGATTGATAAATTGACAATTTTCGATTCAACGTACACGTACGGCAAGGTTTCAGACAACTACATTTCAATTGTCTGTGTAATAATATTGCATACCACGGAATGCAGGGCCATATTGTATATATTATTGCGGTTAAATGACTTCAAACAACTCCTATTGACTGAGTTCAAAGTTTGTTGTTTACTTATCTCATCGTCACTAAACGAATTCGTTATAAATCGTCCAATTGATAAACAGTTTGCTAATGCATAGACATTACGTTATTCCGTGATATCCATGCATACTATTTGTTTTAAACCATTTCGTGATATCACGTGTGCTCTATTTTTTGACCCGTTATCAAATGAAGATTTCTTGCGACCGATAAGTTATTCGAAGATCATGTTCACGAGTGCAAATTTCATTTGGATACAATTATTCGTTTTACGGCGTTGATATCGATTCTAATTTTAAAATCTGGATTTTTAAAACCGCATTTACTCTAAAAGTTAGGTGCGCCGGATACGATAAAAATGAAATAATAATTACATTATTGTAATACATAGTACAATGGATCATCCGTTGCTATTGACAAGCATAGGAATAATTCGGAATTTCTTCGTCAACAATCTGCTCACGAGTACGCAGCCACAGAATATGCCGAAAGCTAAGAATAAACCACCACCATCGTCACTGAAACCTACGCGGGGGGTGATAGAATATCGTACGATACAACGTGTCCTCCACTTGAAGAATGCCGTAAATTCATTAACGATCAAACTTTGGCATGACCGAATAAACACAGACGCGGTATATATTATATGGGCGTGTAGTACGCGCCGAAAAATTATGTACATGTTTATAAACAATGTATACAATGCGATTTGGCCGTTGTAATTAAATTTAAACAACGGAACGAAATCCAATTAATTCAAGTGTAACCTAATATTGTAATGTTACACTATAACTAATGGCCTCTGTGTAGTGGAAAGGTGTGTAGTGGACGCGATTGTAAAAAATTATCTAAACATTTTAAAAGTATTTTAACCGTTCCACTGAATATAGATGTATTTAGTAAATCGAGTTTCATAATTATTTGTGTATTCAATTATGTACGAACGGTCGAAACGTACAACAGAAAACCGTATATAATATTATGTTGTACTCGCTGGGGAAATAAAAATAAAAACAAACGCTAATAGCGTTATCAGGTAAACACTAAATAATAATAATAATAATAATTACTGTTGTGTTTTATATAATTATAAATATGGCCGTGAGTAGTACAGCTCCGGATATTAAAATATAGATACTCGTAACGAAATAATGTTTCTGACACGTACCTATTTTACAAAAATTCAAACCCTTCATTTATATATATTTTTATACGAGCGAGCATGTGCTGGATCTACATATTTATGTGAAAAAATTTAATTTACAAAAACGTACAATTTTTGTTTCCGATTAGACGCGACTGTAAAACCCACGACATGCTATCAGTTTTGTAAATATATAATACTGAAAAACGGAATGAACAGTTGAACATCTCGAAATTAACAATTCTTCGATAAAAAAAAAAAAATCCAATAATTATAAATTACGTTAAAAGGAATAACACATTTTTAATTTAAAAATAAATTTTTTTTGACGAACACAACATATGCAAATAATAATATGTCTTATTTATAATGTAAAACAATAATGCTCGTATCTTAATAATAATGATAAAACCTATTGCACGGCAATAAAGGATACTATAGTAGTAACACCAATACCTCACGTACATGTCCCCACCCCCACCCATTTTCATTTTAAAACTTTTTCCTATTTAATGCTCTTTTCCTGCCGATTCCTGTCACCACTTCCGGAATTTCTGCTCAACTTCCACCTCTGCAAAAATCAAAAAACTATGGTATAATCATAATTATAAAAAAAATCTATAATCTTATATACTAACTATTAAAATACCTATACATTAAACATTTATAAATATATTTTATATTATCATTCTATTAACATCAAAATAATACATACGAAATTTATGGTAAAATTACATAAATCTGACCCCTTGTAACAATATAATAAATCATAAAAAAAATTACGAGTATTCACTTTTTTTCATTTCATTTTCGGTCATAACTCGTTCTTTAAAAGTCATTACAACGGCGACACATTCTGTAGGGTTTACATTTGACTTTCGACCCATCATTTAAATAAATGAGTTTTATCATAATATATAAACCGTACAATATTATATTAATACATTTTTCTGTTTGTTGAAAAACAATGTGTTTTATACAGAACACAATAATGAACGTTTACGAGCAAATGCGAAACAGCAAATTATAAATTATTATTATTAAAATATAAAATATAAATTTTTCTATTTCAAAAACTACGCAATGGATTCTGTATTCTATATTTAGAACTAAGAACAATCGATAAAAATAAAATTACTATTGGTAGATTTAAGTTGTAATGTTATAATAATAATAATATTCTAATTTAGACACAGGGTTAATTTTGTATACAAATGTTTTAGTAGATATTGCATTGCCCTGTACTCTACATGGAGGGTTGAGACAGAGACTAAAATTGCGTGCAGTACGACACACTTTGTGTAATACAAAATTTTAAGTGTGTAGTACGAAATTTAAAAGTGTATTGTAGTTCTATTCCCTATACTATGGCATTTGTTTATAATTTTATATATTTTTTAAATTCCTAGATGTATCATATGCAAAATCTAAAATACCGACTATTATAACTGTGTTACTCATAACTGTTAACGTTTGAAAGGTGAGTATGACAAAATCCTTAAGTGTGCAGTACGACAAAGTATATATTTTAGCGTTTGGGTTAAAGGGCATATAAGGCAAACATTATAAGACACCAAGTTAAAAATAAAAAACTGAGTGATCTACTTTTTTTTTGTATTTATTTAAAAAAAGTTTTCGTATCAAATGCAACTTTTTTATAAAACATATTGATTAGATACCAATTTAACGTTGGTGCAGTAGTGCCGACTTGTATTTTATTTGGTGTGGCAAAGTATAAACATTTGTTAATACCATCACCCAAAAAGTTAGAACAAATAATGACAGGTTACATGATTGAACGATTATATTGTAAATTTAACCATCATAAAGTCACTCGCTTCGCACGCAATTTATCACTCCAATTTCATCTATTAGATAGGAAATATTCAGAAGTGGCGTATCCAGGGGGGATAGGGGGTTATAACCGACAGCCCGCACTATTAAGTCTATTTTAGAATACGATTGTATTTATTGTTAAATGTGCCGCTTAAAACAGCACTTAAAAATAATAATATAAATTATGATCGAGTAAAATGCCACATATTTTATCATAAATCAATAATCGTACAGACTGAAAATTATAATTATAAATTAGTTATTAATTATTACCTATTTACCTTACTTATTGCTTATCTATTTCATATTGGTTTTAGAAAAAAAACACTTAATATCAATTTGAAACGTATATAAATATAGGTTTAATTATTTAAATATTAAATGCGTTATTAAAATTAAAGAAATGTAAAACAAAAAACTGTTTATTTAATTTTTAAACTATTGTAATTAAAAAAAAAGATATTTTAAAAATGTTTCACGGCAGTGGCGTAGCTAGGATTTTCTAAAGGGGGGTGTTAATTATAATTATTAAATATTATATATAATACGCACAAACTAAAACTTTTATTTTAATTAATTAATATGTATACACAATGTCTGTAATATAGATGTAATGTATATTCGAATTCGGATAGCTTTACCATAAATTATTCGAATGTCAGTATTCGATGCTATAATACCTATTATTATTAAACGTTTTGTGTTGCACGAAAACGTAAACGAATAATTTTCATCACGTATTGTCGCAATCGCGATAATGTTAACCTGTATATATGTAATTAGTATTGTGCATTATTTTATATTTCATATTGTATTATCGATTTACCTATTTTCCTATAATAATGTAATATATGATACGGCTCAAGGGGGGTTTCATATCTACCAAACACCCCCCTTGTATACGCCAATGTTTCACGGGGTTATTGGAATTTAAGTAACTATCGTAAAATGTTTAAAAGATGTATTTGCATGCTGTATAATCACTTTTAAACACTGACTATCGAGAGGCGTTTAGCTTCATCATGTGTACGAAATAGATATAAATGTCAATGTACGTCTTTATACTTAATATAATATAAAGATATGCATTGATAGGTAAATTGCTCTATCGCATTATAGTATCCTACCATCTATAGATCGACTGTCACTTAATTTGTACATTCCTAAGATTTACTAACTAGAGTGTAAATTTATCCATACAACCCACCACCATAGTTAAATGAAAAGGCGAACTGCCCCATAAAAGTATGTGTTCGGTGACACTGCGTTGGTGACACTATTGGCTAGAATAAATAAATAGATATGTAACATGTACCTACCACATAATAATATGTTATACTAACTAACTACTGTACATGTTCTATTTTAGAATTATCTAATAAATATTAAATTAAATAAAAAACAAAGTAATTAAAAAAAAAAAAATTAACTAACGATTTTCAGTTATAATAATAATTATAATTATAATTATTATAAAGTTACTGTAAACCGTAATAAACAAACATTTTATTCAAAACATCGCGAAAGAATCATTGCTGAAAAACTATATTAATAGGTTGGTTTAAAATGCTAATTAATTAACGTTAAGCGTGCATATTAATGATATAGGTATTCGGAGTCCTCAAAGACGGGTTCTGAAATATTTTTTATTTTTAAAAATACTAAATAAAAACTGTTATATCAATAAAAAAGTCTAATATGAATAAAAAGCCATGTTTAAAAAATCTAATTAGAATCAAAAGCCAAGTTCTATTTCATTATTTCAAATAAATATATAATTTGAAAAAAAAATCTTAAATCAATATAAAATCTAATTAGAATAAAAAAAAAAAAAAACCTAGTTGATTAAAAACTATGAATTTTTTTTATAAATTTTATTTATGATGATATATTTGAAAGAAAAGTCAGCATTGTAATTATTCAATAACTTTTATAAAATAAATGGGGTTCCAACAAATGGTACCGTTTCGGGCACTCTTTTTTCCTTCACAACCATTCAAATTATCTCTCAACGACCCTGTTCTTTGCACTCATACTCTTACTATACGGGACATTAACAATATTTTTAACTGCATAATTTTATCTTCGGGGCGATTACAGTTCTTTGCCCTTTTTGATTCTATAATACATCCTTTTAATATTGAAAACATACTTTTTTCTTAATCAAGCACTACCATATTTGCTACTATATCATTCATTCTTAATTCCAGACTGCTTGTAATATCTTTAAAAATATTTTTAATTCTTTTGTCAACATTTTATACTCAAATGCTCGTATATATATATATATATTTTTTTTTAATAAGCTAAATTTTTATTTTTAGACTTTTTGCTAAACCAAAATTATTTTATCGACATTATTGAAAGACAGCTTAAATTGTATACACAGATACAAAATAAAATAAAAATAACACACATGCATCACGGTAAAATCTATACATACCTCATTTCACTCAGAATCTTAAATGGATAAGGTACATACAATACATAATAAATATACACATCGCAACGCACCTGTATTAACATAGTATTATTATTTATATTCAGATTGAAACGAGGGATCTAGTACCGGCAGACTGGGTACATAACAGATCAGTGCGCGGTGTGCGATTTTGCGAAACCGTCCCAAGAGGAAAACAATATTATCGTATTCCATGTATATTTCTACACTAACAAGACAAGTACACTGCGACTGTTGTTGCTTTGTAAGAATCGAAAAAACGAACGAAATCACTTCCCGCTTGTAAACGCAAATCCGCTTAGAGCGCTTGTTGTGCTCAAGTCTCTCCAAAATTCACTCTTCACTGATCTTTATTTATAAGAGGTAGAAAAAAAATTGAAAGTGAATACTTACCATTATAAGTATACTAAAAATGGTATGATAGTTTTTAATAATAATAATTTATTCACATAAATAAATACAGCTTAGGAAATATACTTCTTCTTTTTGTCTAAAGGCTTAGCCTTGTTATACTTAGAAAATAGATATCAACTCCTCTTTCCTCAATCTCCTTAATCATACAATAGATCTTATTTTCAAGGCTTGGCAGTTAAAAAATTAAACCCTACCAAAGCTATCCTGCTTCTTAACCGCCAATCCATCGAGCTACCACGACCAAACTAAGACAGCCTAGATTAAAAATATAAATAAATAAAATGAATAAAAAATGAATAACTTAAGCTGTGCGAGGCTGTCGACAATGACCCATGGGGGCTGTCGTAAAGTAGCATATGAGGAAAGTCGGGTGACGTTCGTCTACTGCAGATTGTGAAGAGCCCATAACATGCGTTTTCTTTCTGTCTCTTCAAAACAAATATTTGTTATTCATAAAAACCTGAATAAGTAAGTTCGTTCCGGAAGCATTTGAAGAAGTCATCAGTGAGCATTCAAAAGATGCGGTGGTGGTGGCAGATTGATGGCCAACATTGGTGGTCTGTCGTATGCCAAAAGTCAACTTTTAATGTCAGTCGTCAACAGCAAACTGCTGCATAAAGCGCCAGTGAGGACAACGGTGATGGGGAATAAGCCGCAACACCTACACTCAGATGCAGTGGCGTGCAGCCTTGCGTGTGTTTAGTTGTTATAGAACGGTCTCTCTGATATGGCAGCCTCAGTCGTGACGATAATACCTCGGACTCATCTACTGGTCGTGGAACAAGTACGAGTCAGTGAGAGCAAAAATGATGGCAAAAAAATCATTATCAAGAGACAAGAACGCAAAGTTACACTGGACAAATGGCACAGGAGTTGTGGATTGAAACAAACAAGGTCCAGTGGATGGAAAAGGTTAGTTAGTTAGATTAACCTGACAACAAATTATGTCCTTCATGCAGAAGGAGGTGAAATTCCACACGTCATAAGCGCTCACAGATTACGGGTGTTTTCAGAGCTACCTGTTTAAGAGGAAAACCATCATCCCGGATGTTCACACAGTGGGTTGGATTAATGACACTACGGAACATATAGTGTTTTTCTGCCTTCAATGGACTGACCCACTGGAAGTACTGCAGAGGTTAATTTAAAACAATACATTGGGAGAACATATTGCTGGGACCTGATGAGGTACAATTGCTAACTGGCACGGACGCAGTAATGAGGCTGTTGGACACGGCGGAGCGTCAGCTTCAGGCCTTAAACCAAATGGTGGAGGCTATAACGAATAAAAAGCTTATTATGACTATCGATGATATTTAGCAATACATTTAAAAAGTGTACACAAATATTAATGATAATATTTTGATAAATATGTGCATTGCATGTTTAGGTTGTCTATCCCAATGTAGAGGCATCGGTCTTAATTTAATATCTTATACTAAGTTATATGTTCTTTGGTGTTTGAGACATCTTGTGTCTTGAGTGTTTTTGAATAGTTGATTTGCTGCTGGATCAGTGTATTAGTTCAAATTTATCTCATGTTTGCGGACAAACTTAGTAAGTTCATTCTGGACGGAGGTCATCATTAAATCTCGGTGGATAATGTCGTTTCAGTCGTACCAGTAAGCTGTTGTGACAATAGTACGTAGAGCAATGTTTCGGCAGCGTTGAATAATCTCAATATTGAACTTACTAGCACAATCCCGCAGTTGTATTCCGTAAGTCCATATTGGTTTAATTTTCGCTACGTATCACAGTGGGCGGAATTTTGAAAAAAATAACAAATATGTAATATACCTATTTTACAAGTTTTAATGTTTACATAACGTTAAAGTACTAGACTTGAATCAAATTTAACATTTTTTTATAACTTATTAGCTATATATTAAACAAATTTAACATCAAATACATTATTTTATTCAGAATCTAGGTCGGTAATAACAACGTTTTTTTCGGGTGTAATTGGATCCGAACAAGTTAATAAAGTTAATACTTCCGAGGATAATGGTACCATTTTTTTAGAAGGATATGGCCGTATTGATGATATGACCAGGTCAGATATAACAATTAAACGATGAAGAAGATCAATATTTGTATCAATACAAATAGCTTTAACAAATAGCCGAAGCTTCCTCAGATAATTGTCCAATTGATAGTAAGCAATGTTTTATTACATCAGCACCATGAAATAAGATTTTATGAACACTAGCCGGCATATAGTACCAGTTATAATGTTCTATGTAAAGTTTTGCCGTGTCCATAGCATACTTTTCAAATGCCAAAATATTTGTATGAAAACCACATGAAATTGTTGTGAGTATTACTCCAAATCTAGATATTAATTCTATATTTAATCCGGTAATTTCTGCTGATAACATAGGATTTTCAAAAAACCACCGAGCGGTATTACCATCATTGCTGGACCCGCTACCTTGCTTAGGTTGAGAGATAATTATACCAACTTCTTTTCGAAAAAGATTAATAATATACGTTTTTCTAGCTTGAAATGATTGTTTTTCTTCTTTACTCCTCATTTGCCATTTCTTCACTTCTAATCTGTACGAAATATGCATTAGACACTCAAAAAAAACGTATACGTGCATGAAGTGTAGACAAACCAAACGAATATGTCGATATATTATTAGTTCTATTTTTAATGAAATCTATGTTATTAATATTTTTTGGAGACACTCCACAAATATAGCAAACCTGGGAACTTGTTTCGGTAATCGCGTTGCAAACTTTTCCATCAACCATGGTAAGTAACAATTTGTTGTTGATTTTTAAATTTATTGAGTCAATAACCACTTCTGTAGGTTCGAGGTTGTTTATTTGATTTTCTATGTACAAATTTTATTCTTAATAGTATCTTGTGTTTCTTTTTCAAACAAAAATCGAACTGGTCTACAGAACCCAGTAGATGACGGACATGGATTTTTCCATATTATTATTTTTTCATCATTGTTTTTTTGAATTCCATATAACTGAATTGGTACAAGAGATGTCATTAAAAGATTTGAATCACAAACATTATCATCAGTAAATTTCTGTTTGTATTCTTTTTGACCAGAGCTACCGTCAAAACCCCATTTATAAATACATTCTACCGAATCTAGTTGTATATCATTTATGCTTTGCTGAAGAACTGTTTCTTGTAATTTGACGATTCGGGAAGTTGTAGTATCTAATATGGCCTGCATTTTAATTTCCGCTGATGACTCGGTAATGAGAATACTGTGGTCAGGCGGATAACATTTTTTTTTTTATATTTTTTATAACATCGTAAGATGGAAAAACATTAACTTCTTTCTCTTTTAGTCGTTGGCGCAATGTCATGTATTGTTGCTTGGTCAAGTTTAAATCTACAAGAATAGCCAGAGCTTCTTCAGGGGTAAACATTTTATTAATACTAAAATTTTGTGTAAATATTTTATATGCTTTTTTAAATTTATAAGCTCGAGTTGGAGTTGTTTCGGTCACTTCTCCGATAACTATTGATGCGTGCCTTTTACCAGAAGACCGTAAGCTTAGACGAGAAGCAAATGCTAGTTCTTGAGAACTATGTGAATCTAACAAATGTTGAACCCTTTTTTTTTTAGTTTTATCACAGCTTTCTTCAAAATTTTTTTTTGGACGACCATGGCTTTTAGTTATAGTATTATTTGTCACGTTTTTATTAAAAGAAAATATTAATTTAGTATCAAGCCAAGGAGAATATTTTGAATACAATTTATTTGCATTACGACCACACTCTTTCCATTTTTTTTGAAGGCTTGATAAAAAGGTAAAAATAACCAAAGAAATGTTAGTTTCATTATTGTGTATATTTAGCTTATTTTCTATATATTCAATAATGATTTTTCGAGATTGGACTTTCAGTGGTCTAATATTTTCATTTTTTCTTAAAAATTTAAATAATTCTCTACGCATAACACCTAACAAAAATAATTATTATTTTAATAGACGCAGATAAAAGCAAATAAAATATATGTACAGTTAAATTTTATGAACTTAAGAATGATCTAGCATAGTATTTGCAGAGGTCAGAATTGACCATTTTTTTTAAACTACCATTAAAATTAAAATTTTTAAAATTAAACGTAAAATGTTGTATTGGTCATTTATAATACTATCAAATGGGTAGTTAAATTTATTAGTACAAGAAATTGACTTAAACATACCTTCTTTAGTATCCTCCATAGTAAATAAAATACACAATATTTCAATCTAATGACTCTTACCACTCGAAAAGTCAAACGCAAATAACGTAAAATATTGTACAACAGGCCAATTATTTACTTATTGCAAAAATTGTTTACAACTTGAAGCTCGTTAAATAGCATTATCTCTTGAATATTACTGATAATTTTTATAACATCTTGTCTATAGTAACCTTATAAACAAAATATAAATTTATTAAGCAATTATACGATAAATGAAAATTTTATTTTTGTCCACCTATAATCGATATTTCGCCCACTGTGCGTATATCTAATGTATAAAAATATAATTGCGGCACACGGATTGCGTAAAGTATCATCCTTAACGGGCGAACGTAAATATTTTGATTTCGACCCGGATTTCGCTTTTCAGTTGGCGTAGTATTGTCAAGTAATATTATATGTTATTGGAAAACCTTTAAATAGTATTCACTGATATCGACCTGGTAGGTTTTGAATTTTCGTACAATTTTCAAATAGTATAAGTTAGAGATGGCGAAAAAAACACGCCAAATAGAGGTCTTCTGCATCATACAATCGAAACAGTCACGCACACACACACACACTTACACACTCCGACCATGATATTGATTGACTTATTTGAAAAAATAAAGGTATTCAAGATTTTTCGATGTGTGTGTGTGTGTGTATGTGTGTGAGTGTGTGTGTGTATGTGCGCGCGCGCGCGCGCGTGCGCATGTATGCGGATCATAACTTAATTTTTTGGATTCAAAATTAATACCATTAAAACGTATCGATGTGGAATAAAAACGTCACGCGAAAAAAGTTTACCCCGGTTATTGTTAATAATATTAAAGCGGAGTGTCGTGTGTACGACGTTTACTGCAGTACAATATATATGTATATATCAATGTTTACGTTCGAAATATAATACCATGTGTATACATAAATATGCGTCCAACCGATTATGTATATAATACTATAGTTTGTTATACTATACAAAATTTAAAAATACGTTTATTATATGTTCATGCGAATGCAATATAGAATCGTAAAAACGAAAATCGATGCATGAAACAGTTTTCATTTTTATTTTAAACGACATAACGATGTTAAATTTCCCACACGCACACACACACATGTACTATCTCAAATCGCTTATAATTTTAAATATGTCACTCGGGCGGTATGATAAACGTATGACGTTGTGCCTACTCAAATAATATAATTTACAGGGCGGACCCCCAATAGTAAAAAACGGTTATTAAATAATTTTAAAAATAACCTAAACAACTTGTGATTGAGAAAACTTAGATTTCACAGGTGCTTGGCGATAAATGTGCTGTATTGTATTATATTTGTTGATTACGAATCGTTTGAACGTAAGGGAATATCGCGATAAACGCTGACAGAACCGCTACAGAATTTTTTTTTTTTGTTTCTCACGTGTGGTTGACAAAAAAAACTCTAACACGTGAACCAGGAAATATTGAAAATATCAAACTAGTACACGCGTTGCACTGTTGATCGGAGAACGATAAATACGTTACGTGGCTCTCAGACATTTCAGACACACAATCTCTACGTAGAACGTTACACAAATATTTGATTTATCGTATGTACAAAACACAACGGCTGTTTGTTTATGAATTATCCCAAAAAGATAATCGTGTTAGTAACGCTTTGGTAGCACTTTCTGTCTGAAATTAATAAACGTATCGAAAAACAAAATAATTTAGTCCATTCAACTATAAATTCTATTAAATCCGACAAAACACCTTTTGAACGTAATACGTTCGGTTCGTAACAACCGAAATGTTTGGTGTTCAAGTGATAGCGGGCCGTCTACAAGTTGTTGTCGAAAACAAGTGAAAAGCGAGTATTGTTTGATGTTGAATATCGCATTGCAGATATTTCGCTGCCTCTACCCTTCTTCCCTTCATCTTTCGGTGACTATATCGTACTGCAATGACGACTGAATATATTCAACGATATAATATTCAGTTGACTGATACAAAAATATCATCGTAGATGTTCCGTAAACCGTATCAATGTAAGTTTTTAAAAAATAATAATCAAGGAATCGCGTCGCAAATAAAACGCTCGATTATTATGGTTTAATTTTTAATTTTTTTTTTTTTTTATGCATTTCATTTTCATGATTTCCACAAAATCCCGTCAGTTTCAGTCGAAATCGTGTAAACGAGGGTACTCCAAAAAACGTTCGTTCTAAACGGATGTCAATGTGAAAACAATATTTTGTTAGATCAAAGATGAACAAATTTCCTGGGAGAAGAAATTATTTTATATTGATTGCAATACGCACTAAGCTTTTCAGACACGATCTTATTACTTAGAATGTTCAATTTTTTCTCTTTTGTCTTTCGTCCGCGATTTCGGGCGACGGCGGCAGATCAAATGCGCGCGCCGTACCCTCCTCGAACGCGTATCACGTATTTTTTTTTCTCATTATTACTCGGATACTCAATAGCGTATGTACATGACTATTAACGTACACACGCACAGCATATCCGAATATGTTTAGCCGTTATGACGAAAAAAATCAATTAAAAATGGTAAAAGTTGTTAAAAAAATATTCGACTCGATCAGGTAATTTCTCGAGTCTTATATAACGAGAGTGTATACGGCCATTTTAGGGTTTTTATTTTTATTAACAACCCCGAACCATATCGATCCATCTCCCAGACGATTTGCGAACACGGTACGCCGGTTCGACATCGCATAAATGATGTAGTCGATTTGTACATTTTCGCGAATGATACGAAACATCGGATATTACTCGAAACGAGTCGTCGTTAAAGATACCAAATTCTTCTAGGACATGAAATACAACCGCCATAAGATATCCGTATAATAATTCATAAACGTCATTAGAACCGATACAATATTATATTGTATTATATTATAAATTCCTCCGATTTAAGGTCACATTATAAACTATTTTTGCTGTACTATATTTATTACTCATAGAACTTAATCTGGAACATCCGTAAACTTATAAAACGATATGCGAAATATTTCTGCGATCGCGATCTAATCAATATCGGCAAGGTCATAATTGGAGGGGGGGGTCCAGGGGTCCGGACCCCTCCCCCCGAAATTTTCAAAAGTAGAAATATTTTAGCGGTGAATATAGTTTATTAACTATAAATTGTATTAAATAATAATGTTAGACCCCCCCTGAAATTTTTTTCCAGTTACGGCCTTGAGTATTGGTAGTCTGCGTGGACCATAACAACATTTCAGCCATCCGTTATTTTAATCACTCCGCCCAAGATGCGGGAAACCGATAGATCCACGAATCGAAATAACGTCTCGATCGGACCAGCACCTGATGGTTATCTTACGATTACCGACATAACATTCGCACTATATTACTCTCATCGTCCCTATTAGTATAGTACAGTGAAACTTCTCTTAATGGACCCCTCTGAATAACGGACGTTTTTCGGGAATGGGACATTTTCACTATTTTCCTAGAGGAACATTTATAACCTATAACTTAGGGTTATTATAAATCTATAACCTCTAAATATGGAGCACTATAAACAACGCACGTTTTTATGACATTTCGATTTTTGAAATTGATCATTTTTACCGTAAATTAAGAATAATTGCGGAAATAAGTCTACATTATTGAATTACATTTGATTACATAAATTGTTATGCAGCACA
This sequence comes from Sipha flava, assembly GCF_003268045.1. Taxonomy (NCBI): domain Eukaryota; kingdom Metazoa; phylum Arthropoda; class Insecta; order Hemiptera; family Aphididae; genus Sipha; species Sipha flava. Next base: position 1,972,897 of record NW_020273107.1, read on the forward strand.
ATACATCTTATCCAATCCATCCATTCGTTGAAATATTATCGCGCGTCGACATCTAATGCGTTGTCGCATCATTATTTTTAGTTGTGTTACGGTGCCAATTCGAACGTATTCTTTTCATAAATGTTAATTTTTAAGATGTATTCGTTCAATAGATGTAAAAATAAAATCGTTGTAATTTATATTTCAATTCAATAAAAATACTATCTCTACCTCTGAACCGCGGAAAAGATTTCAGCGACCCTGACGGCGTCCGGTGTTCCGAGGTGTTCTGAGGTTTCGACCTTCGAGTTTTCGCGTGCGACGACGTTAGCTCTCGAGTTCGGTCGCGTTTCGCGAATAATATCGTCGAGCCACGGCCCGGCCGGAACAGGATGTGTATTAGCCGCCGTGCGACTGAAATGCGACAGGACACGTACAGGGGGTGGATTATTACTGGGTAAGCCGATGAATCACGACAACGGCATTTGCTACGTGTACGTTGTTCCTCATTAGTCTTCCTAACGGCGTTTACCATCGTCGACAATCCTACGATTATGACAGCGATCATTTTAGCCGATCCATCCTCGTCCTCCTCCTACTCCTCTCGTGAACTCGTTCCGATCGTTTCTGTCGAACGCGTACATCGTTATTTATGGCCGTCTCAAGTCCACTACAGCTAACTAACCACTACGCACCGCCCACGACCGTCTGCGAGTCATCCGTCAACAGTGCCGTATTTAAAGAGTGCTTCTGGGAACCTATAGTCCACCTGAAATATTTAAGAGGAGGCAATTAAATTTTTACGGTGGTTCTTCAAAATAAAACTAAATCGATTTTTTCGCTTTATCAGTGGAAATTATTTAAGAATAAATAAAATTATATAAAAAATGAACGTTACGTTATAAAATCATTTCTAATATTTAGCTTATATCTATTTTAGAGTATTTTATTAAAATATAGGTATTGGTTTAATGTTGGTTTGTATGGGGATGGGACATTCAGACCGAAAGGTAGTAAACTATTTAAGGGTCATCAGTTTTATAAAATACAATGTTCTATAAATTTATGTATTTGTAATTATAATTATTCGGTTACTATTTTGGATCTGATATTAATTATAAATTATACACAAATATTGTATAAAAGTGTACTGAGAAAGGGGAAATGAATTTCGAGCGGCTTTTTAATGAATATTTAAGGACAATTATTTTCGGTTTTACACTTTAGCGAGGAGGAGAAACAAAATGTTGACGCCCCTGGTCGAAAAAATCTTAAATACGATGGCCCTGTTTGTCAAACATCTGCGGTCGTACTCAATACGTTACGAACACCGTATGATATAATAAACAAGGTACTATGACAACAGTCGTGTCTTATTCTTATGTCACATAAATATGGCGCTGATCTTAAGCCACTTTTCATTGGTTCACCTATTATCGTGACTTCAAACTTTTTTGCCTGTAACCGAACATCTTGATTTTTTTTTTTAATTTTTTTCGGTACGAATATTCACCCATCAAATTAGCGTTAATCCTAATTATTCATATTATTAATCTTTAATAAATATTATTATTTTGAAAAATAGTGAATTTTTTACAATTTACAATATGAAATAATTAATTGTTTATATGTTCATGTAGTCAAGTCTGACAATAATTTGACGATTAATCAGAGTCTTTGCTCATCACAATAATATAATGTACAACCGACGAAAAAGCGGCAGAGGAGTGTATGCGTACCATAAAACTATGCATCATACTTAGCTTATTATATCACTAATACGATCCTTCCATCATAATCATCGGACACACGTCGAATTCATGCTTTTAAATGATAATCGACTAATCTATATTCCACGCGCGTTCGACCCGAGAAACTAAATCAATTATAAATTCATAACGATATCGAGAACGTCTCGTTGGACTCCAACTCGTTAGTCGTAGTGTTATGCACGTGAAGGATGATATCGGTGAAAATACGTATACTTTTTGTAATTTAACTCATTGTTTCTGTTTCGTTTATGTTATATTTTGTAATCGTTCACCAAATAGGTACTGTTTTATTTTTTTCGCAATTAAAATATTTCTCCACGTTTCTCGTAGTAAAACTTTTACCTAACTTTTTACGTTCAACCGGCAATAATCTATAATTATTTTAAGCCCTCGAAGAGATTATTCTTGTCCTTTTGTTTGTAAACCATAAATCTCAAATCAGCCAAACGCTTTATCAGTTTAAGTACGAGTACGCATAGTAATTATTGTTTGCACAAAGTATAAGTACCAAAAAACGAAACATGCTCGTAGCATTAAGGAATTACGATTAAAGAAAAGTAAACACTTCTCATGTATAAGAATTGATTACGATTTTCCACTGCTGAAACCTTCTGAGTCCTAGAAAATCATAACCGATAAATACCACGATCCACATCCGTTGTGTAATGACGTGAACAGAACCGCAGAGCATGAGGAACGGTCGGAAAATATTAATAACCGTTTAATATCATAATAATAATAATAATAATAATTTACCATTGTCAAACTTACACGGGCATGTATATAAGTCACGTTCCACCGTTGATTGGTGCTGTGAGGCGATTGTTTCTACCCGCAAACGGTATAGATTTATCAACGTACAGTATAACATATAACAGAGGAAAAAACGTGATTGTTAACGATTTTTCTTACGACATTGTCAGTATACAATAATAGTATAATGTTCATTGTTCACCGCGATGGCTACACCTTATATATATATAAATATACGCATTCTCTCTTCGGGTCCATATTCGTCGATCATTTTCGCCACACACGATCTGTACTAGCGAATACCGATTTGTTATCGCGAATAATAACACTCGTCTCTCGAATACACATCAACTAACCACCCCTTCCCCAACAATCGTAGTCCAACACGACCCCATAAAGTTTTTTTTTCACACCTCGACTACAGATACGAATGAATATTATTTTTATTTTACTAGATTTTTCACATTATTATAAATGTATGATTTAGAATTGACTAAATTAACAATAGTCAGTTTAATTTATATAAGTGGTTAATTTAATATAAACAAAATATAAATATTTATTAATTAAACAATATGTGAATGATCTAAACCTATACGAAAATTAAAATTAAATATTTGGATCCATAGTAACCATAAATACAACCGTAACCGCGTGTACATGTTGAACATTCAAATCTGAAAATTAAATAAATACTTGTACGAGTGTTTGCATGTAACTATTAATGCCGTATGTATAAAATAAATAGGTGTTTTATAAAACAACGATAATTTTAATCTAAGTATTATTTTAAGTATTCAAGTCCTTAATGATGTAGGAAATAAAATAGAGATAATAATATTACGTTAGTAAATAATTGTATAATTCTATGTCATAATTAAGTTGAAATTTAAGTTTGAAAATTTCGAACTTTTTTTAAAAAAAAAAAAAGAAACATCTACAATTTAGAAAAATTCAAAAATTTCAAGTATTTCATGGTTTCGAAATATTTTAATACCTTTTGAGCTGTTTTAGGTACTTGAAATTTTTGATTTTTCTAAATTATAGATATTTCTTTTTTTTAAAAAAAAAGTTCGAAATTTTCAAACTTAAATTTCAACTTAATTATGACAGAATAATACAATTTCTTACTAACATAGCAATGCTTAAGTTTAATAATGAACAATATATAAATCAATCAAGCCTAAATAAAAAATGGTCTTTTGACCAATCTGATGAAAAAAATTATGAAAGAAATGATAATCGGACATTTAGTTGAAAAAAAAAAACTAAAAGCCTGTGAATTTGAGAACATTTTATAATCAATTTTTTTTCTTTTTTAATGCAAAGTGATCTATAAAAATAAATAAAGACAATAATAAAATTAAATTTACTTCACCACATATTGATTCGGTAGTATTAAGAGCATATAGAACTCAATGATAATATTTAAAGGAGTAAGACGGAAGTGTAACCATTACACAGATGTATAATAAATAACCCACACAGCATTTGTTAATCATGACGATTGAAACAATATTTATATTTAATTGGAATTTAAATATTTAAAATAAAAACTTTTTACAATATATTTTGTATTTTTTATGTTGAACCTGAAACATGCAATAAGAATTTATTAACTTCGATAACAAATATTCAAAAATAATGAACATTTAAAATGCTTTAAATATCTAATACTTAATTCATTGTTTGAAAATGTATAGCGAATGGATATTGAACATTTGTCAAATATTATAATTTTTTTAAATATCAAATAAATATTTCTATAATATGTGAGAAATTGTATTTCTATTTCGTTTTGAGCTTGAAAATTAGAATGTTTTAGATAAAGCCCGTAGCTACGAGTAATATTTTTATTTTAAACGGCAAACCAAGAAAAAAGTTATACGATTTATCAAGTCACATTCATTTTCAGTTAATGTTTCTGTTAATAAAAAATTATAACGATCACATTCGGATTGAATTCTACATTAACTATCTGTTAAAATTATAAAAAACCGAGTCAACTCAATAAGCACCACAAAGTTCAAGGAGACACTGGGCGTACTGGGTATGATAAATTCTTACAGTCATCATAGGGGAAATAGTCGAGTAAGCGTATGACCCGTATATATTTATCTGGTACATTGACAATTGAAGTGAGTGACAACCGACATTGCGATCAGAAAGTGAAATATATCGCACGAAAAACGATCAACACAAAGAATTGCAAAAACTATATAAATATATTCTGTCGGAATTCTTATTCCCATAAGATGTTAGCTAGATGTACAGGTAAAATATTATGATTCTTAAAACTACCATTCAGATGAATATAAAATAATACTATAAGTATATTCAGCAAACAAGATTACACGTTTAATTAAACATGAAGGACATGATAGAAAAGAGGTTTGACATTATTATACCTAGTGAGTTATTTACATTTTCACTAATACTCAATCGTTGATTTAAATGTAGACACATACTATCTGAATATACCCGACGTCGCACGGAATGATCTTGGCCGAAACATAGTTTTTAACGAATTACTATCTCACGTTATTATATTTATATCTTAGCAATTGTTTGTAAAGACGTCCAAAGAAGCGATGGATATATGGAATAAAGCAGGACTTAGAAAAACTAGGTATACCGGATTGGGAAAAAAAAGTATAAAATTGAGAAAAGTAGAAGGAGGTGTCAGTGGTGGCAAAAGCTATTGAAAAGTTGTGATGTCAATGAAGAAGGAGAAGAAGAAATTGTTTGTAAAGCTTAAGGTATAAATTGTAGTAATAATATGAAAAAAAAAACACAAACAAAAAAATAAAAAATATACTTTTCCCCGACTTTGTTTTTAACAATATTTATGTCTATATCATTTGTTGGTAATGTTTTTGGTTCTTCCATCTATTCTCAGCTGCTGTTTTAACAAACTACCTAGAGAGCTTATACGTAAACAGGTGTTCAGTTATATATTCTGAAAACTATCAACAAATCTGTTAAATTATTTAATGCGATAATATTTTGTCAATTAACGAATAACAAGTTATAAAAATTGACGGTTGTAACATGTGTGTTTAGAAATTCAACTCAATTTTCCCTATCACCACAATAAAATTTAAACATTGTCACGTACGAGTGTGTTCGATAATATTTTCAAGTTTATCGCACAACGATCGGCTAATTAAGTATATACTCGTATTATTAAATAATAAGTATACCTGACGTAAACCGATCCATTTTACCGTCATCAGTTTTGACAGGGTTATATTGTACACAGTTAAATATGAAAAGAAACTGATCCGCATTTATAGGATTACAACAATTAAAAAATTAATAAAAACAAAAAAAAACAATGCTCATTTTCCGCCGCCGATATCGCTGTGTTCTGCCATCTCTACAATTCTTAGACCACATAACAATTTACTAAACAGATTTAGGTATGCGGTGCCCCTGAGTGAAATGTATTGGCCCCTACAATATATTTTATACATAAACAAAAAAATATATTTTTTTATTTATTAAATAATATTTATTATCATATTTAGCCGTAGTACCTAACAATTAATCACTTACTTAAAAATAAATAATCATAAAAACAATTAAATCGAATTTGAATAATATCATCATAATATTATAATTGCATTATAAAAATACGAATCGTTTAAATTGTATAGTAAAAGTAATTAAATAATAAAGTATAAAAATAATAATGTCAAGTAATTAAAATTAATTGAATGGAAATTTTATCTAGATTCTAAAACACCAATCAATATCATTAAACGCAAATACATATATTATTAATTCGATAAAAATTAAATTTTAAATGTCCAACTGTTCAATACTATCTAATTAAATATGTGCAAATAAAAATAAAATATTTTTTCTGTATCGTTATTTAAATATCACAAAATTGTGGAGACCCCGAATTTGCAAGGGCCCCTGGGCTGCAACCCAAATAGCCCTCGCCTAAATCTGGTCCTGCGTTTGGTGACACTACTCGAGCAGGCTCACGGTCTATTATTACAATATTATATTGTGTTTCAATAAGACGGACCGATTTCCAAAGGCGTACATACACTTCGATTGACAAATTGTATTATTTAAATTCACCGCAGCAGCTACACGGTTCACACATGCCGCGACAATATGCGTGTATTTTTACTACAGTACAGAATTTAAAGGAATAAAATACTAAAGAAAATAACTAAATATATATATATATATATAATCAAGCTATATAAATCTTTCAAAAAAGCCTAAAAAAGCATTAAAAGTGGGTTTTAAAAAAAAAAAAAAAAAAAATTAATAAACTTCTGTATTTTGTAAATGACTATACAACGTGTTATAACAAAAACTAAACTGTAATTCTAAGTATATAATTTCCAGAGCAAGAGTATATTTTTGTCTTTGTTGTCGTTCAAGATAAATTAATCTGCTATATACCATACGGTGCGTGACTAACTGAACACACGGGGAAAGGTTGTCAAGAAATGATTGAACAAGATTTGGAATACTATTTAATATAAAAATTTCAAATACGTTTATTTGGAACATATTTTGAAAAAATGTAATTTAAAAGCAGAAGAAAGCAAAATAAAATGTCGTGCGAGTAGTATAAATTGAATTTGTAGCTGACATGGCTTTGTTTTAGAACAATAGAAAGAAAAAAAAAGCAAATGCCTTCAAAATCCGTACACGAATTATCACCATAACACCGTTGCATTACGATTATTACGACTCCGTAGATATATTACGGTAGCGCACGCGGGGGGAAATATGGATAATGGTCGTGCCGTTCACTAAATCGTTTATCATTGATTCTCTCCATCAACTCGGCGTGCGTTTGATAAATTTATTTCCATAACCACGGTCACCTGTCGCCTGATCGTCATTACGCTTTGTTATTTATAGATAGTCGAAACCATCAGTCAATGTTTAATTTTTTTCTTTTTTCCCTGTCCCCCTCCGCGTAACTGCGCGAAAAAAAAAACATTTATTAGGGTCGATTTGTGGGTAACGCGGAGAAAAATATCCATCAAGCGATGGACTTGACAAAAAACAAACAGTTTTTCGAACGCTTACGTTTACTTGAAAACGTGTAGCGCATTACGTATGTGCGTATGACTATCGACCCGGTGTTTTCCTCGGATGCCGGACACGGAATCGCGTAGGAAAACGCATGGGGGGGGCGCTAATGTAACTTTTAAAACGTTGGCGGGGAAAGGCTGAACCGCGAGGTCTATCATTAATTACTCGTTACTGATAAACGACCAAATGTTGTCCTTTTCGCTGGCTATCATGCGGTTCGAATTAACAATGTAACGGTGTAATAATTATTAGGCGCGCGTGTCGCGTAAAATCATCCCGAACACGAAAATCGACCGTGACGCTCGTCGTGATGGTAAGAACTCGGGACCCGGATTCCCGGAAGCCGGATTGAATTCGCGACGGTCGGTCGGATTTCCGTTGGACGGGATGGGCGGCCGGGCGGCCGAGCGTTTACGAACAGGTGGCGCAATAATGACAGGCGCGCGTTGCGAGCGACGTGTTCGGCGGAACGTCCTGCGCGGCAAGACGGCACCGCGCGGACGACGACGTTGTTTTCGGGCTGCCATCGAACAACGACCGCCGATCGATATTATAATAATACGCGCACGGACGCGCGTGCGTATGCCGTTGCGTTATCATTGGTTGTCGCGCGCGACCCGAAACGAGGGGGCCGTTCGGCCGGACGTTTAAAAAAAAAAACTAAAAAAAAACAAAAACGAACAAAAATAAAAACGTTACGGTAAAACGTCCAAAAACAACGTTTTCGTGCTCAGCGGCTCGTACGTCGACGCGGTGCGCACACAGCGCACGGGGGTCCGTTTCGCAATTCCGACGACGCCGCGGGGGCAACCGGTGCGCGATCGTACGCAACGATCGCCGGCGGCCCGGTTACGGGGGTGTGCTGCGGAGTGGTCGAGCTGAATTCCAAAGCGCCCCCGCGTCACACGTCGTTTCCGATCAAAAGTGCCCGCAGCTAATGACATCGTTCCGCGTTGAACGCGTTCGCTAATATCCACGGGCGAACAAACGCTTGACGCTTTACGTTTCGATTCGATCGAGTACAACGGTGCAAAAATATAAACGAAAACCGTTACATTTTTTTTTTTTTTTCGGCATCGTGAACATAGCAACGGTATGATATAAATGTTGGTTATGTATTATGTTGGGGGGGGGCGGTTCGTAATGCGGCGCGTTCGAATTCGCGCCACCAGCACCGGCGAGAACTTTTGAGGGCCCCAGGGCCGATCGGTTCCAAGCTCCCTTTACTTCAACTGTTCGGGCCGAAACATACATACTACTTGTGTGCACACTTCAGTACGGTAAAAATATTCAAATTGGAATCTTATACTACGGCGAATAAGATTTGTTCGTATGTAAAAAACTGAGACGACGGGCGCTTTCAGAGCCCCGCCAGGGCTCTAGCCCTTCTCTGCGCGCCATGAATCGTTAGCAGATACGGCATGCTGCTTACGTATCGCGAAACATTTGCAAACAAATTCAATCAGTTGATTTGCGCTCAGACGAATCGTGAAAACGGTAAACGTGCGCATAATATACGTTCCTCAAACCGTACCGACGCGTGAAGCCCGATTCACGCTCACACGACGAAACATTCTACCATAAATCACACTAATCCGGCAAGCTCCGTAAAACGAAACGGCAAAACATTCGAGCAAAGAATGCTTTGTCGGTGCCGGTTGGAATCAATTTACATATACATAACGTTATGTACGCATGTACTTAAATTATAATATACGTTATCACCGGTTCCGGCCGGTCCCTGTGACCGGCGTACGAGATAATTTGGGGTTCACCAGATCGGTGTCGTCGTCTCCGGGGTCGCGAAGACCAGGCGCGAGTCCACAAAAACCGCGGGATCATTTGGCAGGGGCGGCTTTAAGGGAGTGACAAAGGAACATTAGCCCTTTCCATGGAACTAAGCTAATAATTTTACAAAGCCAAGTATTATGATATATTGATATACTAATAATTTTTATAAAATATCGTCAATCGTCATTGATGAATATGGTACCTATTTTATATATTTCTTTATAAATATGGTAAATAGCTCATTTTTGTTGTTAATTACCATGGTATATGTGTATACCTATATTTTTAAAATACTTTCAGATTAAAATCGATACCAATAATGTTACTATATAAAATTTGTCACTATCGTGAAAAAATTAACTTACCTACTTATAAGGGACTCAAAAACATATTCCGTTATTTTAAAATTTTATATAGATTTAAAAAATAACTAACTAAATTCTTGAACTTCCATTAGCCCATTCCTCGGTGAGTGATAAACCCTGTCATCCGGTTGCGTTTGGAATCAACATGTTTCTTGCGGTGGCCAGGCACGCACCCGTTAACGGTTTCGGGCCCGCACGGGTTGACGTTACAGCAAGGTAAACCGTGTAGGCTGTTGCTATATGTAGCTCGTTTCGAATGAACGCTGAACAGTTTTGAATTACGAAACTCGAGATCCGTTGATTCTAGCTACTACGTCGTGATTCGTATAAGTTTACGACGCATTCGTTCGCATTCCAGTTGTGCAGAGCGATTTCTAATCGAAAACGATTAATACGAGATTTGTTCTGTTTCGAGCAATATTAAATAGATATATGTATGTACATTTAAATATACCCACGGGTGTGTTCGCACGGAAACAAACACCACGACACTCTAAACACTTCACTTGTCTCGACCAAAACCGTTGATGGGATTCGTCCTGAAATCGAAAATACTGATCGATCGTAAAACCAATCACCTATCATGAATGGAACTCGGTTCACATACGAACCACGAAGTTTGTTATGAAAACAAGCGTGTTTACATTTCTTTCTGCGTATTTCCACCGTTTTCTCAAACTACTAGGAATTTTGAAAAAAAAAACTACCCGTCTAAACTACGATATCAGTTTAACTGCCAATCGATATTATATGCCATATGAAAAGTTTAGATTTAAAAATAAAATACATATTTTTTTCGTAAAAAAAAAAAAAACATAAATAAACGCGTTTACATACCGTATGTTTGTATTGTAATACATTATTTGTATTACAAAACACGTATGTTTATGTAAAACCATTGATTTTATAATATAAAATCAATGGTAAAACTAATAGCTCCCTTGATTCACTCCATAAATCAAAAATATTAAATGCATTTGAAAAGTCTTTATGAATTTCTAACTCCGTTGAGGTTTTTACCTGTATAGATTTATGCGTTTTAGACCTCTCGATGTAGCATTTCCGAAATAATTAGGCATGCGTAGCATTTATTAATTAAAATACATAAAATTAAATTGTAATAAAAAGAAAAGTGAACTAATAATAATTTAAATTGCATTATGTGCAATATCTAAACAATACCTAATAAAAAATATTTAATACAATTTAACTACACTTTATAAAATAATCACTTAAAAGCATAAAAACATTATGCTAGCAAAAGATAAACACGTTTCAATTTTATAATACTTTAAATAGACCAAATATTATGTCTAAACAACGAACAGTCTGCGAAAGTAAAAACTGTTCGTACAATAATATAAAATATAAAATCCTTTAATGTCAATCATAAAGTAATGTTTAGATAGATTTGACCACCATTGTACCATCTGTACTTCGAAATATGCTGATAGTTAATTACAAAAGTACTAAAAAAAATAAAACAACACACATTAATAATTGAATCGCTTATTACAGAAACCCCATAAATGACAAAAATTTTAAAACAACTTAATTTTTTATTTTCTTGTATTCTATTAGTAGACGTATCGATTTGTGCAGAAATCTCATATGTGCGTCTTATTTATGCGCCTAATCGCGTCTTTGGAATAATATGTTTAGAGCAGAAACCCTACAAGTGACATCGCATGACATTCTGCACTAAAATAATCATATTATTGTTTTTCTTCAAATACAATTTATTTATAAATTTAATGCATTTGTAGTTGTAAACAGGTTTTTAAGCACGTGCACTTATAATACTCAGTTATTTTCATTTACGATAGAGGCAACACAATATTGCGCCCTTCCTGTTATGCATTACTGTAGTAATATTTAGACGATACGCACACAATATTTGAATGACATATATTAATTTAGCTGTTTAGTTTGTTGATTTTCGGTTATTCTTTTTTTTTCATTTGCTGTGTCTTAAAATGTCGAGTGAATCTGAATCTAATGAAGATATTCCGAATAAAAGAAGTAAAGGTGTTGTCCGTCCACAAACTTACAAACGAAACATCATTAAGGAATCCCGAAATCACGGAAAGGAATATATAAATTATAAAGGTAAGAAAATTTGTCAAAAAACTCCTCATGAAATAAAATGCAAATGCCCTGCTAAATGTTTTAAGTTTATCACAAAGGAAGTGTTGAGTGATATTTGGATAAAATTTTACTCAATGGAAAATAAAAATAGTCAGGACACTTATTTACAATCGTTGATAGAAAAAAAGAAAATTAAACGTCGTACAAAATGTAAAATGTTAATACCAACTACAGAAAATCGTAATGACACAAACAATATAATCGTAGATGAGATAGACGACGAGGAGTTGGAGTGTGGTGATCAGAACTTTCAGAAAAATAATTTTAAACGACAGAACTCTTATGTTTATAAACTTCGAGTCAATGGTGAGTTTTTCACGGTTTGTAAGAATGTTTTTATCGCTACACATGGTATCACAGCAGATCGAGTTCGTAGACTTATTTTTCTTCTTTCAAATAATAAAATGCCAGAAGACAAACGTGAAAAAAATATTAGTGGAAACGCTATACCCGGTGACATTTGTGTTAAAATTCATCAACACATCAATCGGTTCAGTGTTAAAAATACCCATTATGGAGGAAAACCTAAAAAGTATTTAGATGCACGATTGAACATCGTAAAAATGCATCAAATGTTTGTGAAAGATTACCCAGATTTAGCAGTCAAAGTGAAATACAATTTATATTATAAATATTTCAAAGAAAATTTTGATTTTACCTTTGGTCGACCACAAGTAGATGTGTGTAGACAGTGCGAAAGTTTAAACACGAAAATAAGAGATCCAGCTTTAAGTGAGAGTGCTAAACAGGGTGCAGCTGGTGAGCTTATATTACACAAAAGAAGAGCCAAAAAATTTTATACCGAGTTAAATACTGCCAAAGAAAATAAAGATGATAACACAGTCGTTTAATGTTTTAACTATATGTCAAACTTACCCTTACCGAACAAACCTGTTCAAGAGGTGTTTTATATGCGTCAGTTATGGGTAAATATTTTTTGTATACATGACGTAAAAACAAATCAGGCAAAAATGTATATGTACCATGAAGGAGAAGCTAGTAAGTCTCCGAATGAGGTTTGTTCTTTTCTACTACATTATTTTGAAAACTGTATCCCCAACAACACATAGAATATTATTCTATTTAGTGATGGTGCAGCTGGGCAGAACAAAAACCATACAGTGGTGAGATTTCTTATGAATTTGTGCGATTGAGGAAAGTTTCAGGCCATCACTTATTTTTTTCCAGTTCGCGGCCACTCGTTTTTGCCATGTGATAGGGATTTTGGTTCCATAAAAAGACTTAAGAAAAACAGATCGTATCTATATACCACAGCAATACGCTCAACTTATCATAGAGGCTAGCAGGTGCAGTCGTTTTTTCGTTCACGAAGTGCAAACAAACGAAATTTTGAGTTTTAAATCTGGTGGCCATCTTCATACAAGAAAACAGTAAAATCAGACGAAACTTCAAGAAGAGGAATTCATAAGGACGACCGAATTATATTCAAAGTATCTTCATACAAACAATTTATTTTTAGACATCGCTTACCTGGAAAAGTAGAAGTCAAGACCTTCATTAATGGTATCTCTTCATCTACGTTTACTTTTAAAAAACCAATCAATCTCCTGATTTATCAACTACCAAAGCCTACCCTACTGGAAAAGTTCCAATAAACAAAAAAAAAAATTGAAGACTTGAAAAGCTCTCGGAATATACTACAGACTATTCAGATTTCTATAACATTATTTTGAGCTGGCCAACATTAGCTCAGGAGGAAGAAATGGACGAATCAGAATATGAAGAACAGTAATAATAAATTAAAACATTTTAATTTGCATAAAATATATTTTTTTGATACTTTTAACATCTATTTGTAATAATTTAATTTTTAATAGTTTGTCAAAAGTCTACTTTGTTAATTTTTCCTCAAATTAAACTTATTATTACCTTAAAACTCGAAAATTATTGTTGAAAATGTATTTTATTGCAGAAACACCATAATTGCAAAGGGAAAGGGTTTAAATTTACCCCTTCTCTTTAATTTTGGTGAGCATATGATTATATGAGTATGTTCGATGTTATCTATAGAACCTTCCTCTACTTCCAGAAATGAAAAAAAAAATTTTTTAGAAAAATGCGAAGTTTTTATTAATTTCTCGAAAGTTTAAATTTCTGTACTTAAGGGGTTTCTGAAATAAGCGATTCAATTCGATTTCATGCAATATATTTATCATTAAAGCAACAACGAATTTAACTCAGTTTTTAAAATTAGAATGACACAAAAAGAATTTTATTGGGGATACCCGTTTTTGTCAAAACAATACCATTTCCTTTTCCGCCAATTCGTAAACTGGTCAATTCCCTTTTCTGTCAATTCACTTTACTGCCAAATGAAAAAAGTTATTCTAGTATCTAAATATTATGGGATGCTTTTATTTATTACAATTATTAATTAGATAAATAAACTAATTAAAAATCAAAAAATTGTTTTATTCTATTTTTGTACGATTTTATTCATGAGTAAAAAATACCGTAAATTCAATACAAGGTAATATTTTTTTTTTTATTGAAATTTTCTAAGTACAGTGGAGCGTCGATTATCCGTACTAATTGGGACCGAAGGGGATGCGAATAATCGATTTGTGCGGATAATGAAACAACCATTGAAAATTGTAATATAAAGTTAAAAACTAATTTACTAGATATAATACTAAATATAATATTCATACATAATATAAAAAAAAACATATATATATATATATATATATATATATATATATATATATTATATTTATATATAATATAACATTATAGTACACGATATAACATAACGAATGATAAAACTAAAAATAAATTTGTACTCAAAAATTTTGTAGTGCAAATAATTGACGGGTCCGGATAATTGACGTGCGAATAATCGACGCTCCACTGTATACAATTAATTTCGAAAATTATGTGAATATGTTATATATGATTATAAAAGTAGCCCAAAGTGAAAAAACGAACGAGATGGTGGCAATTATGGTAGTAACAAAAAAAATAGTTGTTAATACTTAAAAGTTATAATATTTATTTTTACTTCAATCTCATACACATAATAAAATATACAATCACTTTTCTTATTACTATATAAGTTCAAACTTACACGAAATTCGTCAAATGTTAATTATTTTTCCTTTATGAGATATATCTAATGTATCTTAATTTTCACCGTTTTAATTTGATTTATGAATAATAAACTGACATTAACCTATGTAAAATAAAAAAATATTATTGAAATCTTGAATTGTTTAATTTTTATTTACCTATATAGGTGTATTTTTTGAGTTAATTCGAAATGTAGATACAATAGTTCAATATTTTGTCCAAATACTAAACTAGCTCTTTTCATTCCGGAGAAAAAAGAATCATCCAATTTACCATTCGGCGTAAAAGAAAAGGTATATACGTACTTTTGGTGAAAACCGCCCATACCCGAATTTCATACATGAATGTATGAACTGTTAACTACATTAAACTCCTTAAAATCTGAAAGTAATTTTATACTTGTTTAGACAAGGTTTGGTATTTACACTATTTTTACTATACTTAGAGGACTCGATTTTTGACGCCAAGTCATTTGAAAAGGGAATACTTTAAAATGCAAACAGTTGCGTAATAATGGACATTTCGGTGTATCAGAATCTAAAATATTGTAAATCTACATTTCGACGTTAAACATGTTGTTAAGTATTGTAAAATATGAATCTTTAGATATGCATAAAATGTAATAATATTAATGTATCAAAGTTTATGTTATCATTGGATCATCAACAATTTGGTTATGTCATTAAATTAAATTCTTTAAGTTCAAATAGTTTAAGAATACTCATGAACAGTAATTTTTTTTTCTCAGTCAATTAAGATTCTCGGATTCTATGTTGAATACACGAGTATTTATAGTTTATAAATATAATTCAAGTATCATTATACAAATAATAAAGTATTATAAACTATTTCTTATAATACTTTGTTATTTGTATGTTGATACTTGAATTATATTTACAAACTATAAGTACATGTGTATTCAACGTCAGACACAGGAATTTTTGTCGACTGAAAAAAAAAAAACCACGTGTGATGGTTTAAATATTTATTTTATTTTTTAAGAGCTCTATATTCAAATACACTTTGCAGTACATTAGGGTCTTACTACTAATTATATTAATCTAAAACAATACACTTGTTGTGGCCAAAACACGTAATGTCGAGATCTAATAGTAAATATATTGTAGAAAATACATTTTCCAGGCTGGCGCTTCAACGGCAGGATCATAAACGGTCAATAATTAGTTTTCAAAATAAATAGAACATTTCTATTTATTCATTTATTATTTATTATCAATTTTATTTTTTAAACAAATATCAGTGTACGAATTCCGTTGGTTAATGATTCGGTTTCAATTCAACCGTCGCGTTTTATAACACACGAAATCGTCGTTAATATTTATTTCCATAGCACACGATATGGATTCGGTTCAGCTTGCGCAGTGCGTTTGTAGACGGGCGAAAGGCCCGTCGAATGATGCGAACGCAGTCCGAGGACTTTCAACCGTAAAGACGACCGCACAAAACGTCGTGCAGAGGGACCGGGTAATCCGTGTACGGGACGGTTTTCCGCCGTTGTTTGCACGCGGTACACGGTAGGCCAGTATACTTTATCTCGGCACCTTTCCCCTGGCCGCAACAGAACGTTTCGTTCGAAGGTTTCGATTGCGATGCGCGCACCGCACCGAGTGGCTTCGGCAGCAGCGGCTGTTGTTGTCGACGTATCGAAAATACATTGCAGGGTTATGCCTTGTTTACACGTGACGAGTACTCGGCCGTGTCACTCGTTATGTTGCTCGGTCCAATACCGAAATTGACCGAGTCAGCATTTACACATATTTTATTTGCTTGGCCGAGTGACACATAAGTTCACTACAAGATCTACTCGGTTGGCGGTTTATGCACACCGAGTACAGTTAATTTTGGTAGTAGCTGTAGCCGCTCGGCCGAGTGAATAGAAACGGTTTCTATTCACTCGCTCGATCATTTTACTGGGCCGAGTACTAGGCCGAGTACTAGTTCCTTAAGTTCACGCAGGACAGTGCTCGGTCGAGTTGACTCTCTCGGCCGAGTACTCGTCACGTGTAAACAAGGCATTACGGTTCGCTCGGAGCGAGCTCGTTTGTTCCGGACAATCGGATGGTTTCGAATTGGTTACGATTACGCAGCGCTGCACCGATGAGGTATCACCCGCCGATGCGGCGGTAATAGTACACTTGGAATGCGTTCTCCGTTGTCAACACTTATCTGAAACATTACGCGCTTGACCGCCTAAAATTAATCGCGACAACACGCGCGACTAAACGAAATATAATAGTTGTGTAAAAAAAAAAAAAATATTAAAAAATTATGAACACTAACCGCGTTGTGAAATATGTTTAATCAGTATTCAATGGTTCTCAACCAAAGCGGTTGTGTGAATTACGCCCGGCGCCAGGAAATTTATGTGCAGCACCGACAATAGCAGCAAATACCTAATTAGTTATTATAATATTCATTTTTTTTTTTTTTTTATCTTAAAATCAATTTAATATCGTATCTACACTGCGATTAACATCAACGCCATTGTTTTAAAATTGTAATTTGTCAACTTGATATTTACCCACTGCTTGTATACGAAATTATGCGTGAATTGGGCGGGGTTTCGCGGGGTCCATGGAAATGTTTGAGAACCGCAGTTATCACATTCGTGGTGGTTGTTCGTGTTTAATTGGATTCATATGTATAAGAATTCAGACACGTTTATTTCAATCGGTAACAAACATTTCTGTTCAGAACCATATTATTGTAAAGTGTTTTAAAAATAAATCGATATTTTTCCAAGTAAATTATTTTACTATGGGTTTGATGTGCTACGATCAAAATAAGACATTGGTAAGTAGAACGTGCACAATAAATTTTCACATAAGATTCCAAAATCCATAACTATATATCGTGTTATAAACTGTTATTTTTAATAATTAACGAATAATTTCAATTTCACATGATGCGTTGTATTATTTAACTTTTATGTCGCAAACGTTATTTAATTTTATAAATTCATTTTTTTTTTCTTTCGTCGCTTTCCCTTTATTAATATAGGATTCTTTATGATTCACGTGTTATAAATATAACTGTTATAAATAATGAAAGAGACCTGACTTTATGTTTTTAAAATTTTATAAATTAATAAGTACTAAATTAGAAGACTGATTATCCGGACTAATTATTGTTAAGGGTGGTCCGGATAAATAAATTTCCGGATAATAAGCCTCAGAATAAGATTGCCTATATTTACTTTCAATCAAACTGTCATCATTACAATGAAGGAAAGGAAAATAAACCGCAGTTTATTTTTCTCTCCTTCATTATCACTTTTTCCAGCTAAGCTATGAACTATTTCATCATCTGAAAGTATGTTGTATCCTATATCAATATTTTTGTCCATAAACAACTACCAATTTGTGTTCGTATCAACAATATCCTACAATTATCTACGTCGCAATTCCCTAATACGTGGACTTAGCCTACACATTATCGAAATACGATTACGATTAACGAGTTATTAAAATAAATAAACCTTTTTTTTCTTATCCGGATAATTGGACGTCCGATAAATTGGCGTTTGGATAATTGGAGTTCTGCTGTATTTACAATAATAAATACAACTTACAAAAATTTCAAATGGGATTGCAAGAAATGAATTTTCGTCATATACAATTATAATATGTTCAATCACATTCATATTTTACGTTAAATTTCATAGTGGTATGTTTAACGGTGGTTTAAAAACGACTGAGTTATTACAAGATTATAATGTACAAGATAATTTAATAAGATACAAATATTTAACAATAACATAATTATGTTTATCTTTCGTTGGTGAATACAACCGACTGCATTTCGTATCCCGAGATTTCTGGAGCATTTATCCATCGGTAATCGAAGAAAAGTCTGCAATAATCATAGTCTTCACGTTTAAGTGATTAGAAAGTGTCAGATAAAGTTATACAAAAATGTTATTAAGGTTTTGTTATAGTTGAATTATTATTGTTCTATAAGTATTAAACAAACTAAAGTTACGACTATTACATTCTATACCTGAGTTGAAAAATGATCAACTGTCAATCTATTATTTTTTTTTTTTGGTAGAATAATTTTAAATCCACACAAATACACTACGTTATCGATAGACATTTATTAAAATCATTACACTAATGTAATACAATAATTTCATTACAAAATCGTATATCACGTTTAACAACCATCATGACGTTCCTGATACATTTTTACGGTAAAATTATACACAAATCATTAGTTTAAAAGAAGAAAATATAACAAGTTGTGTATTTATTTAAATGTAGTTCATTGTGTTTTTACCGATTCATTTCTAGTATTGTCAGTACTGATGTGCTTATAGGATTGATACTATTTGATATATATTGTACAAAGCGTATTTATTCGATATTATAACATAGTGCACAGTAAATATTCTAAGGAAAGTGGAATACGTTTTACTTTTGATACGTCGTATACTGATAAATTAAAAAAGTTAGTTATACCGTAAACACTAATCCAGAAAAGAAAAAAATGATATATTACACCCACTTAAAGTACGGTACTTTATTAGTAATTGATAATTTTTTACTCCTTTATTGCAAACCGTTTATAATATTATTGCTCGAAACATGTTATATCAAATATAATTGTAATGATTAAAGTTAAACATACTTTATTGGTTTTGGTTGCGAATGTCTTTTTATGCTCTGTATGCACAATTTTTGACAGCTAATTGGTCGTTATCAGCATACATAAGAACACTTTTATTTTATTTTAATTTTATTACACGTTATATTACAGGATTATGGTCCAAGGGGTACAGTTTAGAAAGTATATTTATGCTATACTATACTATATTATTATAAATATACGCGGGAAATTTTAAGAGCGCAGCTGCAATAATTATTTGTGTTTTTAATAACTCTAGAAATCATAACATTATTTTGTGTTATAGAAAACCCCAAAGTCTGTATGGATAATTTTACTCGTTGAGTTATGCGAACAATTTAGTTATTACGTATTCAGAAGTAAGTTAATGATCTAAATTATTTAACATTAATTCAATTTATTGTTCTAATTTTCCGAATAACCGATTTTCAGCTGTCTTAGTCTTGTATCTAACGAGAGTATTATATTTTAATGAAGACATATCGACAATAATACATCACAGTTGTGTATTTCTATCTTACTTTATGTCATTTGTTGGTGCAATTTTGGCCGATACGTATTGGGGAAAATTCAAGTACATAATATTTTTTTTTTTCAAATATAATTTTGTGATAATTTGTAATATAATTGGTTTTGCTATATTTTTTTTCAAAGGAGATAATACAATCGAAAATATTGAATATATATAAATATTGCCGAAATGTATAAGGCTGTATATCATCATAAAATTAATAATATTCCTAAAATATCATAAATTATTTGTTTTAACCCCAATACCAATGAAAATAAATTATTATATTTTTTAGTAAGTAAAGAAACAACCCGAAAAATTGTATAAAACACACAAAGCTGTAAACGCTAATGAGCACCTACCTACAACTTCAGATTTTGTTGAATAATTCGTTTCCATGACTACATTTTTAGAGTGTTCCCAGAAGTTTATTGTTTGAAATAGGTTTCGATTGATTATCTAGACATACTCTAGAGTTAGAATGAGCAAAAAAAAATATCCCACATAAAATATCCAAAGAAATATCATTAGGTATTGACGTATTGTCTTATATTTTAAGTCGACGTGTTTTTTTAGAACAATAATAAGACTATCAGCAGTGAATGTTTTGGGAAGTATGATACTCACCAGCGCATCGATGTCAACAAACGTGTTCAGTCTCAACATTCAAAAGTGAATAGACAATGTTATGCTAAAAATATTTCGTTATAAATAAATATCAGTGGCGCAACTGTAAATTATAAGGGATCATGTAGAATCGCTTGGATTTGATATTTAGTTGAGCTGATGGGTAACAGCTCCGTATTTAAATTAGAGTTTTAGTATGAAAACGGAACAGTAAATTAACATTAATGGGATCATTAATAGTAAGGACCTAAAACTAGGGACTAGGAAGTTAAACAAGTTTTACGGTATCTTAATATTTTTATCAACCAGCTAATAGTAGTTATCTTCCCCATCCCTACATAATAGTAGTTGGACTATAAGGATATTATATTTTATAGTTATCGGTTAAATAAAAAGACATAAAATTGTCAAAAACTCTCGATGTGTATAGTCACTCTCTGAGCATACAAACAAGAGTTAATGCAGGAAGGGTCCGGAATCCAAGACCTACACTTAATTCGAAGTTACGCCTATGGTAAATATTTATCACGTTGGAAGTCGTGATTACATCTTGTGTTTTTTTTTTTTTTTTACTTTTTAGAGTTATTGCTCTTCTCGGGTTGTTGGTCATTTCGGTTGGAGCGGGTGGAATAAAACCGTGCGTTTTTGCCTTTGGGAGCGATCAATTCCAGTTACCCCAACACGTGAAACAGTTCCAGCGTTTTATTGTAAAATTCATGATCGCGGTAAGTATCGGTGCGTTGGCGACGTCGTTCGCGACGCTCGAATTACGAGAGAGCGTACTACATCGTTTTAGAAAAAATAATATTTATCCTCTGGCGTTTGGAGTGCCGGCTGCGTTGATGTTGATCGCCACAGGTAAAGCGCAATTGTGACAAGCCTTAAGTAATAACCGACGAAAACACCAAACTAGAATCTAATGAAATTGTTACACTTAGTCGTATTAGCTTCCGGCAGAAACGTATGCACGAAGATGAAGCCAGACAATCACGCCGTTTTCAGAACGATTGGTTGTATGTTTGTAAGTTGTGTTTCGTTCGTACCGTTTGCGACAAAAATTTATTTCGTTATTTGTTGTTTCAAGTACGGGCTGCGCGCAAAGTGCATCTCCTCGCGTTCCCCGCGCAATAATCACTGGCTTGACAACGCTAAGGACGAGTACACTGAAACCGAAATTTCGGAAATGAAGACATTTCTAAACGTGATCACTGTGTTCACGGCATATCCAATGTATTGGGCGCTGTACGAACAAGTAAGTACACAAACTAGCAGTAAGGCACGTAGACAGAATTTCATTTATAGAATACAAAAAAATTTGATTTTCTCCACCCTAAATTAGAACATTTCACAATAATAAATCATTTTTGATTCAGTTTCCATCCGTTTACGATAAAATACTTTTTATTATTAATTGCTTTTAAAATGAAGAATATGTCATTTACGTTTTCATCAAAAACGATTATAATTTATGGAATGGCGCTGAAAAATCATGGTGCAAGGAAGGGTTAAAGATCGCATGGACCCACATGGATCTGACAGCAGTAATGCAAGTAATGGATTTAACGAGGAAGAAACGGTGATTGAGAGGGCTTCAAGTGTGAGGGGGAGGGGGAAGATGTAAGAACGATGGATCGAGACACCAAACTAAAAAAAAAACATCCTCAATAACTTTTCTTTAAAAAGTTCACTTAAATACTCAACTGTTTGATACAAAGAAATTTACTTACATTGAAAATAACTAGTTAGTTTTAAAATAGAAGTACTAAAATTTAAAAAAAAATTGTTGAATTTTATACTTCTTTAATTACTTTTATTATTATTTACTTCCGTAAACTAGGAAATCTCATATTTTTCGTTGCATAATATTACCGCAACGTGTTCGTAAAAAAACTGACACCCTTGCAAGGGAGTGTTTGGATTTTTTTGAGGGGGGGGGAAGTTGGGAAATTACGTCAAAACAAAATTTCACAATTCAATCAATTAAAAACAAAAATCAGAACTTTAGTGCACAGTTTTAATTTTCATTGTACATTTATAACTCTTTTTAACAAAATTAATGAAATAAAATTAAAATAAAATTAAATGGAATACATAATTAAAATTATCATTTACAAAATGAATAAAATAAAATGCTGAAATAATAATAGGAAATCAATACTACAAACATGAACAATTTGAAACTAATAATTAATGGCTACACACGAATTGCATTCCGACAAAATATTTGATAAGCGAGTACACGAATTGTGTCCGGCCTTATCTAATCTACTACATGAATTGCGTCCGGGTTTGTTTAAACGAATATATGTACGATAAACATGCTTTAAAGCATATAATAATTTTAGTTTGGCCGCTAATTCAAATGAAAGGATGCAGGTTTCATTTAGGTCAAAGTTGGTGGAGGAAAATTCAAACGGTTGATTTAAGTCAAGAATACAAAAAAAATTCAGATATCAGTATTTTCTTAAAATATTTTTTTGGTCTTCCATTTTTAAAACCAAGTGGAGGATTGTTTTACGGAGATATTGTATCAATTTAACCCGAAGATGAAAAAGTACAGCAATTTTCTGATTATATATTAAATACATACATAAAACCTGTTCGTAACTTTCTGTTTTCTGCGTGGGCAATGAATTCAGTCTCTATAATTCGAACTACGAATAGTTGTGAAGCCTTTCACTCAAGTTTAACAGTATGTTTTACTCAGCACACCCAAATATAATCCAATTTATAAATGTTTTAAAAAACATACAAAAAGAAACTTGTATTAAACAATGAAGTATTCATGTAATTAAAAACAGACGGATGATGGTATATAAAAAAGAAGATTATTTAAGACAAAATATAACAATAAAACAATGATTATATGAATTTTTAAAATTTTATAGAGTAAGAGCAGGCTAAAAATTATTTTATTAACGTTGTTGATTTTCATTGACATTTTATTTGATCTTTTTATTATTAAATTCAATGTTATAATTTTTTTTTTTTTGACCCTTATAATTTTTCAATTTTTTTTTTTTAGAAATGTATATATCGTGAAATATGAAAAATAACGTAAAACCTCTCGATAAATACATTTGATTAAATCAGATTTATGTTTGCAAAAACTTATGATTATTATTTTATTTTTACTATAATATTTTATTTTTTCTTTATTTTTGGGTATTTACGGTACTAAGTCTTAGTTCTATGTCCATCCCGTCATACAACTAACCCTTAAATTCTCCCAGTCGACCGCTCTTAAATTCTAACTTTGACCTCCATTTAATGACTATACGTCTCTTTTCGCCTCTTCTAATCTCATACCAAAAAGTTTATTCCCTTTGGGTTCTTTGTCATTGCCATGTGTAATCACCATACTGACCACTGTAATCTTTTGTTCTGGATTAATTTTACATGTTTCATTTCTGGAAGATTACCTCTAATTCTCTATTTTTTTCTTATCCTCAATTCAGCAGTATTCCTTGACTTTTACTGGATTATTCTAAGGATTTTTTTTCTCCAAGTTTATTTTCTTCCGGTTACTACATGTTTCTGCTCCGTAAGTAATTATAAACGTAATAGCGTATAATGCATTTAATTGTATCTTTATTTCTCTCGTAATATTTCCAAATTATCTAGTTGTATGTTTATATACGAGTACAACTAATACATTATGTGGTTACTAGTAGGAGGTGTGAGAACGAATTTCCCCACTAATCCGTTCGTAACAAAATAATAATTTTTGAATTTTTTGTAACTTATATCCTCAGAGAATTTTTTCTTAAATTCCCCACTGTCCACCAAGTATAATAGTGAATTTAATTGAAACGGATCTCCACGACAGTTAAACAAGTGTTCATTTTATTCCGCAGAGTTCTCGGTGGACGTTACAGGCCACGCTGATGGACGGCCGTTTGGAATATTTGGACTGGTCAATCAAAGCGGATCAAATGCAAATGATAACATCAATTTTTGGATTGGTATTTCTTTTCCTATTCAACTATACGTTATACCCATTGTTAAAAAAGCTCGGTGTTCGAAAACCATTACAAAATATTACGTTGAGCAGTTGTCTAGCCGTTATAGGTTTTATTTTTGCGGCTCTTCTCCAATTCGAAATCAACGTAAGACTGTCCGTTACATCATTCGTGCTTGATAAATAACAAGCGCTCATACGCTTCATTACAGGGAGACGATCCGGTAATACCACCAAAAGAGGGTCGTCTTAATATTTACAATGGGTTCGATTGTAACGTCATATTGCATTCACCTACGTTACACGTGGATAAATTAGGCGCTCTT